>NC_140242.1:29377464-29572464 GCF_949987555.1 Borostomias antarcticus
ACACTCAAACAAACTCTTTCCCTCCCTCTATAGCTTTCACTCCGTTTCTCTCTCTCTCTCTCTCTCTCTCTCTCTCTCTCTCTCTCTCTCTCTCTCTCTCCTACACAGACAGGTGCCCACGCGTTTGCATGCACACACACACACAAACACACACACACACACACACATACACACACACACACACACACACACACACTAGTACACACATAAAAATACAGTAAAAGCTAACAATTTCTAAAATGGACCCAGAGCAAGTGTATCCTATAGCGGGGTGTTTTAGTGGACGTAGTGTGGATCTAAAGCAGAGGCGTCCTGACCCCTCCAGGCTAGTATTACACAGCTAGGGGTCATCAGTGATTGTGTTGGGGATAAAAAAAGAAGCTGCTCTCCTCTCCATTCCCTGTGGGGTGCCATCACGCGCTGATGCGTGGTAAGATGGATGACTGCGAACACATTTAGATTCAGACGGTGAGCGCTGTCTTCCCTCCATGGCCCGTAAGATGTACAGCAATTAATAACTTGCTCCATGAAGAACAGATTTGTCATGTAAAACAATGACCCTCAACTCATTCCATTGGAAAAAACTCAAGTGGTGGACAAAGGTTACCTGGGAGGTGAAGTATGAACTGTGAGCGTAGTTTATAGAGACGACACACACACACACACACACGCACGCACATACACACACACACACACATACACACGCACATACACGCACACATACACACACACACACACACAAACGCACGCACACGCACACACACACACACACACACACACACACACACACGCACACGCACACACACACACACACTACACGCACACACACACATATACACACACACACACGCACACACACACACACACACACACACACACACACACAGCAGATGAGGGGAACAGATGCAGGAGCTGTTTTGGGTGGTGTGTGTTTGTACTTCCTGTGTGTTCATCTGTTAGCAGGATTACACACAAACTACCAGACCGATTTTCATGAAACTCGGTGGAGGGGTGTACTGTAGGATGGGCCAATTTACAGCCCATTTCAATCAGGAATAAAATGCAACAGAACACGGGCATGGCGGCAGAGCCAGCCGAGCCAGCGCCCACCTTCCAAACACAGCTGCATTTGAACATTGTCGTCGGGAGCGTATAATCGGGACTAAATGAAAACCTCATTCTGCCCAGAAAAGGAGAAAACTGTATCTAGCCAACTCCGTGAAGTGAGTTAATGTGGAAGGAAGTCCAAGTAGCCTAAATCACACTTCATGTGCCAAAGTTACAGACAGCTTGACTTGTCAGCAATACTTGAAAAGTGGAAAGTTGCATCATGGGTCTTTTCATTGGTGTCAACAAATGTTGACGAATATCAACGTTTTTCCCCAGAAATCCTCGCCAGAGCGAGAGGGTTCTCAGATTAATACCATTTAGGAACCGATCTGAATCACGGGGCAGGTCCACAAGTCGCCCAAACATGGCCGCCCATTCACCTCCATTCAAAACATGGCCGCCCATTCACCTCCATTCAAAACATGCCCGCCCATTCACCTCCATTCAAAACATGGCCGCCCATTCACCTCCATTCAAAACATGTCCGCCCATTCACCTCCATTCAAAACATGCCCGCCCATTCACCTCCATTCATTTTTTGCAAGGTGAAAATGAATGGAACAGCCTGGACATGGGAAGGTCACAGAGAGGTCACTGGGGATGGACGAGCATAGAGCTCTCGACTGACCAACAGCAGCAACACCAAACACCTCCTTCTCGTAGACGCATACATGCACACAGACACAACATGCATTCATAGGCGGAGGTGTGTGCTCCCCGAGCACCATAGTGATTATTATTATCAGGGTTAGAGTTAGTATCACAGTTCAGCCGGCTTAGCAACACCAGTACCGTTACAAATCTCCTAACACCATCATATTCTATAGTCCGCTTTTGTTGTTTGACACTTCAAACTTTTTGTCTGATCCTCTGGTAATGGCTTTGTGCGACAAACTGACATTATCAAGCTTTCCTCCACTCCCTTTTGGCTTTTCGGCCAAAATCCATCTCTCACTCTGCTCATTAGAGGGCCTCCCTTAATCTTGTTGCAAAGCAAATACTGCACAAAGAAACCAAACTCAACAAATTGACATTTTGTACGATTTACAGAGTTTTTTGGGGGTTTTTTGGGAACCGTCGATGCTGGCTGAGCACACACTGATGACTAAGCAGATAAGCCGAGAGAGAGGAAGAGCTGCTTACTGGGAGTCCATCATATCAAGCTATCCTGCACGGTTCCGTCTCCCGGATCATCCCTGTGTGTACGTGGTGAGATGAGATGTGGAGCTAGTGCTTGAGGAGCGGTGGATTCGGGCGCTCTGGGAGCCGGCAGCCCCAACGTGGCCGAGCAGATAAGAGGACAGGAGAAGAATCAGCCAGCAGCCTCACGTCCGCGTCGTTTGACGGAAGAGTGAGTCACCAAGTGTGTCTACTGGTTATAATCACACTTGTTATTTTGGTTTTGCACAAAGGAAGTGTTGTTGACGTAGACTACCTCGCGCAAATTCCTACCTCGCGCAAATTATCTTGTAGCAAAGCTACTCTCTTATACCTTTTAACAATGTCTGGGATCGTTGAGAAGACTTACTTCAGATAACCTACAATTGGCAGCTCACCAAGACGACAGTTCAGCAGTTCAACATGTCTGCCTGCAAATCTCCCAAGCGATCTTGGTGAGGAAACATATGATCCATCGCAGGACCTGGCCATGCCTGTGGCGGTAGTATTGATAGAGCCACATGTACTGTAATCCCTCCCATGGATGAACAGATTTCAGGCGTCTGTGTTCGGCGAGACCTTGAGTAGAGCTCGGATATCAGTTGACAATTAGCTCCAGACGCAGACTGAATTCGAGGAAGTGCGGATCAATGCCAGTGATTGAGAAACACAGTACCGTCGACTCAAATACAACGCTCTCGACCGTTCTCGGTGTACTGAGATGTATTGAGATTGCTGGCCTCCTGTAACAGTGCTTATTACAGTAGCTCTCCTATATTATATCATTCAGCTCACTTTTGTGGAAAAAATCATTGGGTTTCCATTTAATTTGATGAAGAGTTTGATAAGTAAGCGTTTGGCTACACTCTGAATCATCTCCCTGTCTGGTTAGTCCACTGCTCGCCTCACCTGTGAGAACCACACTGGGCTCATCATTAGCCCAGACTGTGTATCACTCTCACTATGCAAAGAAAGCAGAGGTTAGTGTGTGATTAACCCCTGGTGAATATCAGCCTGGAGGACGGACCCTCCCATTGGAGGAGAAGTGACAGATTGGCCTCCATCTCCCAGCAGCCCCAGATGGTGGTTCTGATACGCCTGTCCTCTCTCCTGCCAGTAGTAATGTCACACACACACACACACGCACACACACACATACACACACATGCACACACACACACACATGCACACACAAGCACATACACATGCACACACACATACACACAAACGCACATACACACGCACACACAAGCACATACACACACACACACACGCACATACACATGCACATACACACGCACACACCCCCACACACAGCCCACTCACATTTGAATAGCGAGGGATTCAGAGCTCATGGCTCCCCTTCATTACAACAGAGTTCACTGTCACATATGTTCCTATTCCTGTAGTTACTGTACACAGTATGTTGTCTCTCGAAGCTCAGCAGCTATATCTGGCTTTTAATTACACAAGGATAATGCTCAAAAGATACCCAGCATGCAATACATCAGTTTTTCGTTTTACAAGAAGGATTCTCATTATATGAAACTCCTTGTTGCAGATTCCTGTAGCACTAGGAGCAGAGACCAACTGACTGACAACACCTAGTGGTTGTCCCAAGTTGTAAAGCCCTAATAATCAGATCTTATTTTCTGGGAGGAAAGGTTCCAAAACATGATGTCATTGTTGTCACAGCCCTTAGAACACACAACCCTCGTTGTCTTATCGGCACAGTCAATAGTAAGTGGGTGTTTGTAATCGTTTGAAAACCTCTGCCAGTAAGAGCAGGAATAGACAGAGGAGAAAACATACGGACTGTCCTGCTAGTCGAAGCATATTCATTGCCCTCTATAGATCTCCAATGGTGCAGCATCAGTGTGTGAGCGATGCGAAGGGAAACGCAAAGGCCTCCTCTGGCGCCACATTCATCAAAATAGATTTTTTCCTTCCCTCAGAGGCCTAGTAGAAATTATTGCTCTAAATAGCCTTGTATCATATATCCATAGCGTTTTTTTTGCCTTCATTTTATTCATTATGGCCGAATGCAAACTTGTTTTGTGATGGTAGAGTGTAAGGGAGAGAGAGAGAGAAAGAGAGAGAGAGAGAGAGAGTTGGTGGAGGTGTAGTGATAGATTAGGACTGGTTTTCCCTACAGTATTCAGCCCACAGGACCCTGACAGTGGGGAGATAAGATGAGAAAGTGCATGTGTACACTATGAGACCCAACAACAACTCCACACCAAGATAATCCTGTCACATTCTATGGAGTGCGTCCGTTCAACAGGATCTGTGGTTTGTAGTGTTGCTACTGTACAGTAGATCTCTAATTTCACGACAGTTACATTACAGTATGATTATAGCCGACTCATGCATGGCCCAGGGTTTGGTAGTAGTTGGGTCCGTTAAAAGCACGCCTTGATTAAGCTTTAAGGATTGAAAAAGGTCCATATCTGTGCCGTCTGTTGACTTCAACCAAAGCTAATTGTACAATTCTTACAATCCTACAATCCAGCCAACAAATTCATGTTAAAAAAAACTATAATATGACACTGCTAGTCTTGGAAAACACAGGAAATACAGACTCCCTGACAACATGCAAATGAGAGCGGAATATCAGCCAGACTGAAGAACAACCTGTCAAGCCTCCTCTGAATCAGTGCTTTAAACCCTCCGTTGCTGGGCTCTTTGGGGACCACAAGACGGTCTCCCTGAATAGGTCTTCTTAAAAGACGGAAATCAATTGTAATTAACATGAATCGTTGGGTCCGGCGGTGCTGATGTATTTGTTTTGACAGTCTAAACAATACAAGGTGCGGTATCTGGATAAAAGCCAGCCATGCCCTGTCATGACCACCCAGAAAAGCAAGCAGGGTATCTCAGGAGATAGAATAGGGCTGATATCCATACTGTAGCATTGCTACTGCTGTTTGGATCAGAGTCCCTTCCAAACTTTTCTTATCTCACTGTGTTACAGATAGTGTAGCATCACCGAGGTGCAGAATGAATTGTTATTTTCCCAAATATTCCTTGCAATATGTTACCCTATAGTGTACATCCCCTTTCTAGATGATTATATTATATTATCAATATAGTGTACATTCCCTTTCTAGGTGCTGTATTTACTGTGATTATAGCTTCACTGCAGTGTTGAATGGGCATGCAATTAAAGAGATGATCACTACGATCACTAGGATCAATATGATGAGGTCAGACCTTTGTTGAGCCAAGGGCATTATCGCCAGGGACAGGGTGTACAGTCATTGGATAATTGAAGGGTATTATTCCTTTGGCGTTTCCTCCAGTGGTTTTGGACTTTGATTAGGTTGTTATTGATGTAATAGACATCTACCTGTATGGTGTGTTTGCACATTGGCTTTTTCTGTATGTATGCATCAGGATGTCGGCAGTGTTTCTACCCTAAAGGAGGTGTGTAGTATGTAGGAGGGAATTAAACGGTTACAGTAGCAAACAAAGGAGTCTACAAAGGAAGCACAATCAAGACTAAATACAAATGTACAGTAGATACAACATGCAATAAATCCAAATACACATGTATATTACAGAGCAACAACAATACACAAATGCACTGTGTAACAGCAGACAGCTTCCTTAGAATGCCAATAGTGTGCTGCAGCTGGATAGCACTATCCCACTAGTGTGATCAACCTGTGAGCCTGTTATACCAGAGTTCCTTTAGAGCCTACTTTGCATTCATCATACATGGGAACACGAAGTACCACTCTCACATCTGCATCTGTAATTCACTGTGAAGTGTTTGCTAAAAAAGATAATACGTAGGATGAACATTTGAGTGCATACTGACGTGCAGTATGGGCTAGAGAAAGGGATTGGCCCCTTTACTGTTTTCAAAGTACAAGCCGGAAGATGGATTCAAGGTGTGTGGTTTAGAAGCTGTGATAGAATGGCTAAAACGGGAACACTATTCCACCCACAGCCCTGTCGTGAAGTGTGTCATATCATAGACAACCCCGGTAATGAAAGCCCCATGCTGTTCCCAGCCAAAGGCAACCTTCAAAATCACACTTTCACTCCCAGCAGGAAACTTTCCCTTTAAAGCACCCACACTTTGGCCTTAATAAAAATATGATAAAGTAAATTCTAGAGACAGCTCAAAACCCCACTGAGTGTCCCAAATGGGAAAAGCACTGGGATTTACTGACATGGAGCATATGCTGCCAATCATATGGATATTACCCGTTCTTTTTAAGACTGTGGCTGTACACAGTACAGTATCAATGGCAATTTGATTATAAAGACAGATCGAATAGCCTCTCTGGACTCTAGGGGCAGAGATACCCTTTGTTATCTGTGTGTGTGAGAGAGGGGAGTGTATAAGGACATGGTCCTCCGAGAGGATGTGGCCGCCATTATCTCTGTCACCTGACACAGGGGCCACACAAACCAGCCATGATGGATCTCTGGCCTCTCCTTCTGTTTCTCAAAGGTAAATATGAGAACAGCCGTTTGCTTGTCCTCTAGGAGAATCTAGCCGTTTCATCTCAGAGCTGCATGTCAATCCTGATCACTGGATACATTTGAGAACCACAAGAAGGTCATAAATGAATAATGCAGCTGTCACTTTAGCTCAGTTCAGTGGGTTACATCACTAGAATAAACTGCTTATATAGCAAAAGCACCTGGGTGGTCATAGCTTACAGTGACCAGTCACAAGCCTGGGGGTAGCAAGAGATATTTTGTCAGTTGGTGACAGTTGGAATCACACTCACCACCAGTGACATGCTTTGATCCTTTGTTTATGCCTTAGTTGAGCTGACTAACTGGTTGAACTCTCAAAACAACACCCTCTACAGACAAGCATGTCAAGATGCATGGGCTGACATGAGAACGCATATGATATGCCTATAAATCCTTGTCTACTGTATGCTACTGTATGCCTTGGGATAGACTGTCTTACAGTTGTGCGCCAGACCAGGTATGACAAGACGACCTCTAGCGTCAGCTGATCCATAATATTGGATTTCATAAGTTCACGTTGCCACATAAAATCAGACATGCAGTATTTATATTATTATTATTTATATTAATGTAGACATGTACTAGTTATAATGCATATATATATAGGCTTGTCTGTTAAGGATGGAGAAATGTAGATCTGGTCTAGACTCCATATAAACTCAACTGGATCCCAGACAATTAGTCCACGCTCACAAAGATATCCTTCCTAAGTATCACAAATTATATTCGTTTTCGATTCGATTAAAATCGTTTTCGTATTACAAAAATGTGCATATATGCGCTACCGAGACAAACGCGCATTCTGTATCTAAAAACTCATATTTTTAAGGTAGCCTACAAGGGAATGTATCCGTTCCTAGCAAGAAGCTAACTGTATGCCGATCATAACGCTACTATTAACAATGTGGTTGATCTTATTCTATAATCATTATATGGCAACATTCTGGTAGATTCGGTTATTGAATGTTATAAGACTGAGTGAAGTATTTCATTAACCCTCTATACTCACGGTGACTGGCGGCAGATGCTGTGAGGGTGACGCTCAATAAACAGACGGCAAATATGTAAAGCCGAAACAAGTTTTGTGATTCCATCATCCCTAAAGTGATATATCCTTATGTTGCAAGATAATAAATCTCCTAAATATTCCTCCTATCGCATCCAGCATGGACAAAACCATGCAGTCAACGTGGTGCCCAGCGTAAGAGTAAACCACTCCCACGTCAACACTCCTTCACGGACGCCTACCACAAAGAGCAGTCGAGCGAGAGAGGAGAGAGGAGAGATCGAGAGAGGCGAGAGAGAGGAGATGGGTGAGAGGGTGTTAGGGAGAGAGAGACAGCGACAGAGAGAGAGAGAGAGAGAGCGAGAGAGAGAGAGAGAGAGAGAGCGAGAGAGAGAGAGAGAGAGATAGAGAGAGGGGGAGAAAGAGAGAGAGAGAGAGAGAGGGAGAGAGAGAGAGAGAGAGAGAGAGAGAGAGAGCGCCTGGTGCGCCAGACCTGTTCAGTACCATGGACAGCTCCTTCAAGGACTCCGAACTACCATTTAAATGAGATTTCAGGGGTTATCGCTTGAATAAATGGTACTTTTGTTGAGACTTTCCTTGATTACTTTATGACATCCTGGCTGACAAGATTTCACAGACGTAATTTTCGACGTCAGCTCAAAGGCGGATGCTATTAAAGTCGCAAGACGCCAAACAGAAGATTATAGCCTACAACAGGTAGGCTATAGTCTCGACCATGCTTTATGATCGGACGAGAGGCCTTCTGAACCATCTTCATCATCATTCTTGATATACGAAAATAAGATAAAGTAAAAATAAACAATGCCTTTAACAGACACACAGAATAGAGTAGCCTACGTTTTGTTCTGAAAGATAAAACACATAATTGAAGATGGGATTTGTGAATTGTTGGTCCTTTAGTTGGTCCAGGTCGATGTTGCTAGTGAAATGATAAACAGTAAACCAGCCTACTGTACATTCACGATCTGTTTATTGGCCATGTCACACATCCTAGGAATGTGACTAGGGTGAAGGCATCTGCTGTTTCAGACGACTGTAGGACAGAGTGGAGGGCAGAACAGTGCAAAGACGTGACAGTGCAAACAGGGTGCAATGTACTGTTAAAAAGGGGGGAGGCACAAATGCAATTTACATACTGTACTACAAATACAGAATATATATACAGGATTGAGTATGGTAGGTCAAAGACGTTTTTCAAAGCAGCAAAATATTACAACTGAAACGTTATGTTTATTAGTGTCACCTATGGCCTTATATTAGTTATATTCAAGAATAAAGACAATAATTAATTTTAATTGTGACATCCTGTAAAATGGCATTCAGTATAACCCAGTGTTTTATATATCCATGCGTAGACTAGCAGAAATATAACCACCCAGAAAAAAATAACATTATTTTATTTTAAATTCCACATTTTTTTATGTCATGGATACAACTGTACATTTGTTGAAGGTTGAAGGTCTTACCGGCAAAACGGCAAACATCTATGAATATAGCTTTCACTTCATCCTTTGAGATTTTTTTTGTCTCTCCAAGTCAACAAAACAATATGATTGTATTTAATATAAATACTGGTGTTGTACTGCATGACAATATTTTGTTATCCCGAATGACTCATATCACTACCGCCCACAGATATTGATTAAATGTGATTCATTCAGCAATAACAATACTGAGCCTATGAAATATTAGTTTCAGCACTAGTCTTTTTCTTTTAGTTATTTTAAGTAGAGGAGTCAGTGTGTGTGTGTGGGAGGGGGGGTGGGGGGGCGTTGTGAGGGAACATGATTGTTGTTGCACCAATCACTAGTGTAGGGATGGCAGTCTACAGCCAATCACCCTCACCTCACAATCACTAGTGTAGGGATGGCAGTCTACAGCCAATCACCCTCACCTCACCAATCACTAGTGTAGGGATGGCAGTCTACAGCCAATCACCCTCACCTCACAATCACTAGTGTAGGGATGGCAGTCTACAGCCAATCACCCTCACCTCACCAATCACTAGTGTAGGGATGACAGTCTACAGCCAATCACCCTCACCTCACAATCACTAGTGTAGGGATGGCAGTCTACAGCCAATCACCCTCACCTCACCAATCACTAGTGTAGGGATGGCAGTCTACAGCCAATCACCCTCACCTCACCAATCACTAGTGTAGGGATGGCAGTCTACAGCCAATCACCCTCACCTCACCAATCACTAGTGTAGGGATGGCAGTCTACAGCCAATCACCCTCACCTCACCAATCACTAGCATTGAGCTCCAGTTTGTTTTGGCCCACAGCCGTCCGCAATCCGCTTAACACAGCTGGCAGTATTTACGGAGTCATGGGCAGCGCCGTTGTTTAGCAGTGAAAGGTGATGATGATTATAAGGGCCCACAAGCAAGCAGGGCCCACAAAAAAAACAAGAGGTCCCTCTTTCTATGACGAAATTATTCTGCATGTAGATCAGTCACACTAATGCTGCATCAGAATTCAAATTAAGCCACAAATAATGCAATACAGATGAAAAAAAGTTTTAATTTCCTGAGCAATATCCCCCTTCTTAAATGGTTTGGTCCATGCCATGGTTCATGCTGGCAAGTCTCACCTCTTTTGACATTAACGTCACTATACGGCTGGCTGTCAAATACTAGCACTAATAGCCTGACGTTAAATCATAAATATCAAGCCCATACATAAATCCTGGCACCAGAAAAGAGTGGAGAGAGAGACCAGGAGAAAAGGCAGCAGAGCGGGAGCCCATAAGCATTTTTTTCCACAAGAAAGCTGAGAGTAGCTATGTTAAGACGGCCGGTCAGTTGCCCGCGGTCTCACATTAACCATGACAACGAGAGCCGTTAGCCTAGTGTGTTAGAAAGTGTTAAGCTAGGTAGCTAAAGTTAGCTAAGCTTATGTTCTTGTAACAACTCGATCTGGTTAGCTAGCTGCTAGATAACGTTAGCTACCATTAACTAGACAGCTAGCTACAGTGCTAGCAACCAGCTAACTACTGTTCTGGTAAGCTAGCTTCTAGATAACGTTAGCTACCAGGGCTGTACATTGCGACATATATGTCGCACGGTATCCCGACAAATCTGTAGGCCAACATTCAGCATGGATCCATCTTGGCTGTTTTGTAGAGTGTCGCAGGAGTGCTTGTCACATTTGTGGCACTTTTCCCTACCAACTCCCAAAACTCAACACTTTTATTACAATAAAGAAAGTACACTCTTAAAACATTTTTATTACAGAATCTGCAGAGAAATTACCCATTGTCCTCCTCAAAGTAGTCCCCCCCAGAGTTAATGCACTTCTGCATTCTCTTTTGCCACCCATGGAAGCACTTAGCAAAGTCCTCCTCTTTGAGGCCCCTTAGTTCCCCACTCACGGTGGCTTTGATCTCTTCCACGGAGGTGGGTGGCAAAAGCGCATGCAGAAGTGCATTAACTCTGTGGGGGACTACTTTGAGGGGGACAATATGTCATTTTTCTGCAGATTCTGTAATAAAAATGTATGTATCTATGAATAAACTGAACTTATTTGGACACACAATCTTTATACTACTCAAAAAAAGAAGTGGTGGGAAATATGATACATGTGGGTTATCCTACATATTAAATCTACATGAGATAACTCACCACTTTGGCGGCCTCTCTGGTCGTGATAAAATCAGCACTGCGTTTTAAGAACCACACTTCCCACAATCCCCCACTCACTCGCTGTGATGATGGGAGAAAAATGATACCAAATGTGCGTGGCGCAGACTGGATTGGAAGATTGTAGCTACTTTCTGGAAGAATGGGTTCAATGCACGTAAATACCGGTCGTCTTTCTTTTATGTGCATGTAGATTTCGTTTCACGGGGCGAAGTGTTTGTTGTCGTCCTGATATTGTGACACGCAAAACACGTCACTTCCATTTCAACCACAAGATTTCCCACCAGTGTACTAGCCAGTACACCGAAATACTAAAATAATAAATTCACATGGTCTCATGCAGTCTCGTGTCACAAAAATTATTTTGGGGGTCTTGCTAAGGCCTGTTGACTGTCATTGTCTTTTATTCTTATGTCCTTATTCAGCTCTGCGTTGTGTTTTGATTTCAATAAAAGACGGCCCCCAATCTCTCACAATACCACACAGTCCAGTGTCCCTTTCCCAGGTGTATTCCAAATGAATCTCTCCAACACGGGATTTGAGCGACAATCAAAAGCTGTTTATTACAGGAGGTGATAGCATACAAAAGACGATGGCATCCAGTCTAATGTGTTGGCTCCCTGCCTGCGTCGCTGTCTACCCAAAATCAAAGCATCTGAGCTTGAGCAAAGCTCTTATGGTTCTGGGGCGTTCCACCCCCCCACCCCCCCCTTCCCCAAACAGACTGTTCTAGTCTCTCCTGCATCTTAAGGCGTTGAGTCGAGATAACCGGCCGATGGTTCGGCGCCCAGGTCTCTATCTCTAACCACAACAATCAGTGTTGTCCACAGAATGTACCAACCATGGAATGTCACCCTTATCTCATATGGGATGTTTGTCTATGCAAAGGGAGACACTTTCCTTCCAGAAAACTCCGTCCGACAGCCACATTCAGGGGTCAACATCATAATTGGAAACAGCTAACAGGATCAGGTTAAACAAAGACATTTCTCTGAAAACAGCCATTTTCATCAGGCCAATTCATAAACTAATAGCAAGTAAAGGTGAATATTGAACTATAAAAAAGTTATCTCATTGAGCTTTAAGCTGACTGAATTTCCATTACCTGTAACTCTTGGGTCCGTTGCTCAGGTCTGCTGCCCCCTCCCTCTGTGTACTGTCACTTCATCATTCTACATTAAAGCTCAATGAGATAACTTTTTTAAAGTTAAATATTCACCTTTACTTGCTATTAGTTTATGAATTAGCTTTAGCAAGACCACAACGATCATTTTCATGACATGAGACTGCATGAGACCATGTCCAATCTTGTGATGGAAGCGGAAGTGACGCGTTTTGCGTGTCACAATATCAGGAAGACAACAAACACTTTGCCCCGCGAATTTATCTACATGCACATAAAAGAAAGAACATCATTGTTTTTCAACATTTTTTTCGTCTTCAGGTCATCACACAGGATTACAGATGTATGTATTCAACCCCATCAATATAACATGACAGCCTGATATGACATACTGTGACACGCATGCAACTCTTCCCTCCGGAAGGGGGTGGCAGTAATCCTCTCAATAATCCCACATCATATGTTTCCCAGACTGAACAGTGCTCGTCTTGTACTAATATTGGATTGACAAAAGGCTGGCCCGTAAAGGAATACTCCCCATCTAAGCTCAGACACTTTGTCACATTATTGCAATATTTGAGAGGAGAGTGGTCTAGAGGTAATATGAAAAGGCTTATACAGCCATGATTGGATTTCAGAGCCCTCCCTGGTCCTTGAATGATACAAATGATGAGCCCTCATATTGTTTCAATATCATGGCAAACACATCGGCCAGAGAGACAACAATGGATATTTAAAGAGATATATGAAATGGGATAGCTGAACTGGATATTCCAACACTCAAAAGTACTTATCCATCGCCAACATTACACCGTTTGTTTGTTTACCTTGCAGCCACAGTAACTGTAATCTAATATTAAAGTAAGTTCCAAATGGACATATTAAAAGTAAACTTTATAACTCTGAAGTCAAATGCCACTTTAGCTTAGCGAATGGGAAAATACAAAACTAGAAATGGTGCACAGGGATGCATTTCGTGGCCAAAATTGAAGGGGTTGTAAATTGGCCCATGGTACACCACTCCACCGAGTTTCATGAAAAGCAGTCTGGTAGTATTTGCATAATCGCAGTCCCAAAATGAATGGACTTGAATGGCCGGCCGGGGCCATGTTTGGGCGGATCGTGGACCTGCCCCATGATCCACCCCTGACTGACTTCATTCTTTGGATCTTTGTTTTTTTTGGTATATATATAAATATATATATATATATATATAACTAGATTATAACTAAATTGCGAGATCTCGCAAAGTTTTAAAGTTTTTTTTATTTTTTATTTTTCAACCTTGAAATGTACTTCCGGGTGTACTTCCAGGTCAGTACAGAACCACTGACACTGTTTAGCTATTGTTAAGCTTGAATTCACCCATGTCACTTCATGGGCTTTGTACCTTAACCCTGAGCTATGACAGTGCATTCTTTGGTTCCTTGGGCCTTGTGATTGTGAAAGTGAACAATCCTTCAAGGGCGTCGTCATCAGACCTGCTAAGGGAGTTCTTTGCATCTGAAAGCTCCAGCTCATCCATCATCCATATGAGTGAAACTCTCACCTGCTTCTCCGTTTCCCAAATTAAATTCTCCACAGTGGCTGCGTCTGAGGATGTTCACACAAGACTAATGTGCCTAAGAGGACATCCAGAGGAGACAGCAATCAGAGAGTTGTCAGACACTCAGGTGATCTGCGACTCTCAAATTGAGAGGCCATCTCTGGTGGCGTTTTCTCAGGGTAGCTAACAACAACATTTCACACCTGTCAACCTCACACAATCCCACAAATCCAGGGTTGGTCAGATACATTCCAAACGAGGTTCGCCAAACAATTTTGCTTTTCAATGTTTGTCTCTGGGTCTAGGCCTACCATAGTGCTCGCACAATAGTCTAGACTCCACTTCTCACACTTAGCCTAAATATCCCTTCTTCTTCTTCTTCCGGACCTTGCTGCACATCAACTACAGAGATCAAAGGTATTATTGTAGTTGCTGGCAGATTCAAACAAGAAGAGTGCTTCACCAGCACAACGGGAGAAAAAAGGGCTAGAAGTCATTGTCAGCCATTTCATTATAATTGCATGGATTATGGACCTCTCTTCCAAGATAATGTTTCTTGTTTCACTGCCTTTTCAAGTCCAACCCTGCTTTATTGCTCTGTCGCAGCTTTTCGTTCCCATGAAAAGCCTATTCTTTTCCCGCTGCTTTCATCTGAATCACACGGCTCTTTTCATTCACTCAGAGAAATGCTTCCAAATGGGGAATCCGGAAAAGCTTATCATCACAGAGTGGAATCTATAGCTAACTGTCTGATGTTAGCCAAAGCAAGCTATCATTCAGAGAGACTCCTTTTACATCACACGTGGAAGTCTGTGAGGTTCATCTCTTCCAGCTTGCAGCAGCTTTGCTCCACTGTTAGCAATGCTCCACTGTCAGACAACACAGTATACCACCATCACTTGAACCAGTTTGGTTTAGTTGACCATAGGTTTTAAAACATTGCAGTACTAGCAATTAAAAGGGTTCTCATGTCGGTGTGTCTCAAGTCTTTTACAAGCCTTACCATCAAAAACGCATTTTCATGTATGGGCAGCTGAAAAGTAGGCTGCAAAATGGCTACTGTACAGTGTTCAATATTCGCTTCAGGAGTTTGTGATGAGTTGTACAGGCAAGGCACGCGCAGGACAGCCAAGGGCCCCGACGGCCATGCATAGCAACGCGCAGAACAGCCAAGGGCCCCGACGGCCATGCATAGCAACGCGCAGAACAGCCAAGGGCCCCGACGGCCATGCATAGCAACGCGCAGAACAGCCAAGGGCCCCGACGGCCATGCATAGCAATGCGCAGAACAGCCAAGACGGGCGCTGTCGACTTCATGCAGTTGTATGATAAACTAAACCACGTCAACCTAGTCTCTATTAGTCACATGTTCTATAACCACAAACAGGGTTGCCAGGTTGGGCAGTTTCCTGCCCTTGGGTTGCATTGTGCTGAGAAAAATAGTCTTATGCAGGTGGATAAAATTTGCACTGGTTTCTATGAGGTGGGCAGGGTTATATAATAGAATTTCCACATCACTTACAGTAACACAACTGGAGGAGAATTATCATAATTACCATGACCCCCCCCCTTCCTGGAATCAGGCATGGAATGGTTGTGACCTGTGTTCGGCGTGAAGCCAAGGCTTTCTTGGTTGTTGTTTTGTAAGCTATTATATATATATATATATATAATATTATATTTGGGCAGTTTTCTTATCAATTGGGGTGAGCACTTATTGGGCCAGAAGACATCAAACCAATCTGGTAACACTGAGCACAATTGTGCTCTTTAACTTTTGTAATACTGTATGTTTAAAAATGGTAAAATGATTCTTAGGACATTTATTCACAAAAATGAACATGAAGTACCCTTTGAAGATGACTTCCCTCAAGTCTACCCATTGAAAAAAAGTCAAATGTTCTTCATTCCAAGAGGCATTAACTGTCTGATGTCTGCATGTCTGTATTCAGATTTTCTCAAGAACCGGGCACTGTATAACGTTGAAATCGGAAGGTGTCGAGTGTGAAGTTGTTTGGATGAGCGGTTCTCCAGAAAGTTGCGATTAATTGGCCCGTTTTGAAGTGGCGCATGTTCAATGGGCACTAGGACCGCAGGAAGTGCAGCTTAAGGAGGTGGTACTGGCATGAGCCCTACGCTACGGCACACAAGCACTTACACCCACAAAATCAATCATAGAGAGAGGCCATCAAAATGCTGAGGTGACAGGTCAACGCCGGCTGCCAAGCACCCAAGCCCCCTGAAGAAAGCCACAGTGACAGCCTAAACCACGAAGAAGAATTGGCAGTGGGATCTTCCTCCAATGGCTCTCAGTCTCATCCATCTACTTCTTCCCATTCAGATAATCAACCGAACACTCCAGTAAATCATCTTATTAGCCATTTCTAGCAAGTACTGGCTAGTGTAGCTAGGTTTAACCGTGAAAAGTGGTTGTGATGCTTTGCTTAAAACATTGCTTGAGAAAGCTGCAAGCAGTAATGCGTTAGCCCAAGCAATCCAGCCATTCTGGACAGGCACGTTTTGGACAGCCGTCGGGCAGTGCACTACTTGTCTAGCATGAATGTGTATGAGCAGAACCAGATAAAGAATGTAATGATATTTACATCAATTCACATTGCAATCGGTGGAGCTTAAAGCGGTTTGTACTAAGCTAAGATAACACTCCGTCAAAATGTATGGAAGAGTCGCTCGTGAAGTTTATCTTTCTCTGTTTCTGCCACTGTCTCTCTCCCCCTCCCTCTCTCTGTCCTCTTCCCAACAACATCTCTCGACATGTTGAAACTATTGTCTCCATGTAGCCATGAATTCCCAGATGTGAACATATAGTTTGAAATATATACAGTAGTGTTGTTGGTGAAAAAGACACTGTTTCTTTACCAATGGTGTCCTTTGGGTGGCTTTGGGCTTCATTGTCTGGCTGTAGGGTTTGTTCGCTCCACAAGGCTCTAGTCAGTTTATTAAACAGGAGAACCTGCACCCAAACAGGATGACAAACCGTGTTGCCTAACTCACTCAATAATAAGAGTGCTCTGTCAGCCCTGCACAACATACAGAATGCTTCTGAGAGTGTTAATGTAGCAACTCTAGCCGCCCATTGCACAACTCATAAAACCACCTTGCTCCCAAATAAATAATGTGCTTATTCTTGCGCTGAGGTCAGTAATGATGTGTTCCATCAGTTGTTAGATCTCATTATTTCCATCCTGCAACATGGGGCACATTGTCACTCCAGATCTCTAACAAGCCCCTGAGGGACTGGCATTCTGCTCACAACCCCTACTGGGGTGCGTTAATGACACATTTATAGGTATTTTTTAAGCTGCAGTTTACCCTAGACTTTGTTTTCACAGTTCTATTCTTGCATACTCGTTAAAAATGAGGACATGTTCAGGGAAATTATGAGGAAGGTCAATACACGGTGTCAATATCATCCAGCTTTTGAGCTTCTCAGCTCTTGTGTGAGTTGGGACCTAGAAACTCGCTGTGACCATACAATAACTTAAATCACTATCATAAAATCTGTGACTAAGTCGGCCTTTTTCCAGCTCAAAAACATGTCACGTTTCCACCCCTCAATCTCCGACACCTCCACTGAAACTCTTATCCATGCCTTTGTCAAATTCCGTCATCAGAGGACGTAAGGATAGTATGCCGTGCATACCTGTCCGCGCCCTCTACGCAATGAGAGCATCAACTCTGTCCTCCAAGCGCACAATAGAAGTAGTGGTGTCCGCAGCTGTCTGCACACGTGTGTGTTTAGGAGTATAACCCAGCCTTCTCCTTCAAGGTCTTCCTCCTCCCCTACAAATCCATCATACCTACATACCATCAGGCCATCCTACTCCACCCCAACACCCCCACCCAGGGACTCCATCATACCTACATACCATCAGGCCATCCTACTCCACCCCAACACCCCCACCCAGGGACTCCATCATACCTACATACCATCAGGCCATCCTACTCCACCCCAACACCCCCACCCAGGGACTCCATTCCACTGATGCTGGTCTTCTTTCCATCCCTCACACCAAACCATCCACCCTTAGTGACCGAGCTTTCTCTTCTACTGTTTACTAATCGTTTGGTTAGTCTGTCTGGTCAGACTCCCCAAGTCTGTCAGTTTTAAAGGTGCATAACTGTAGGACCCCATCTCAAATTATAATTGCTATTATTATTAGTATTAGTATTTGTATTATTAACTTGAATTAATAACTTATTAACTGAATACTGCATGTTTGAACCCAAGTCACATTTTAGTGTAGTGTATTTCAGCTGTGTATAGAGTAATGATATAAAGGGGTTAAAATATTTCTCTTCCACACCACCTCAATCCTTACCATCATATTCAGCCCTCTTGGCAAGGCTGAGAATGTCTTTTTACACTTCCTGTTTCAACTCTCTGTGTTGTGTACACTGCACACTGCAGACTATTACAGAGAAATGCCAGTCTGTCAGATACTTCAGTTACAGTGTCAAGCTCAGTCTATTATGCAAATTCAAACAGGTTGCTGGGGGCAACCCTCCCACTGTGCCTCCGTGCAACGTGTGGACGCGGGAGAGAGAGGTTCCAGATCAGATCAGTCATTTTGAAGTCTTAAAACTGAATTAAATTCTATCATCCTGGAATGAATGTCGACTTCATACGCATCATGGCTGTGATGTGTCGCCTTTGTTAAATTGCCTGGAAAACCAGCCCAATGATCCAGGAAGGCGAGGGAGGGAGGGGTGTTCAGGGGCTTCAGTAGAAAGATGATGGGGGTCCTCTAAATGTCTGTTACTTCAAAGTCCACTTGAAGAGGCAGGAAATGTGACGTTTCTATACATGATTTGACTCAGCCCTTTATTTTTTTAAATTCCTGTGAGGTAAAAGTAGTAGCCTATGCATTCTGTTCATTTTATATTTACCATTGCACAATGCCCAAAGAAGCAAACCAGCCCTACACCCACCCCTGTGAGTTCAAAGGGCAGCGCAACTCTCCTGCCCCAGCCCCCCTCCAACCCCCATACTCCCACCAGTCCGTTCAACACAAAGAGGTAAGAGGAGAACTTAGAAAGCTATGAATCAACAAGACACCAGGCCCGGATGACATCAGCCCCAGGGTGCTTCAGGACAGTGCCGGTCAGCTAGCGGGAGAGTTCCAGCACACATTCAACTTCTCCCTGAGGCTGAAGAAGGTGCCACAGCTGTGGAAGACCTCCTGCATTGTGCCGGTACCCAAAAAAGCATGCACCAGTGTTCTCAGTGACTACATGCCAGACCCAGATAGCAAGCGGATCTGGGCCATATACAGGCCAGATCTGGCCCTTGTGGCTTAGTTCCGGCCCATATATGGCCCAGAATCATTACACATCCGCTTGCTATCTGGGGAGGCATTGACATCACATGTCATGAAGGTCTTTGAGACTTCAGCCACAACTCTGGAGCGTGCCAAGTTCTCAGACAACTCCTCTACTGTGGGCTGCATCAGGGCAGACGATGAGGAGGAGTACAGGGATGTGGTCAGGAGATTCGTCAAATGGTCAGAGGACGAGAACCAGCTCCAACTCAACATCAATCAATCAATCAATCAATCAATCAATCAATCAATCAAAGCTTTATTTGTATAGCGCATTTCATACACAGAGGTAACACAATGCACTTTACAGAGAACAAGGGAGGTGGGCATACGACCCACCCCTACATATTCCAGAGGGAAGCAAAAAAACAGTATCACCCAGGGGCCAGAAAAGTGAGCTGTAAAAATTTGTCCCTGACCCCTCTCAACGAGACGATCGAGCAAGCTCCTGGAGTATGTTTGTCCAACGGCTAAGAGCATTTATAGAGCAATAAATTACATTAAATTACATCAACATCAGTAAAACCAAGGAGCTGGTGGTGGACTTCAGAAGGAACAAGAGACCCCCAACCCCTATTACCATCCAGGGGAAGGAAATTGAGATGGTGGACTCATAAAAGTTCCTAGGAGTGCAACTGAACAACAAACTGGACTGGATAGACAACACTGAGCCCCTCTACAGGAAAGGATAGAGCAGACTGTTCTTCCTTGGGATTGAGTGAGAATGCATGCATGCATTTAATTTAATCTATTATGTATATTCTCTATGTATATTCTTTATTCTATCTATCTATCGATGGTATCTATCTATCGATGGTATCTATCTATCTATCTATCTATCGATGGTATCTATCTATCTATCGATGGTATCTATCTATCTATCGATGGTATCTATCTATCTATCGATGGTATCTATCTATCTATCTATCTATCTATCGATGGTATCTTCTATCTATCGATGGTATCACCTACCTACCTACCTACCTACCTACCTACCTACCTACCTACCTACCTACCTACCTACCTACCTACCTACCTACCTACCTACCTACCTACCTACCTACCCACCTAGCCCATGATGGTAATGAAAGCAAAAACAGAAGTGCAGCTAAAGAAACAGAACAGGTAAAGAAAACAAAAACATAGAAACATTGTAGAGAATTAATTCTTCAAGTTTTGTTGTCAGCTTAATTTGGACATAAAACAGTTGGATGAGCCAAACCTCAACTCATTCACTGAAGCACAGTGTGTCAGAGAAACGGGATGTACTGTACATCAGAAAATGAGGGCAAATATAACTAATAGGATGATGAATATTGAGTCTGGCCTTCAATTTCTGAACCTCAGGAAGTCCATTCCAGATAGGAAATTAACACTAACTGACATATCCATTTGCAGTTGGTGGATATTTGCTGAATAGTGAATACAAAAATTCCCAAAATCGGCCAGTGTTTGGTGATAACAGGACTAATTATAGACTTATTTGCAATTTGTCTAAAATGGATATTACTGCAAATTCACACACACACACACACACACACACACACACACACACACACACACACACACACACACACGCTTGGACTGCATTCTGAAACAGAACAGCTCTGTGTGCTAGTGTGTATTGGGGAAGCCTCAGAACACATAACCAGAGGCTGATTGGATTGTTATTGAGAATGGTTAGAGGCACAATAATGGAATAAGGCTCTTCCTGAGGTAAACTCCAGCGGGACTTAAACTTTGATTAAAAATAGAAATTAGTAAATTGCACTGTCAAGATCAATTTATCATTCTTTAAGCGAAAGATTATTCCAAAGCCACATTACTGGAACTGAACCATTTGTGCTAACTGTAGGAGATAGTGTAGCATGGCCCAGAATAACACTCTCACTTTGTAATCTTTGATTTATCTGAATGGTTTTAATGTGTATCTAATACGATGTTAAAATCAATTCTCTTGTGCACATCCTTCAGGGGCCTACCACCATGGGAATGGAATGCTTTTGGAAATTACTCATATATCATGGATATATGTCTGTTCTCGTGGTGAATCATTTTTGTAGGAACTATTCTATTAAAAGTAAAGGGGATTCTGTGCATGTGCTTCTGAACCAGCATGCCTTCCATCCGTTCTCCAAAACGTGTAACACAACCAGGTGCAGGACGCTGGGGCGCGGTGGGGGCACGACGAGCCCCTCCTATCCACCGGTCTGATAGATTGCAGGACGTACCTCCATTTTGAAGGAGATTTGTCATAATACCAGGGCCGGCCAAATGCATTTCCCCACTGTCAAAGCCTCGACTCACCATTGCTCTCTCTGTCACATACTGAGAAATGTTCTCTTTGTCATGGTTGCATCCTGCTGTCCTGCATTTACCTAGTGTAGAGAAAAGTCGTTGGCCAAACAGTATGGAGCTAAAACTAAACACAAAACAACAACAACTGGAATATGCCTGTATGTGAAAGTTTGTGTGTGTGTGTGTGTGTGTGTGTGTGTGTGTGTGTGTGTGTGTGTGCATGTGTAAGTAAGTAAGTAAGTAAGTAAGCTTTATTTATATAGCGCTCTTCACAGCACGGATGCACAGAGTGCTTTACAGTAATAAATTAAAATGGCAATACAACACGAGACAAGATTAAAACGACACAGTAAAATATTGCTATACACAATACCTATACTAGTACCAATAACAAACAATGGTTTTGTGTTAGAGAAGCTTGAACGTTGTAGTCAGGAAGTGAGGCCATTGAGTCCCTCTACTGTCCATAAAGAAATCACCATGTATTCCCTCTAATGCCTCTCAGACAATTAACACTTTCTATCAATGTTGCCTATGTCAAATATATATGGTTAAATATATGCAAGAACAGACAAATCTATGCAAGAACAGAGTGTAAAATGTATTTATTCTGCATATAATGAAATTACTCCTAAATAGATTGGTAAAATTATTGCTTCAAAAGAACATTGGATCAACAAATGACTAAAAAACACACAAAACACACAAAAACGTGACTACTTAAAAAAAAAACTCCTTTAAAAAAACAAAACATGTTGACTTCCAAACAATGCTTCAAAAATTATTTTGATTTTTGAATTTTAAATTACAAAAGTGATTCCTTTAAGTGTCACATTTCAGCCTTTAACAAAATGTTTGATCAACAAGTGATTTTTTCAACCTTCAAGAGATAAGGGATAGGAGAGTGAGAGAGAGAGGGAGAAGGGAGAGAGAGTGGGAGAGCGAGGGGGAGAGAGAGTGGGAGAAGGAGAGAGAGAGTGGGAGAGCAAGGGGGAGAGAGAGTGGGAGAGCGAGGGGGAGAGAGAGTGGGAGAGCAAGGGGGAGAGAGTGGGAGAAGGGAGAGAGAGTGGGAGAGCAAGGGGGAGAGAGAGTGGGAGAAGGGCGAGAGAGTGGGAGAGCAAGGGGGAGAGAGAGAGGGAGAAGGGAGAGAGAGTGGGAGAGCAAGGGGGAGAGAGAGTAGGAGAAGGAGAGAGAGAGTGTGAGAGCAAGGGGGAGAGAGAGTGGGAGAAGGAGAGAGAGAGTGGGAGAGCAAGGGGGAGAGAGAGTGGGAGAAGGGAGAGAGAGTGGGAGAGCAAGGGAGAGAGAGTGTGAGAGCGAGGGGGAGAGAGAGTGGGAGAGCAAGGGGGAGAGAGAGTGGGAGAACGAGAGAGGGTGGGAGAGCAAGGGGGAGAGAGAGTGGGAGAAGGGAGAGAGAGTGGGAGAGCAAGGGGGAGAGAGAGTGGGAGAAGGAGAGAGGGAAGAGAGTGGGAGAGCAAGGGGGAGAGAGAGAGGGAGAAGGAGATAGAGAGTGGGAGAGCAAGGGGGAGAGAGAGTGGGAGAAGGGAGAGAGAGTGGGAGAGCAAGGGGGAGAGAGAGTGGGAGAAGGGAGAGAGAGAGTGGGAGAGCGAGGGGGAGAGAGAGAGAGGGAGAAGGAGATAGAGAGTGGGAGAGCAAGGGGGAGAGAGAGTGGGAGAAGGGAGAGAGAGAGTGGGAGAGCAAGGGGGAGAGAGAGTGGGAGAAGGAGAGAGGGAAGAGAGCGAGGAAGGAGAGAGTAGTAGCTCATCAGCTGCTATCTCTTTTATCCGTCCTGTTATCTCGGGGGTCATTGCCTCACGGCATCCGTCCACAAAAGTGAGCAGCTTCTCCGTCTTCTCATCCCGGGGTGGTAGATCTTTGAAGACATCAGGAGCTGCGATTTTTAGCTCTGCAACGGGCGATGTACTCGCAACACCCACGGAGTCAAATGCGCTTTTCATAGAATTGCCATCTTGGAAGGCTTTCAGTGCCAGTGGGTAGCGTGAGAGGATCATGCCTCTGGTGTTTCTCACTGAATTGTTGCACTGGCATTGTTAAATCATAGTCTACACATTTCAAAATGACAATCAATTAATATAACTTTCATAAATGCAGTACTGCGATTAACCATTTCAACCCCATTTACACACGAGACATAATCTGAGGACACAAACAACTCTGTGGGGTCCAGCAGTCTTTTGTGATTGTCCTGTACTCACTTCTAACACGGCTGTGCTCTGACACATCTTTGGCTACAGGAGCTTTCTCATCTCTCTGAGACTTTGACGCTTTCGTACAGGGGCATCATGCAACCCAAAAAACTGAGGGGGCACGAGATAGATAGCGAAGCACGAGGCATTATTAGAAAAATTTGTGGGTTTTTTTGCAGTTTAAAATCAGCACACAGCAAACTACCAGTTGCCACTCAAGTGGTGTGAAATTAAACTTACCTATTAAACTTGATTATTTAATCTGGCCCCCTAGAATTCTCTGTTCACCCCACTGTGTTGGATGGATGGATGGATGGATGGATGGATGGATGGATGGATGGATGGATGGATGGATGGATGGATGGATGGATGGATGGATGGATGGATGGATGGATGGATGGATGGATGGATGGATGGATGGATGGATGGATGGATGGATGGATGGCTTATAGAGATTGATTATCTAGATAGAGGGAGAGAGAGGTAGGTAGATGGAGATAGATAGATAGATAGATAGATAGATAGATAGATAGATAGATAGATAGATAGATAGATAGATAGATAGATAGATAGATAGAATGCATGTTTTACTAGTGGTTAAACTAGTGGTTTTATTTTTTAGCTATTTATTCTGTCACTAACCTGCACCAGATGCTTCAGGCTTTTTCATCAGGAGATCATGGATAATGTCCTCATTCTTTTTCAGTCGGTCCTGAAGAAAAGCTTCGTCAGCTTTGAGAATGTCAATGGCCTCATTTTGCAAGACGCCTTTCTGTTTCTCAGCTTCCTGCAGCTTTCTGAGCATCTGGACTTCTTGGACTGCAGTTGGTGCTCTAACCTCTGCTAAAAATAATAGGAAGAAACAGAAGTAATCAAACCATTAATTGAAGTGTTTGACATTAATTAACATACTACTTGCACAATAGCACAATTGTTTGAGGGTAGCAATATTCTTAAAAGCTTTTAGGCCAGATTACTGCATACAGTAATTGAGTTGGTTTTCACTGAGTACTGTAAATGTCTCTAGCCTACTGTACTACTACATCATTTTGGAGGTTTATAGGTAACATTAGCTAGCATAGTTAAATATACCTGAAGCACTAAGGACATTAATGTTGGAATTGCCTGGGATTGGAGCAGCAGCTGTATTTTATTTTTACTCTTTTCTATAAAGCCGTTGCTGTGTGTTACAGTAGATTATATGAAATGACAGTAACTGACAGACATTTCCTCGGCATGATTTGCAGGAAGCGCCATAGAGGACCCACCACGGTGTCATTACAGAAAGGGCCAATATTCTTTAGGTCACGGAGACATCTGCAGAACCTACGACCTGCCGATCACAGTCTCCAGCAAGTACGCCTACGCAGACAACCTTGCACTGGTGTACTTAGCTGGAGACTGGCAGGCCGTGGAGGAGACCTTGAGCCAGGACATGCAGACACTAGCGTCATACCTCCGGAAATGGAGATTGAAGCTCAGAGAGGCAAAGACGGTGTTGGTGTTAACAACAAGGAAGCCAAGCATGAGCTCCGAGTGCACATCGATGGAACGCTCCTGACGTGCAGCGCCGAACCAACCTACCTCGGCCTTGGACTTACCCAGACCGGCGTGGGTGAGGCTTAACCGCCTCCAGACTGGGGCTTGGTATCCTGTGCAGAGTGCGAGTGTGGCGCCGAGGAACAAACCGCAGACCATGTCATCCAGGACTGTCCGATATATCGGACACCCACTGGAATGCGTGGCCTGACGGTTATGGATGACGAAACGATGACATGGCTCCTGGAGTTGGAGAGACACCCAGAAAGCCAGTCCTCAAGATTGTGACAAGCCGTTCAAGGAACGACCATTTCCTTCCATACGGTGACACGCTCGAGCGGGCACAAGCATTGTGTTGATGACTGGCTAAGTGAAAAAAGCTCACTCCAAACTTTTGGTCAAACCTGGCAGCCCTGTAAAGTATGACAAACATGAGTGTCACTGTCCCTCCTACCCTCTCTCTCTCTCTATTGATTTCTGCCTGCAAACCTGTTAAATAAATGAACACATTTTCAACATTTTGTCGGTTGTCCTTGTACAACTTTACTTAAAGCATACAGTGACCACTTCTAGTGACTTATAACCAGTTCGTAAAGTATTATATCTGCCTATACCACAATCATTTCATTACTTAAAGCACGCAATCATCACATAGAGTAACTAAGAATTACATTATAAATCATTATAACAGTGATTATAATGTACTGTATTTATAAAATGATAATAATGTATTACAACTATGATAATTATAATACACTATACTCATTGTGAGAAACAAAAAAAAGTTACGATGTATGACACTTGACCTCATATAAGTCATTATTAACATGTCTATAATGTGTTGTAATTATGATTATAAGATATTGTGATTTATGAGTGCTCATAACTATAGTTATAATGTGCTATAAGCAGATTATAATGCAGTAAATATGCGTATAATGCATTATAGATAGGAACTTCATAGAAAGTGTTACCAATATGATATAACTTCTGTTGTAAATGTGTCCTATCATGTGTAGGTCTCAAATGGCGGTTTCCCCATGGATGGATGGATGGATGGATGGATGGATGGATTATAGAGATTGATTATCTAGATAGAGGGAGAGAGAGGTAGATAGATAGATAGATAGATAGATAGATAGATAGATAGATAGATAGATAGATAGATAGATAGATAGATAGATAGATAGATAGATAGATAGATATTCTCCGAAGAGAATAACATGAACTGTGTGTATGCCTACAGTATATCAAGGTAGGATAAAAAATAATAGACAATATGAGGAATATGAGCAACGAGGGGTTGCATAAGCGAAGCATAATTGTAAACCTCTTAGTTTTGGCTCAGCAAAAAGTGAGTTTCAATTATGAAGTGGTTCTGTAAGTTGCCAGTGTCAGCTGGCTCCAATGTTTAATTCCCAGTGGGAAACTTAGGCTCTCTCAATTAAACTTACAACAGAGTACTCTGATGTCAGAGTCTGCAAATGGACTTCTAGCCACGCTATGGGCAGAGTGACCTCGCCATGACCTTCTTTTTGCTCTGCTAAAATAGATGTGGGGAAATTACAATGTTAAAAGAGCAGCCGGGTACCATTAAAATGGAAAAACATTTCCCTGTGTAACTTCAATCATGAGGGCATAAAATATACTTAATGTACTGCAGTTGCCATGTTCCATCACATGCTTTCACAGCAAAAAGACAAAGTGAAGTGATATTTAGACCTGTGAAATATTCTTTGATACAAGTGCACAGTAAACACAGTAATATTTGCAGACAAGTATTGGTTCCCTAATATCACTCCCCAAAAACAATTTAGGGACCATTTGAAATTGAAATTGATGGGAGGGGGTTACTGGAGGAAGACAGAGGAGAGTTATACTTTTTTAATTTGAGTCCAGGGGAGGCTCATGCAAGTCCTACAGTGACCCCCCCCCCCCCCATAAATTGTGAGCGGCCCCTTAGAAAGTTTAACACTATTTCTCACAATGCATCATCATTGCTGTTAATGAGCAGCTGGGTTTGATACAGCTGGCGTTAGCTGATTGACTAATCGTAGTTATATTACTACATTCCATTCACAGCCCTTAACAGTCAAGCACAACTGCGTCTCTAAGTTAATAAATATGGGCTGCCTTCCAAGTACTGCTTACTACATACTGCATACTAAATACATAATTAAATATGCCATTGCCAGCAGACTGTCCACTATAGACCCAGAATGCATTTCGCACCAGTCGGCAGGCAGCAATAGCATGGATTTTAAAACAGGCTAAAAGCTGATCATTGGCTCTCACAACTGTTAATATGTCACTTTGTTAAAGTCGCACAGAAACGGACGTTTGAGATCATCTAACTTCAGTAGTTTGACGTATTTCCGACACAAACAAGCTATGAGGGTGGGACATTATGTTTAGAGGAATTTGATTGGAACATTGACAAGTGAACGGGTTTTAAGAACTTTAGACAGATTCGATAGAAGGATAGCGTTGAATGTCGTGAGATTATTGGCCTAAAATCTAAGGTACCTGTTGTCGTCATTGCACGTGACCTACCGTTTTCCAGGAAGTAAGAAATTATATACTTTGAAATAAGATTACAACAAAAGTAGAATTTTGTAATTTTTTTTGCATACATCGTTGAATAGGTGAACAGTATGACCAATTATGAACCAAAATGGGACAGAATGCTCATTTCAGTGCGACTTTAAGTTTTATTTTTTCAGGTGAGAAAGTACCCATATAGATTCCCAATATGAGGTCAGTTTATCAAAACAATGCCTGTTTGTAGATCTGCTATCATGTATTTGGAGATCGCTGGCTGTGTTTGTCTCTTCCTCTTTCCTCTACCTACGAGTAGCTCCTGCTTCACATTCACTGCCATCATCTTATATATCCATTTATTATACATCAACCTCTTATCATCCATCATTGTATCCAATCATGCCTCTTACCAGATGGCGGGGAGGCAATCAGCTTGTCGTCTGAGATCAGGGGCGGACTGGGTGAATATTTCAGGCCGGGAAACGTAGCCCCAGTCAGGCCACGAGCCGACGCGGTGAGATGGAACACTTTGTTTCGTTTTGTTGACGGGGGGCAGGCCATTCACCGCGGGCCAGGCCAGTTAGCGCGTCAGGCCACCGGGAGAACTCCGCCCCTGTCTGAAATCTAAATGATTTGGGGATTTCCCCCAGAAAATAGGCACGTTACCTCGTTTCAGGTAGCTCAATAGCTCCCCATATTGTGTGATATGAGCAGTTGAGATGAGAGTGAAGTGAGAATCTTCTTAAATTACCATTTCATCCAGCTGACAGACTCATGAATACAGTAAATCTTTTAAGTTACAATTTAATCTTTATGCATCAAACATCAAAGCCTTTCATGGCAGCATTGAGCTTGTCAGCAAAATTCTAAATTTTTCGCATTCTCATTTCAGGTGCTCTCTTCATCAGTCCCTTGAATACACCAAAAATACAGTGTTATTAATCATGGTTACCCATCACGTCCAAATGTATTGCTTAGTTGTAACTACCTCCGGTATTATTAGCCATCTCGCTAACCTCTGTACCATGGGTTCCCAAACTCCATCAATGTGGGCCTCCCCTCTGAAAACATTGACACACCCGCGCCCCCCCGAATGTGTCCATTTTGCAAGGCAGCGTTAGCTAGCCCATAACGTTACACAGCTAAGTTAGCTCGGTGGCACCTGTTCCTAGTTAACACAAGCACAATACATTCATGCCTGCGGGGGGAGGCTCTCTCTGCACTATCCACACATTTAGTATACATCTCTCCCATTATTTATTTCAATTTTCTGACCTTTAAAATCACGTTTCATTCATAAAAACTATAGTGTGAGAGCTTCTAGAAACCAGAAAGCGACGAAACTAAACGGCATACAGTATACATCTTCCCTCTGGAATATGTAGAGGTGGGTCGTATGCCCACCTCCCTTGTTCTCTGTAAAGCGCATTGTGTTACCTCTGGTTATGAAATGCGCTATACAAATAAAGCTTTGATTGATTGATTGATACATTTGATGACACTTTATGCACCCCTACGTGTAAACATTTAATCATAAAAATGTTGGAATTGTTATCTAAAAGCTTGAATGTGAAATGAAGACCATATTTTGCTAACATTTCACTGACTTTCCACATAAAATGCGTAAGGCTAAAATTAAAGTGCGGAAATAGAATAAAAACATAAAAAAGTGACCAAGTACGTAAATTAAAATCTCAGGCTAGGCTATGAGGCTACAGTAGCTCAGTGATATATAATGGTGGAAATGTAATCAGAATTCATGACTGGTAATTAGGGTCAAAATGCCTGTATTTCAAATTCATTAATTAATTTGTTCCTTCTGGCAATATCATTATTCATACAGTAGTGTCCATGTAAATGTGTGTGTGGACAGATAACCTTAATGTCCAGATCATAGGTTAGAGAAGCAGAGAAGACATCATTGGTTTAACCCCAAGACAAAGATACAGTAAGCAGTATCTGTAACAACTAAGCACATATCAACAAAGATAGATTCACTTTACACTCCACAGTAAAGTAACAGGAACAATGCAACGGCCTGTGGTGCTTATTGCACAAACCTGAGACCTGGAAAGCCTTCAACACAAGACAATTCAACAGACGCACATCACAATCCCTTCTGTCTGACAAATACAACCCATCTGAAAATGTGTTTCTTTTTGAGCATCATATTCACCGGGGTGGATTCATCAGATGCAAGGTCACTCTCTTAAATTGTCCAGTGTGTGACCCCGGACTGCGGAGATGAGCTTTAAAATACATGCTGTGAAGTCCAAGGTCTAATGCAAGCTGACCTTGTGTGACAGGCTCAAGACCCAGACCACACATAATGCATTAACCATGACAACCAGCTGCATCACCACACAAACTCATAGTTTACATCTAAGGGGAGCGACAGACTCATTTTTTTCTATCATAAACTGTAACTTATGATATAAGTAATTTTCTCAGAATGTAGTGCTGTTGACTGTTTTTCAATTCGGCATTTGAGACTTAAAATATCAATTGAAAGGATGCCATTAAGTCCATTCATGGATTTAGTTAATGCTTCAACCCTGGCAGCACACACTGTAAGGTTTGCTTTCTCTGGCATTCATCTTCAGATTTCAGTTACCTTATACTGTATGCATCTCTTTGAACCTCCATGGAAGGTGTTTGTGAATTGAATAAAGTAAATACATTATTTAAATATTGAGGGAAAAAACATCCGTTGATGAAACTGATTTCTTTCTAGTCACAGATCATCATGCATATCAAATCATGTGGCACTGGCCTTGGATGAATTAATGAAAGTCATTGTCCCTGCAAAGAGGCTGAAATAGTTGTTTGGCACATCAGCACTGATGAAACAGCTTGACCAATATTGGTTTCCACTGCAGCGCGGCAGATCATTGCAGAATGAATGTGTCTTTTGTGGCACGGTGGCACAGTGCTTAATACTGTCGCCTCACAGTAAGAAAATCCTGGGATCAAGTCCCCCTCGGGACGACGCCGGCACTGTGTATGTTCTCCCCAGGGTTATAGATTGAAGCAATAACTCATAAGAGGGTGTTGTATATGGCCAATATACCACGGGGTGTCATACCAGTGCTGCGGTCAACCAGCACAACCCGTGGCATATTGGCCATATACCACAACCCACAAGTGAGTTATACAACAGTTTCATCATCAGGAAACATTTATGGAATAAATACCTATTAAATACACTATTTCAGTGCCTTAAAGGAGAATGCTCGTTTTTGACAACCTGGACCTTATTTACGGCATATTATAAGACGTTTGACTCACACTTTGGTGTTTAGTGGCTGAGCTAGCTAGACCGTTGTCAACGGACCGTAACGTGGACTGTTTATTTTCACAAGGCCTGTAGGGGGGGAGCACTACCAAAACAGTAATAAAGCGGTTTGGCAGAATACAAGACGAAGTCAAAAACAGCCTGAAAGTAGATTTTTCAGCCTTCTTTCACTGAAATAAGGTGCAAAAATCAAGTTTTATTTGGATTTGGTATGGGTACACCAAGCTTACCTTGGCATATAGGAGCACCACTGAACCCAATACGAAAAACCTGCAGAAGAACAGATGACCAGGGCCCTGTACTACGAAACAGGATTACAAGGTTATCGTGATAACTTCAGGTACAAGCCTGGTTTACGTATCACGAAGGTGGATCACTTTTCACCGTGCTATATCGCCATGATAACTTATGCTGCCAAGCTAAATTGCTCTGGGGCAGGTTAAATTCCAGATTACGGATCAAAACGTATGAAGCACTGCCCCCTGACCAATCAATTTACTTATATGAACTTCAGTGTGCAGGTGTGGCCAACACAATTTGGCAAATTTTGTGACTGAGGATGCTAGCTCACCCCAGGCATAAACCCAGCACAGTTGTAAAAGTGGTCGGATTAAGCAAATTGAATACATGTGAGTGTGGTGGGGGTTGGTTTGAGAATGACCAATCAGAATACCTGCTGTCCATCCCTTTAAATACCAGTACACCAGCCACATCAAAGTGGCAATCTCTTGAGTAGCTTATGGACAGTTAATTGAGTCTGTGCTAGCAGTGCTTTACAAGTGACAGATTTGTTGGAGAGAGTTACAAGGCCCCCAGGAAATCATTTATGAAACCCCAAGAAAGCCCCCAAAGGCTAGTGATATGAAAGCCGCTTGGGAGGACATCGCAGTCATAATCAATGTCCCTGGTGCTGTTGGTACTCGGAGAACCGCAACCCAATGCAGGAAGTGGTTTAATGATATGAAGAGGAGAGGTAAGAGTAAACAGACTGCTTGCAGGAGGGAAACATGTTGAAGAGAAGGACCCTCCACCAGCGAAGGAGATAGCCGCCTCTACACACCCCAGGCACAGCGTTTCAGATCGATAGAGGCTGGCCTACCAGGCAATGCTTTGCAAGAAAAGATGTGTATCATTCTATACACATCATACTGAAACAAAGAGAATAGGGAAATTATTACTACAAAAAAAAAGGTAATCCAAAATTAATTACAATAGAAGCTCTAATAATAATGAATGTATGTGCAGCTTCGCTGGCCGAAGGGCGTCCCCAGACACCAGAGTCAGAGCCGGAGGCAGATACATGTTCTGCTCCTAAAACACAAGATGGGGGTGGTGAGAATCCAGGCCTGACCGACGCGGGCCCAAGGAGACCAGCCCGCCCTCGAGCTCCGGCAGGTCAGTTTGACATGGTGCAGAGGGAGTTGCTGCGACGCACCGTCAACAGACGCAGTATGGAAACACTCCTCAGCAGCTGTCTGGAGAGACTCGTACTCGCAGTAGAACACCAGTCGACACCTCATCCTCCACCAACACCAAGGCTGCGTTCCGAATCGCATACTTCTACTTCTTACTACCAGTACCTACTACAGCTGCCCTTAGAAAGTACGTACTTTGCAAGCAGTAGGCATCCAATTGGGACATACTACCTTGTCATAACATTGCACCTTGAAATTTTCCCACATCTGTCGCTGTCCATAATGCAACATTCGTCTACAGCTGTCACGACTCGCACATTTCCGTTGCGCACAGGATTGTGGGTCAGAATACTCAGTGCCCTCATACCCAATGCTCTCACTACTACTCTACTTTTGCAGTGGAGATCGGTGGGTTGAGTTTGTTAATCCTTGATTTTGGTGTGCTGGGACTACTGCCTCTAGTGGTGCCAACAGAGAGATGCAGGCCAACATTGTCCAGAGTAAGGGAGGGAGGGAGTGATAACCTGAAAAACTCTATACAAGGTACGCTGGCTTCCAGCCACGAACAAAGATGACAACATTTTCATGACATGGTGATTTTTATTTTGGATTTAAAAGCACAACATCTCAAAGTGATAACTTGAAACTCCTATGTGGATGTCTGTCTCTACCCCCCCCAAGATGGCCCAGTTATAGGGACAGTAAAGCCGACTAGTCAGAACCTGTCATGGGTCCCCCTACTTTCACCCCTACAGTTTGCATAAAATCGATTTGAAAACTGTAACTTCATTTTGAACTCATGGCAATTTTCTAAGATTGTTTCTCGGGCTCTCTTCTACAGATCTCGACATGGCTCGGAAGACACAAATAAACATATCCCCTAGGCAACACAGAAATAGCCTTCTGGAGTCCCTCACACTCCACAGAATGAGTTTGCTTCCCAGGACAGACAAACAAACAAATAACTGTAGTGCAACCAGTCAGAGTCCCTTTGATGTCTTTATGTGATCAGACATGCAGGCCCTGATGGCACTAGACCTCTTTGAACAGTAAGAATTGCAACCCAGGCACAACAGCACCAAGGCAGTGGAGAGACTGTGTTGATGTAAACAAGTCAGTGCTCCACAGGCCAGGAGGTAGTGGGTGGGGGATATAATACAGAAAATAACAGAACCAGGCCAGGCCCAGCCTGGTTTATGTGCGAGGCTGGCTTGTTTCTGTTCTGGACTAGTAGGACGGAAGCTAGTCATGCCACTGAAATAGCTGTGAATTGAAATTATATGAAATAATGTCTGACAAATTAAGATCGCCTGGACACATCAGTTCCAATGCTTTCAATGCTAATCCATCACATAGGAGAGGTAGGGGTACACCGGTTTCCCGTGTGGAGTGGAGGTGAGACTCCGCCCCCTTGGGACAGAATGGGTCAGGGGCAGTGCAGAGCCCTCTGGGTAATCTCCATGCACCCACCAGACCACTCAGGGGCTGAGTTGTGGGGTCTGTAGCGTAGATAGTGGCGTGATGGCGAGACTCCGCCCCCTCGGGTCACAGTTGGTTGTGGACAGTGTACTTCTCTCCGGGCCACCCACCTGCCCCCACCAGTGAAGACCCTGTGTCTCTAGCCCACTCAAGGGCTGAGTTGTGGGGTCCGTGGCATGGTGGCGAGACTCAGTCAAGACAACAGGAAGTGAGAAAAACCAAGTCTGGACATAAATTGATTGATTGATTGATTGATTGATTGATTGATTGATTTATTGGGTAAAAGTACAAAGAAACAGTACATCCCAGAGGATAGCATGATAAAAGCATACTTAGAAACTTGTTTCCAACATGGTCCTCGGATTGTCGTAGTACAGCTAAGTTTTAAAACAGTGCAATGCTGCAGCTCTACTATGACAATGCAGGCAGCCGTACCACATACGTAGTAAACATCCACAAGCCACATTTCGTCTCAGATTGAGTGTAGACGATTTACGTCTAGTTGACAATAACGTTATGTTATGGCTCAAGCCATGTTTTTTCCCAATAACATTACTGCAATGGATATAAAGTCTGCCGGTGGAACACACTTTCAAATCCATACCAACCAAAACAGAATGACCAGCTAACATTAGCTGAATTAAGAAACTTGCTGCTTGACCTTCTAACTTTATCTGACGACGGGTGAGTGAAAACGTGTCCTTCTCTTACCGCCTGGCTGTAGGCATTGCCAGTGGTCTCATCAGATTAGCATGGCGTCTTCTGTGATTCACTCATCAACATAACAATATACTAATGTGGATGACACATGTTTTTTCCCTCCGAATAACGAGTAACTTCGGGTAGAAGAAATATCTGTTTCCAAGGAATTATCTGTGCCTTTACTAATAGCGTATCTGTATTCAGCACATTTTTAGTGGATAAGGTATGCAACATGCCTATAAATGGTAACCCAGATAGCAAGCGGATCTGGGCCATATTCAGGCCAGATCTGACCCTTGTGGCTTAGTTCCGGCCCATATATGGCCCAGAATCATTACACATCCACTTGCTATCTGGGAAATTAGAATTAGAATAATGATAAATCCAAACTGTCTAGATTACAGAGACAGAGAACATTTCCTGCCACCACCCACCAGATGCTTCTTTTTTAGCTACAGTAGTCATACCTTTTGTCTGTGTTTCTGTACAGTACTACGATTTTTTGGCAGAAATATGCTTGACTTTTCAGGGCAGTTTATGTGGAAAGTTTGCCTAGGGGGAGAGTCCATGTCAGGGAGCCTATGCCTCTCCACTGCACGACTGACCACAGCCACGATGCATAATTAGTATAAACAAATATTTAAAAAAAAAGAACATGTTGGAACCATCTGTGGTAGAATAGCAAGGTGCCAAAGTGCTCACAGCACTGTTGTGAGACAATTAGTGCCAAATGTCCCGCTGCCTGTCAAGCAATAGATGTTGTTTATTCTGTAGACAGTGTAGTCACAGTACGGTATAGTGCCCCTCTCTTAACTAGAAAGAAAATGGCTTTTTCCAGTACTGCCAATCAAATCAATTACAGGAGCCTCAGTGAAGATTACTTCACACATGGTTGCTCTTCAGACATGTTGGTTGAGATCGCTGGGCTCCTAGTGATACCTGACTCCACTTTGGATTATGGAACTGGTTAAGGATAATATTCCTTATACTTATTACCTACATCATTATTTCATATGTCTATAGACTCCGTTCTCCATATACAGTATATGAAATAATCCAATGGAGAGCTAATACAAAGAGCAAATAACACCATAGACACCAGAGATCTCTGGGAACTCAGTACTGCATGGCTTGTGTACAGCATGCGCTACTGCAGGCATGCCCAAACTGAGGCCTCCCCTGGGGGGCCCCAAAGAAATTCAAGGGAGGCGCGGAGGGATGGTTAGAAAAAAAAAGAAGGAAAAACATGTTTTTTATTTTAGAATTTTCTATGTTTTTATGAATGAAACGTGATTTTAAAGGTCAGGAAATCTAAATAAAAAATGGGAGAGATGTACTTAATTTGTGGATAATGCAGAGAGAGCCTCCCCCCGCAGGCATGAATGTATTGTGCGAAAACGTCATAACGTTAACTAGCAACAGGTGCCACCGAGCTAACTTAGCTGTATAACATTATGGGCTAGCTAACGCTGCCTTGCAAAATGGACAAATTTGGGGGGTTGGGGGGGCGCGGGTGTGTCACTGTTTTCAGAGGGGAGGCCCACATTGATGGAGTTTGGGAACCCATGCTCTACTGTATGTGACACTTGTGACATCTGAGGATGACTACTACAAAAACTGATCCTACATCCATCCAAATGATTTAAATACATTGTTACAAGCACTGCCATTACATATTTTAATTGTATCATAATCATCTTTAATCATCTTTCATCAGCCCAGTGCCGGTCTGTACTGTAGCGCGGTGGTTGGGGACCGCTGCACTAGAGAATACCATGGAGTTGGCTGAGTACATTGATATAACCCCCCCTACCTCCACGCAACGTGTCTAACCCCCCCCTACCTCCACGCAACGTGTCTAACCCCCCCCTACCTCCACGCAACGCGTCTAACCCCCCCTACCTCCACGCAACGCGTCTAACCCCCCCCTACCTCCACGCAACGTGTCTAGCAACCCCCTACCTCCACGCAACGCGTCTAACCCCCCCCTACCTCCACGCAACGCGTCTAACCCCCCCCTACCTCCACGCAACGCGTCTAACCCCCCCTACCTCCACGCAACGCGTCTAACCCCCCCCTACCTCCACGCAACGCGTCTAACCCCCCCTACCTCCACGCAACGCGTCTAACCCCCCCCTACCTCCACGCAACGCGTCTAACCCCCCCCTACCTCCACGCAACGCGTCTAACCCCCCCCTACCTCCACGCAACGCGTCTAACACCCCCCTACCTCCACGCAACGCGTCTAACCCCCCCTACCTCCACGCAACGTGTCTAGCCCCCCCCTACCTCCACGCAACGCGTCTAACCCCCCCCTACCTCCACGCAACGCGTCTAACCCCCCCTACCTCCACGCAACGCGTCTAACCCCCCCCTACCTCCACGCAACGCGTCTAACCCCCCCTACCTCCACGCAACGTGTCTAACCCCCCCTACCTCCACGCAACGCGTCTAACCCCCCCCTACCTCCACGCAACGCGTCTAACCCCCCCTACCTCCACGCAACGCGTCTAACCCCCCCCTACCTCCACGCAACGCGTCTAACCCCCCCTACCTCCACGCAACGCGTCTAGCAACCCCCAGTCCATCCAGTTTGAATATGAATGATCTTCAAGCATTGGAGGCGAACACATTTACCCTATTCACTCCCTTAAACCCCAATTTGATTTCTCCGTATGCGTAATAGGCTCCGGGAATAGAATAGTCGACCACGAGACCACTGTTTGGAAAATAAGATATTTACTGTTAAGACATTACTCTCACTCAAGCGAAGGAGGACAGAAAATAAATCACTTTCGCTGGTCTTGAACCAGGGGCCTCTCAGAAGAAAAAAAATAGATTTTATTCGGCTGCGTAAATGAAGCCTTTTGGAGTGTTTTGAGATTTCAGTATGCGAATAGACTCTGACTCATGCTAAGACCATACATCCCATATCATACAATTATATAAATCGCTGTTGAAGCATTCATCAGAATTTCAACAATGGATTTTTGCCTAAGAGAGGTTTGTGGATTGATGCCCACGGCGCAGCTCTCTACTCTGCCACCTGAACACGTGGAGTGGAAACAGGCTGTCACCATTCCGCGTTGGAGGGCACTTTGTCAGGTTATATGGGAGCTCCTCAGAAAAATGTTGGGACTGTTTGCAAACTTCCCTGTCACTATGTTGCCATAATCTTAATTTTGTAGGCCATTTGCCTACATGCCGATACAGACACAAAATGCATTCAATGCAAATCATATTGACACAGCCTATACCACTAACATCTTTAGGTCATATAGGCTCATGTACTATTTGGCTCTGTAATGTGTGCTGTTGTAGTAGGCTACTACGAGCTCGCCTGGTACAGCCTGTAACGTGGCCTATGAATATGGTTGAATAGGTGTGTGTTCAATCGTAACCTTTGATTGACTGGTGATTTAAAAAAACAAAACAGAATTGACACAAGGAATTAACAAGGATTTAACACATTAATCACACTGTAGATTACAAGAAAGCTGAATGACAGATATCTGTTCAGAATTCGGGGGATCATAAGCTTATAGAATAGATTGCCTATAATGCCTATAATTCATTGCAATTCGCCTTGTAGTGCTGCCGGTAAGGACAAGTGTCTGTTCTGATTAAATATCGATGTCTTTTGAAGAACGTTCAAAATGTTTGCATTAAACATGACAAAAGGCAAAAGAGCTGTGCGCACACCAACCTTAGTAGGCCAGGTGCTACATACGTTTGGAGAGAGGAAATATACACTGATATCTCCCGGTTCACTTTATTGGAAAAAAAAAAAAGGTTTCGACCCTTAGGTCTTCATCAGGCAACTTCCAATGCCAATCCAGTTGCCTGATGAAGACCTAAGGGAAACGTTGCTTTTTTCCAATAATGTGAACCGGGAGATATCAGTGTGCAGATCTTTCCTCTCTCCAAATGCATTAAACATGATAACAGACATGGCACTGAGGGTTTCAAACTTACAGTAGCTTCTGGGAAACATTCGCAAGGTGAGGCCAAAAGCAAAAGTGCCTACTTGGCAATATTTCATATTTAAACCCAATGCCTATAGAGTGTCTAAACGGAAGCAGGAAGAGAAAACCGCCATGGGACCTTAAATCAGAAAAAATATGAATGGTAGTGAACAGCGTGAGAAGAATTATCTCCTGATCCCGATTGAATTGTGCCATGACCATCACATATGTTTGTCAATTTAAAACATACATTTTACTTATCTCGGTTAACTCGCAAGTTAGCTATTAGCTAGACAACATTACACTCGTTTATCACTCACCAAAACCTTGTAAAGCCGATCTCGCATGCCAGCTCTTACAGAACTGACTAACTCTCCTTTCGCATTCCTGCAGCTCTCAACATGGCCAGCGATTTTCACCTCTTAATCATTTTAAACTCGTTCAGGAATAACTGCTTTACAGTATTACGACAAACTGCGGCTTTCTTGACTTGCAAATTTTTGTTTTAACATATGTGATGGTCATGGCACAATTGAAATGGGATCAAGCAATTATTTGTTTATCGCCATTGACTACCATACATATTTTTTCCGAATTAAGGTCCCATGGGACGGCTCTTCCTGCTTCCTCTTAGTCAGTCTATAGGGGACCTGATAACATTAATAAGGCAATCTGTAAACCCTAGAAAGCCTTCTATCCCAACTGCCTGTTGCACTTGCTATTCTCAATGTGTTGATTTTATTATGATATTTATGTCATTTTAGTGTCTTGAATTGTGATGCCCACGTATTTCAGTATCATATTGCCATGTGGGAAAATAAACTCGAACTTCAAACTATTTTACTCTCCTGATGTCATTAGGATGAAATGGAGGGGGACTATCTTATACACCAGGCTACATTACAGGCTATGCGTCAATGAGTAATACTACTACTCCCTCTTGAGGCTGCGAGCGGTATTTTCCGAAATACCATTGAGATCCCGCGGGTAAGATTATTACTTCCAAGGGCTCCCTACTGTACTTTACAAAAATGAGGATCCACTCTCTTATTGTTGATACAGTAGCCTATTCCTCCTTAGGTATAGGTATAGGTACTGCATTTGTAACGCGCTCCCCATCCAGTTGTTACACTGGCCCGGAGCGCCATTCACACACCAATGGCAGCAGCTGCCATGCAAGGCGCTTGCCTGCTCATTGGGAGCAATTTGGGGTTCAGTGTCTTTGCCCAAGGAAACTTCAACAGGTAGCCAGGAGGAGCCGGGATTCAAACCACCGACCCTACGATCACTGAACAACCCGCTCTACCAACTGAGCCATACCGCCACCCGGGATGTTGCCCCTTAAGAGACACAGTCCAACACAATCTTTCATCATATCAGTAATGGTTCATCTGTTTTTCACTGGTGTGGTAGTCAGCATTAATTGAGTTGTTGGAGTACACCACCTTGGCCGAGTCTCTGGCATCCCTGTGCTCAGAAGCAGATGTCTGGCACTGAAGTTTGGCTGCGTTGCCTTTGGAGGACAACAGGTCTATCGGTTCTGTTCTAGCCTTAAGATGGGACATCAGATGCTAGTTTGTTTCTACTCCATCAGCTGTTCCAGGAAGTGCCCGGAATCTGAAACAGATCGGAAGATTTTGGAAAGGAGACGCTGTATTGTTTGCTCATTAAGAATCCCAACCCTACAATAAAGTCACAAACAAAATAAAATACAATTCATTCCTGGGCGTCAAATGTGCTGCAGTATTATGATGAATCATACTGTAGTGTATAGAGTTTCAGTTCAGATGTTAGTAACCGCTGACTGTAGATGTCTCTGTGCAAAATGCTTGAGATAATGAGGCCACCAGTGTATAATACATGATAATTACAGTAAGATGGCTTCCGACTACACTGATATTAACACACTATGCAGTATATGGAACACAGCACAATATATAGTAGTCAGGATTAATTTTTTCATTAAAATATTCAATATAAAAAGAACAAATGACCTAGAGATGGCCGCTGGTGATTTTTCTGTGTTTGTTTACCACTACTCAGGAGTCCCTGCAGATTGTTCTGCCCGGAAAGGTTTTCATATGTATCATACACATCGTCCTCTCCACTCGATCAACAGGAGACGTCCTTGGTGAGAAGGGTCAGGACCTCGCCAGGAACCATCTGGAACATGGTGTGGCCAAAATAATGTCACTGGCAACAGCTAAAGAAAAAGTAATTTTGTGGAACATCGGACTATGACACCTATTTGTCCATTCTCTATTTCAAATATTTCCTCAGGGTGTTTTTTTGGTACTTTGGGACGTCAATTTCAAAGGAAAACATTTAAGTTCAAAGTCAAAACATGATTTTATGCAGCAGATTAAATGAAAACAAGTTCAGAATATTCCGTATCTGGACAGTAGATGTTGTGATGGCTGATACTGTAGGAACAGAAAAACCAAACATTACTTCCATGAGTAAACATCACATTAGAATAGATTGATTTTATTTTTCAATGTCAGGATTAGGATAGGAAATAATGAATGTGGTTTTAAAATAATGTTAATGATGCATTCTACAATAGAGCACTTTTCCACTGTCCCTACTGTTATAGTGACAGATATGACCACATTTCAGGACAGAACAAGACAGATTAATCTATTGCCAACAGCCATGAAGCATGTTTACACATTGGTTATTTCAGTATAGTCCTTCCCATACAGTTATGCACTGATATTAGTTGAGTGGGAAAGCGCAGAAAAATGGCTGCTGGGTTATTTTTCAGACTTCATACATGGGACATGAAACAAGTGTAGGCCTACTGTCACTCACAAATCATCATTTACAAGTTCTATTGATTGGATTAGATTTGATTCAACATTGCCCAGTAGCCTGCAAGTACTGGGATGACAAAATTAAGTTACACCGAAATGGAGTTGACATCGTGAATAGTGATTTTCATTCTTCCTGAATTTACATTTTTTTTATGATTATTTGCTAAGATATTGAGCTTATTTCCCTTTTTTTTTTTTACCACCCCGGCAACCATGTTCCATATCATGCGTCGTAGTTCGCAAAGCATTCTGGGAATTTTCATTAACTCCTCCGTTTCAAGTCAGCATCTGAAAATTACATGACACTACGTGGTAATGAGCAAAACAACTACTACAGGGAGACCAGTCAGAGAGCCTCATCATTAAAGGTGCAGTAGGCGGTTTGACTCGGAAGCACTTTGTTATATTTTTTGCAATTCTCATTACATCCCGACAGCAATAATAAATAAAGTGCTCTGACACTAAAATGAAATACTGTACATCTATTATAAAGTAATCTGTGGAAGTCCCAGGACTGTAATACACTGTAGTAAATGTGTCCAATCATTTTGAGTTACCAACTTGAAATGATTGGTTTAACTTACCTGCCTAGCGAGTGTTATTTGTTTTCCCCAGTTGGGAGGAGTGACGTTTGAGGGAGGCGGGGGAGGGGGAGGGATTTTGTCAGTTGCATTTTTCAAAATATTTCAAAAATGTCGTAAGTCTAACCGGAAATTACAAACTGTCTCCTGCACTGTAATAACAGTGAGCTGACATGTCCTTATGATGTATCAAGTCATCTGTCCTGTGTGCCACATAATCATGCTATTATTAACATACTGTACTGTAGCAGCATAGAGTATTGCCAGGAAGTCATGATTATCATCATCACAATCCAAGAACAACACAACTTGCTCATCATCTTATTGGACAACATGGAGGCTGTGTGCATAATGCATGGACTGTCAACGTCATGCTGTGTTTCAACCTCCTCAGGTTGATGATCTCCTGATCAACCCATGAATGTCAGAACTGGCTTATCCAGTGAGGGGAGCCTTTTGAACTGCCTTCTCATGGATGCTATGCTGTCACACTTCCATGCAGCGCTTTCTAACAAATATTCAGCTCAGCATAATTAATATGCACATTTCGGCAGCCCACATTTCACCTTGTTGTAGCTCAGATGTGTATGCAAATAGGAAGTATTTCATGTTGTAGAGGAATTAACATGGGACCCCCACACAGGCTAGCACCACTCCGAGGGAAGGAGACGCAACACAGAGACAAGGTGGGCATTAACATATCTATTTGTGTTAATGAGACACTTTACCTGAGTTTATAATAAAATTACTTTAAACAGTGTAACTCATCTTGTTTATTTGTTCAAGATATGTTGTACAAATTACCCCCCCTCCCCCCACACACACGTACACACCCACACAGTATGCCCAGAACTTCTGCAAATAACTACTACTACTACTAATAATAATAATAATTATTATTATTATTATTATTATTATTTGTAGTCATTTGTAGTAGTAGTCTTACACACTTTGATATTAAACATGTCAAACATGCATAGCTCACTGTGCCATAGTCAAAGATAAGAGGCAGTTGGGAAAGTTGTTGTGAGGACAGGGGGATGTTGACTTTATAATTAACACCACCCTGAGAAGCATTTACTGGGGGAGCCAGTGTGAGCACTGGGAAAGCTGCCAGTCAGACGTATGAAAGAGAATGCATTAAATCAAGAATGACCTCACGCAGAGAGCAGTCGAGCACAAAGAGAGCAGCGATGCTCAGATACTCATCTCGACACAATGTAATTATAATCTACCGTGTGCTTATTGCCTTGACTAATGTTCAACGTACGGCATTCATTACTGCTTGTTCCTGCGTGAAGACATCACTCAAATCTGTTTCATACTTTCAATCAACTGTGAAATTTTGTTTTAGATAGAGGGCGTTTGCATCAAGCATGTACAGTTACCAGTGGAGGTTCTCTCTGACGTGGAGTCCAAGGAGAGTCGGTTCGATTTGTGGTTTTAACAACATTAGGGACAATTTTTCACCAATTTCATGACCCTTACTGTATGTTCTCCATGAGTCCTGACTTGGTCACAATGTGACAAAGTGATATCGACGAGGTTGAATTTCTCTCAGCCATCTTCAACTGACACTGCTTTATTCTGAGTCACTGTATCTGCCGACGAACTAGCGTATACTTTCACCTGTGTACTTAGCGGATTGGATGAGAACCAAGACAAAAGCAAGTTCTGAGAAAGGACAGACTGTACCCTTTGGTCAAGTTCCCAGACAGTACTGGGAAACAAATGTCTTGCCACAAAAAGCGATCAACGCCCTTTGTTGAAAGAGAAATATGAATGTCTCTGAGGTACTTTTTGGAGGGAGTGACATTAAGAACAGCTGGTGGGGACTCGCTGCTGACCTTTCTGCTTTTCTGGAATATCTGGCACCGTTACCTTCTTAGCTAAGTGATTTATTGCCTGGTTCCATCAGGAGGAATGTGACCTGTTTACCTCATCTACTGCAACCCTGACAAGTACAGTACTGTGCACTGCGCACACACACACACGCACACACACACACGCACGCACACACCAGCATGCGCACTGCACAGGCAGACAGAGAAAGACAGATGTTTTTAATCAATACTTGTCAATGTCAACTTGGATAATATCATGACATTACAAATGTAATATGACGTACGGTAACATGCTTCCCCCGAACCGCTGAATTGAAAGGTCCATCCGTCAACAGTATCACTAGCAGAACACACTCAATGCTGAAAGAGGAGGCATTTTTGGCGCTATTCTGATTCTGACCCAGACACAGAGAATCTGTACCCTCTGACGGTTTGAGGAGGACGGCCAAAACAGCAGCAGCTGCTCATGAATCATTTATCTCACTTGCACTTTGATGCTGGAGCTCTCATTGTCTGGCCCGCACACGGAGCGACTCAAGCCACTCCACAAGACAGCTGGGCTGTCCGACTCGTAAGCGGAACCATTTTTAAATCTGTGCATGATTTATGGATATGATTTTCCGGAATAATCCCATTCATTTTGAACCTCGGTGAACTATTTATGGCGGGCTCCAGCCATGCAATTACAGCATCAGCGAGAGAGAGAGAGAGAGAGAGAGAGAGAGAGGGAGAGAGAGAGAGAGAGAGAGAGAGAGAGAGGTGGAGGGCTAATGTAAAAAATAAATGCTGACCATTGTAACAACACCTTGCCACCATAGAGGGCCATTATAGTTCAGTCATCCAGGCAGCAGAGGCTTTGTGCTCACCCTGACGCTCTCACACTGCTGCTGGCCCTCTGGTAAGCGCCAGTCATTGAGCTATCACAACATATGTATTGTCTGTGTGTGTGTGTGTGTGTGTGTGTGTGTGAGTGTGTGTGTGTGTGTGAGTGTTTGTGCGTGTGTGTGTGTGTGTGAGCGTGCATGCTTTCAAGACCCCGTCCTAGGGCTTTCTTTGTTGCCAGTTATTCTTTCTGTGGTTCTGAAGCGCTGTTTGAGGTCAGGGAGGAACAGGGGAGAACATGTTGCTTCAGCGAGCCCTGCGCTAGGAGCCTTCACAACATTTAACTTCAATTCACTTCTCTTGAAACCCATCAGTGAATGCTTCCCCCCCTTCTCTCTCTCTCTCTGTGAGAATCTGTACAGTACTGTGTGTGTGCGCACCTAAAAAGAGAAACTAGATTGGTGTGTGTGTGTGTGTGTGTGTGTGTGTGTGTGTGTGTGTGTGTGTCTTTGTGTTTGTGAGCTTCCCCGTGTATCATTACAACCAGTCCACTGCCCCAGGACAGGTGTTAAATCATCCTCAGACACAAACACTTCCTCTCTGCACACCCCTGCTCCCCAAAGACCACAGCAGTTCATCAGCCAGCATTAATACAGGCCTGTGATAGCATAGGCGCCGGAATAAGGGGCACACCGGGAATAAGGGGCACACCGGGACTTTTTGTCCCCCCTACTTTCAATGAAAAAGGGTCCCCCGACCCTCATTTTCAATTAAATGTTTTTGGGCGAGAACGTCAACTTCAGGTATAACGGTAATAGAACGGCCACTATATGAGTGGGCTTGTCTCCTTTGCGATTATCAGAAACGTGTAGAAACGACCCCACAACTCATGTTTTCTCCTGGAGAATTCGCTTTATTCACCTCAGCTGCCATGTTGTCAGTCTGACGTGATTGGTGGTGCGGATGCAGAAGTGCCCGTTGACTCCAACGTTAAAAGTTCACTATAAAAACACCACTTGGTTCTATTTTGGTTCTTGAAGTGGTGTTTTTATAGTGAACTTGGAGTCAACGGGCACTTCTGCATCCATACCACCAATTACTTTGAATAAAGTAAATAGACGTTAAACTAGACCTATCTGCAATACAACACAAGCCAGCACAGTCTGCCGGACTGTAGCCTAAGCGCACGACTTCATCAGTCCCTCCAACCATTCCATATACTTGCTTATTCATTTCACTGCTGCTACTTTGCTTTGCACACTGAGGAGAGATGCTCACTATAAGATGACTGTCACTGACTCACAAGTCAAAATGCTAATGTTTAGAGGCTGCATCAACCAACCAGCTTCAGATTTCCTGGAAGGCTGTTTGAAAGAAACTTGTGTCATTCAGTGGGAGCTGGATCAACACATTGACTATCTCCATGTGGTGGAAAAGGGACAAATGAATGAAGATGGATAACGTTAGCTGCAAGTATGTCTAAGCTCCAAAACTAATCTCAGTTGCTTCGCGAGAGAAGATTTTCCACTCCGCCGACATGGAGGACCTAAGTTAAGCACAACAGAAAAAAGACTGACTCCTCTCATGCATGCTCATGGTCATATTTTGGATAATCTTGACATTGATGCCCCAATGGGACATTTATCAGTGCCAAGCCAGAGAGAAAGACTACTTTTGGAGTTATCTGATGCAGGCAGCAGGTAGTGTTTTGTTGTTGTTTTTAGCTGCCGCGTATGCAGCAGGAATCGTCTATGGACATTGGGCTTTATATGCTGCCGTTGGGCAGCCAGCATGCATTTGTCTAAGAGTTGGGTTTTGACTGTGATCCAGGCTTGTGACAGCGTTAGCCAGCATAGCAGTCACAACCTTTTTTTCAGGCTGGGTATTCAACTCCTAGTAGTTAGGGTCACTGTACTGTAGGTGCAAATCCAGGTTAGGGTTAGAGTAAATGTTAATTCTTTGCTAGTTTATAATCTGTGATACAGGGATTCCGAGAACATACCATCCTGTGCTGTTTCAAATATGGGTCATATAGACAACTCATATAACTCTGTAGAAATGTGTTCATATATTTAATGTATTTCTCTGATAAACAAAGGTTTCTTAAGTGCACATAATAACTGAATGGGTTGGCACAGACAGAAATCAATAGGGAAAGGTTTTCTTGAGATAGGATTCAGTGGGTGGACAGTGATATCGATTTAAAATGGTCATTATGACATGTGTATGACAGGTTAATTAACATGCCAATACTTATCACCAACCTACAGGGATGAGGGTCCCGTCATCCATTTGAAATGATTTATTCCAGACAGGAGAACGTAAGCCTTCTGGAACCAATCGCACCCCATGCGACAACACAATGAGAAAACCAATGTCATGCTGCCATGTCCACAATTAATAATTGTCACAATGCACCATGTCCATCACCAGTAATACCAGAGGATCATCCTCACTACATTGTTATGATGCAATGGTTATCAAAAATAAACTGAAAAAATACAATTTCTAAATGACAAAGCCCTATATCTACAATCTTGACTCTTATGCCACACAAATGCCAAGACACCTTCAAAGAGAATTGCTATGAGGGGAAAGAAATTAGAGTGTGTGTGAGGCTTGCGGTTCTGAGAGATGAACAACTGGGAGTGATGCAAGCATATTTCACCCTGCTCCCTCTGGAGGGAAGCCATACTGAAAACAGATAGGCCTCACATGTCACATGAGGACTTGAGAGGGAATATCAAAAGCATTACCGGTAGAGCAATGACAATTTACTGTTGGAGGCAGCCATTACGTGTGCGTGTGTGTGCCTGTGTGTGTGTGTGTGTGTGTGTGTGTGTGCCTGTGTGTGTGTGTGTGTGTGTGTGTGTGTGTGTGTGTGTGTGTGTGTGTGATGGAAGTTTTCAAAAGCAGCCCAGAGGTCGGACATGATTTTCTAGTCACAACTTCCCACATGTACCCCTCTAGGTAGATGTTTACAGATGTTGCTGCCGATTAAAAGAATAAAAGAAGAGTGGTCCATGTCATTGGTTTCTGAGCGTCTTTGGTCTTCATGATTAGGTCTCAGGTCTTTGGTCTTCATGCTGTTGTATATGTAGTTTTGTGTTCGTAATGTTCACTGTCACATCTTTGCCATTAGCAGTGTGTCAAATGTGGTGTAGAAAGTTCTGACCACAGGTGTCATTGATCCGCCATCCCTTTATCTCTTTCACACTAATGCTGTCCGTCAGTCCATGACTGCCACTCCGTCTCTACATCAAACAAGCACTGTGATAGAAACCAGGCCTGGTCCAGACTGAGCACGTGTACCTGGTCCCCGCCCCGGACTTGGACCTGGTCCCCGCCCCAGGAGGCTGCCCCCTGGTCCTGGTTGCCCCTGGAGGAGGACAGTTTGGATGGGATGGGAAAAATGAACAAATTCCCCCGGCGACCGCTGGAGATGTGTGTGTGTGTCGTGTGTGTGTCGTGTGTGTCGCCGCTCGCTCACGTGCATTTGTGTGCGTCTCACTGTGTTGCAATTAAAGACACCTTGAGGTCCAGTAATTATTAATTATAAATTCCTTAAAAAGGTTTTTGCTATGCATGATACAATTTTTCTTAAATGCACTAAATAAAATCACTTTACTCAATCAATATTGTAAAGGCACTCTATACGGCCCATTAAGAGTTCCACCAAGGGGGCTAGCTGGCTAGTCGGGTCCAGACGGGTAAGATACCTGCACGGTACCATGCTGGTCAATGCCCCACATAGCTAACCAGCTGGTAGCATGGATTCAGAACCCGCACATGAGTGAGCGGCACACAGAGGCCCGGTTCTAGAAGCAGTCAGACATGCAGAACTCATAGACCCCAGCATTTATCTCTTTATAAGAGACAATACTCATATAGACCCCCCCATTTCTCTCTTTATAATAGACAATAGATGAGCTCTAATATGCAGTTACTATCAGGGACAGGAAACAACCAAAGGGTGCAGTTTTCAGACAGAACGCTTTGTCTCTTGTCCCTAATATTACCACTATTTGATTAAGCTTTAATGGATTCAATTCAAAGTGTGACTTGAAATTAGTTGTCTTCAGTGGAGCGTTAACTCTGCTGAGAAAAAACAATTCACTGGCAGGGAATATTCTCCTGCTAAACCCCACTGAGAAAAACCTCAGAAAAACATCAACATATTGTAGGAGAAATACAATTGTACAGAAATAGTACAGGTAGTTGTTACCAGAATGTTACCTGCAACTTAGTCAGTTATAATGGGCTAAGTACCGAGCACAAGCATAACAGGCTACTGCTATTAGCTTAATTGCAAAACAAAATGTTCCTACAGTCTATGCTGCCATTTTTGTGTTTATGCTCCTTTTTTTAAATGAAGAATAATTAGCCGTGTTTGTACCGTGGGCTTCCGTAATCAGCATCTGTGTTTTATTTATTGCACATACTGAACCTCCCTGTGAGTAGAAATAGCAAACTATCCTGTTTGTTCACGTATTTTTCTTTACTGTCAATCAAATTAAATATAATTCTGTAAAGGAAGCCCTTGAAAGTTGCAGTTTTTGTGCTTCCTAGTTAGCATGCCGCCCAGAGTCTAAAGCTGACTGTTAAATTAAAATGGCTGAAGTGTGCTTAAGGAATACTGTGAGGTCGGCCTGCATGCTCGGATGCAATTATGACAGCACATGAATAATTAGTAAACCCAAGTAAAGTGGAGCAAATTTCTCTCAGACTCATGTACTTGAGAGAGGCCGAGTGTTCTGGTCGGGCATGAATAGTTTGGTATAAATTCTCAAGAGGTCTTCTTTAACACTCATGCCATTATAAATCATGGGGCATTTCCATAGTGGGTAATTGGCACATTTTACTCGATAATCTCAAGCCTCAAATATGTCATTAATGGGCCGGGTTTCCCGATAAAGAACCCTTCTTAAGCAACCCTTTGTATGGGAGTTAAGAAGTACTTTGGAGTTAAGTGCTTCTTAATTTCATTCATCAACCTTAAAACAACTTAAACTTATAAAACAATTCCTCTTTGATCCACAATACATGAAACATGCCTACTGTATCTGTCCAATTCCTGTATTGGAACAAGCTGAAGTTGCAATGTTTTCTTGTTTTGCAGTGGTCTCAGAGTCGTCCATGACGCGTGGGGAGATCAAAGTGAACAATGCCATGAACCATTACGACGGTGGCAGTGACCGGGTATAAGCCGCCCTGGCAGAGGTCAGGGGGGTGGACAGCATGTCTCCTTTAATCAGTCCAGTCTTCCCATGCCCATCACTGTGTGCCAGATCAATTCCACTGGCCTTTCGGGGGCAAGTCACACTTCCTCTGCTGAAGTATACACTAAGACAGCTAATTAGGTCCACCACTTTGTTCTCACACTGTGATTAAACAAAATGCTTCAGACTACAGCAAGGATTATATTGTTTGCCTCTAAAGTATCAGTCAGAAGCGTTTCAGAGATAAAAAGAAACAAATAAATACATTGTAGAATTTGTGCATAAGTATCCATGTGGTGGCTTGGAATAATCAGCTGATTCAGATAACTTGGTTTTGACCCATGAAATTGAATCAAGGTGTTGGGAGGCTTGGTGTGAAATGAAAACCTGCTCACACACAATAGCTCCGTAGTTGAGAGGGCCGGGACAATAGCGCGCTATGAAGGAGAAAGCTATGGTTATTGAGAGGTGCATTTTATGGCAGCTACAATTTCCAGATGGAATTTAGTCAAGGTCAGCAGAAAACGAGAGGACAAGGCCCAGTTTGGTCTGCTAGGCTAAATGTTATTGATCAGAGCCGTGAACCATTCATCTTCTAAGGTCCAGTGTGGGGAAAACTACCTATGCTCCATCTGACCAGGTGACATTCAATGAAACCTCCCAATGATGAGATATGGGGGGCCAAGGAAACGGTGACCTTCACAGGTTAGACTTGCCACTGATATATTATTTCATTTTCTCTGCAACCCTGACCAAGCCTAGCGTCTTATCTTCATCACAGTCAAAGGCACCAATTTGTCTTATTCGAATAAAAATATAAACAGCTGTAAAACTGAGAGAAACACAGGTTTAAATAATCATTTGTGAAATCGATACATTATTTAGTTTATCATTTTGAACAAATCTCTGTCTAACAAAAACAGCTAAAATGCTGAAGGGTCCATTATAATTAGCTGTATTGAAACAGTTTGAGTGGATCACAATTACCACAATCTTTCTGAAATGCATGTATTATTTATTGTTAGTGCTATTATTATTGTTAATAATAATAATAATAAGAGTAATAATAATAATCATAACCATAATACTCATAATCATAATAATGATGATAAATTTAACCACAAGCGGAATAGGACGGGGTCCTACAGCCATGTCACATAACCATAATCAGGAGACTGACAGACAGGGAGGCAGACTGAGAAACAGCGGCAGACTGACAGACAGGAGGACAGAGTAACAGACAGAGGGTAGACTGACAGACAGGAGGACAGAGGGTAGACTGACAGACAGGAGGACAGAGTAACAGACAGAGGGCAGACTGACAGACAGGAGGACAGAGTAACAGACAGAGGGTAGACTGACTGACAGGAGGACAGAGTAACAGACAGAGGGCAGACTGACAGACAGGAGGACAGAGTAACAGACAGAGGGCAGACTAACTGCACACCAAATGGCTAAAAATATGACTAAAAAGAGCAAACTTTTTTGAGTTATTTGACCACTTTCAGGAAAATAATTTCACAATAGTGTTGCTATTATCATAGCATAGGGCCCCTAATAACTAGAAAAGGTACATGTTCTTATGAAAATGTGTGCTTGCTGACAGCAGGCATAATATGTACTTCAGATAATAGAGTTTAATAGCACTAGATACTAATATTAATACAAATATATCAAACAGATTAAGTATGAATGGTATCTAATGAGATTCATGAGAGAAATGCACAATACAAGAACGTGAAATTTCAGACCAATCGGACTTACGATTCATAAGGAGTTTTATAGGTTTTGCCAAATTTTCAAGCTACTTTACAGCCAAATCCATCAGGTACAGGGTTCTTGAGGGGAATTTCTTCCCCATGAGGAAAGACATACGTATACCAAGTTTCATACATTTTCGGCAAACGGGGTGGAAATCAAGTGGAAATGCCGGCATTTTTAAATGTGAGTTTTTAATTGGTTACTATAGTGCTACCTATGGACGAATCATGGTAATTATTTCTGGCATAGTTAGTCATGAGCTCTAGTTTCATCATGCATATTTTGAGCATTTTTGGTCAATAACTTTCTGGGAAATGGTAAATGGTAAATGGACTGCACTTATATAGCGCTTTTCCACCTTAGCGGCACTCAAAGCGCTTTACAATGGCCTCTCATTCACCCATTCACACATCAATGGCGGTAGCTGCCATGCAAGGTGCTAACCTGCTCATTGGGAGCAGTTTGGGGTTAGGTGTCTTGCTCAAGGACACTTCGACATGTGGACAGTTGGAGCTGGGATTCGAACCACTGGGAAAAGTGTGGCTGTGGCTCATGAAGGAGAGCAGGTTGTCCTCCTCAGCCCACACGTGGAAGTGTCCTTGGGCAAGACACTGAACCCTAAATTGCTCCCAATGAGCAGGCTAGCGCCTTGCATATATACATACATATTTGTGTGTGTGTGTGTGTGAGTGCGGTGTCGAGGCAAAACTACATTAAGATGGTGAAATGATTGGGTCTCACTTGAAATCCTCCATACTTTGGTTTTTATACATGGTTTTTCTTTGTATTTCCTCTCTTTGGGAGCATAGTAAATTGGTTTCACAAACCTTGGATTAGAAGCCCTCCCATTATGGTATCTGTCTATGAGTGATTGCCTGCAGGCTGAGATGAAAGGCTGGCCTGGGAGCTGAGGCGATGAAGCGAATGGGACGTGATAATGAAATGAAATGAAGCGTGAACATTGGCTGTGGCTGTTATCACTTAAGAACATGGGCGACGGGGAAGGGGGAGTCGTACCGGAAGAACCTGAGCAATCTGGGCTCAGCCCATTTCCTAACCACCTTAATGGGCCCACTCGCATCTGCTTGCATCTGGGAGTTCATCAATATGCTAAATATATTTTAGCACAAGTACCTCAGGGTCAGAGGAGAGAAGCGCACCCAGCCCCGAACTAGGAGAGGAACAGATGAAAGTCCCTGAGCGTCATATTTAAACTAATTCTTAACTTAGATGGACTCCATTTTGTCTGATTGCTTGCATAAAAAACTCAAGAATAAACTCAACCATATTCCACATTCACTGATTTGAAATTGAATTGCACGTAAAAGCCACCTATTAAAGTCACGGATGTTCTATGATTGGTTCAAATAGCCTACAAATCACAAGAGAAAAGCAAACATTCTCCGTCCTCGATGATGTTCAATATTTCAGTTGCACTAATACTCAAACAAGGTAGATCATTTGGGACGAGATAATGCACATATGCACCCAAGAGACAATGACAGATTAGCAGTCTTTTTCACCGATTCGATGCACAGAGATCATTTGAAATACTGCCAGCAGTCATTCTACTAAAGAACTGTTCCTCTGACGCGTTGTCCTCTACGTGCTCTTGTGGACCTGGAGCCATGCGAGGGGAATATACCCATATGGTGGATTCATAAGGCACAATGCCATTTAATTATGGTCACTCTGATGATGCAGCAGGGGAATTAAAACAGGCATTCCATAAAGGCAGTCCTTGGTCAGACCTGAAGGACCCCGTGTTTTTACAGCCGGGCTGATTTAATGAGTCGATTCTGCCCTTGATCGGACGGTTGCAAGTCCACTCGTTGAAGGTGGGATCTCAGGCCGGTCAGAGAGGGAGAGGAGCCCAGGGGGACAGCCAGCAGAAATACCAACCGGTCATTTCACATTTCACCTGCCCTCAGGTAACACAAGTCAGGGGCTCCATGAGAGGATTTGTTGAGCCTCCACCTTTTATTCTGTGACAAACTGGCCCAAGATATCTAAATCACCCCTTTATATCATATTGGCAATTTTCTTTCATATGTCGTGTCTATGATGTGTTTTGATAATGTTATATCAATGATTCAAAGGTATGCATTTTTAATCATTTAGGACTTAACAGTGAAACATTAAACTCTGTGTGACAAGAACATACATGTAGCAGCTGAATTTCGAAATGATGATGAATACAAATAGTGTAACAGCTGCTGAAGTGGGCCTTTAACATGTTAATGATCTAATGGCCGCTTTTAATGCCAAATTGAGTGCTGCTCTTGAATTTGTTGCACCTATGAAACTGAAAAAGGTTGCGGCCAAACAAAAAGCTCCCTGGAGGAATGAGGAGATCAATCACCTTAAGAGAACATGCAGAAGACCTAAGCGCACACAGAGGAAGACAAAAGGGTCACTACTGCCTTTAATTAGGCAATAAGAAATGCTGGCAGAGATCACTTCTCAAAATTGATTTCTTGAAATCATTATTCCAGGGCGATCTTTCCAACAATTGACAGCCTCATAAACCTGTCAACATGTTCTCTAGCTCCAAGTGTGAGGAATGTGTAGCATATTTCAGAGACAATATAACTGACATTAGGATGAGTATTGCCCAGGAAAGACCAAATGATTTGCTTGCTGACCCTCCTCTTCTATGGAGCAGTGCTATGAGCTTTTTTGCACCGGTTGACACAGAGACACTGAGCAAAGTGGTGTTGTCTACATGCCCTCTGTGTCTGATGACACTTATGCTGTGTTCACACCGGGCGCAAATTTTTCCTGCGGCGCGGCGAGTTTACATAGAAAGTCAGTACAATTCGCGCGAACTGGGCGGCGGGCGGCGCGAATCGCATAACTCGACGGCGCGGCGGCCAGGATTCGCTGCGTGGCAACATTTGCAAAAGTTCAATTTTTTTAACTTTCTGCGGTGGATTCGCGCGGCGACCCAATGATCCCGTGGCAAGATTGGGCGAACTGGGCGGCGCAAATTTTCTCGCCACGCCCGGTGTGAACACAGCATTAAGCCATCGTTTCCTCAGTACAGGTTTTCCCGTCAGCTTAAAACTTCCCTGGTAAAACTCCTTCTGAAGAAAAATAACTTAGACTCCTCAGTCCTCAGTAATTCCCAACCTCCCATTTTTAGGTAAAATTCACGCATTTTTTAAATTCAAACAGTTAAATGACTTTCTAGATGCAAATTGTATCCTTTATGCTTTTCAGTCTGGTTTTGGCCCTCATCATAGCACAGAGACAGCACTGGTCAAGGTTGTAAACAACCTCAGAATCAACGCTGACGCCAAAAAGCTCTCTGTCATTCTCCTTCTGGACCTGAGCGCAGCTTTCGACACTGTAGATCATGATATCCTTATCAGAAGACTTGAGAACTGTGTTGGCCTCTCTGGTCCAGTCCTTGACTGGTTCACGAGCTACCTAATTGGCCGAGAGTTTTTTGTCGCCCTTGGTGACCACAGCTCAAAAAACACTTCAGCGACATGTGGGGGCCCACACAAATCAATTCTAGGGCTCTTACTTTTCAATCTGTACAGTATATGCTACCCCTACGTGACATCATTAGGAGGCACAATATTAGCTACCATAGCTACGCATATGACACCTTGCTCTATTATACAATTATGACACTGGGTTGACTGACCCTTTTGAAGTGTTACCTGTAGTTCACCTTAATGTTAAGTGCTAGACCACTTTAAAATGTTTTACCTAACATTCAATCTAAAGTTTTAAAGGTGCAGTTAACAAAGCTATTATAGCTACAGTACCCCACACACATCAGAGAATAAGTTACACTAAAGCCGCTTTGAAAAGTAAAATTAAAACAATAACTTTTAGTTGAAGCACAAACTAAAAAGGCGGTTTAAAGTTTTTATTAAAAACCGCTGTTATCTACTACAGTATGTTCCACTACTGGGGGGGTTAAGATAGCTCTCTATGCTCTCAGGTTGAGTATCCAGATGGGCTCTTTGGAAGCAGAGTGCAACTGATTTGAATTGATTAAACTCACTCCTCAGTGTACTGTAAATAATGCACACCTGCGCCATGAAATTGCTAGTTTTACGGTGATGCAGCTGGTTAAAGAGGTGTTTACGGGAGGTGGTCATCTGTGTTTGTAAATCAGAGGACCCAAGATTGAACCCAGCAAGGGGCATATGCAGGGGTGGAAACAATAGCGACGAATGACACAATGACACCTGTGACACCCATGCTAGGTGGTACTAGCATCCCCGTCACTAAATCGATACAGGTGAAAAAGAAATTAGCTAATGAAAACACTACTGAGTTTAAATTTAGTTGAACTGATCTGCATGCTACTCCTGAGTAGTGATTATATGTGATTTACATGACAGATGGAAAAAAAGAAGAAGGTATCTCAGTGGAAAATGATCTGGGGAAATGGACACCCTGCAATTAGCTTAAGCTTAAGATTGGATATAATGATACTGTAGATGATGACAGGTCACTTATTTCCTCATCATTGAGAACTTAAATGCATAGAGATATGCTCAGTTGCCCCAGTTGATCTAAATCATTCACCTGCCATTTTTGGGATGAGAACCGCCTAGACCCCCACCAGTCTGGGTTCAAGGCTGGCCACTCGACAGAGACCGCCCTCCTTGCAGTGACGGAGTCACTCCATGCCGTGAGAGAGAACTCTCTCTCTTCTGTCCTGATACTCCTAGACCTGTCAGCAGCATTTGATACAGTAGACCACCAGATCCTCCTCTCCACCCTCGAGGAGAAAGGCATCGCTGGCTCTGCACACTCCCTGTTTGCATCCTACCTAACGGGCCGCTCCTACCAGGTGACATGGAGAGGGTCGATGTCAGAACCACGTAGTCTGACTACGGGGGTTCCACAAGGGTCTGTCCTGGGTCCTCTCCTGTTTTCCCTCTACACTACATCTCTGGGCTCTGTCATTCGCTCGCATTGGCTTCTCCTATCACTGCTATGCCGATGACACCCAACTGGTTCTGTCATTTCCCCCTTCTGATACACAAGTGGAGACACGCATAGCTGGGTGCTTGGCTGACATCTCAGAGTGGATGACGACACATCACCTCAAGCTCAATCTGGACAAGACTGAGCTGCTGTTCCTCCCGGGGAAGGGCTGCCCGCACCGGGACCTGGCCATCACCATTGAAGACACAGTAGTGACACCAACTTGGACTGGGAGGAATCAATCTGGGTGTGACCCTGGATGACCAACTGTCATTCTCCGCACATGTCACATCCGTCACACGCTCCTGCAGATTCATTCTCTACAACATCAGGAGGATTCGCCCTTTTTCATCTCCCGCCTGGACTACTGCAACTCCCTCCCTACTGGGGCCCCGTCGTCAGCCATTAAACCCCTGGAACGTGTCCAGAAAGCTGCTGCTCGCCTGGTGTTCAACCACCATGTTCTCCCACACAACTTCCCTTCTCCATTCCCTACACTGGCTCCCTGTAGCAGCTCGCATCCACTTTAAAACTCCTATTGTATTTGAGATTGCTATTCTTGCACTTTGCCTTGCATTTTGCCTTCAGCACTAGATTATGCTCTTAGTCACTTGTTTTAGAAAGGAGATGCACTTGTGAGTTCTGGCAAGTAGTAGTACTTTGGCTTTTCCTACGTTTAATGCAATTATTGTCGCTTTGGATAAAAGTGTGTAATGTAATTTAATGAGAGAAAAAAAAAATTTGCTTCTGGGTTGTACTATCCCTTTAAAGGAGTAGTAAAGGGAAAATGCATGTTTAGCCCTGTTTTAAGGTTACTTATGATCATATACAATGGTTCAGATCAAAACGTTGACAAAACTAGCATTTTCGAGAAAGTCTGATAATTGCTCTACCACCGTTTTGGTCATACAATGGATGTGGGTGGGCACCTTGAAAAATCTTTCAAAAACATGTTAAACTCTCGATTTCAAACTCTCGATTACTACTCCTTTAAGCTGCTTGAATAAAGTATTCTATTTATTTCCCTGGTGCAATAACCTTGTGTTTTTTTATAGCGCTAACATCAATTCAGGCATGTGCAAGTGGTCCTTGCCAAGAGGACTACAACAATTATCTATTCAAAACACAAGCATTGTTGTGTAAGTTCTGCATTTATGCATTATCAGTCTAATGATTTATGGTGCCACATGACTATTTGAATAATGGCAGTTGAGAGTGGTGCCACCAACAACATGTATTCAACCACATACTGTACACACGCACACTCTCTCTCTCTCTCTCTCTCTCTCTCTCTCTCTCTCTCTCTCTCTCTCTCTTTCCTCTCTCTCTCTCTCACACACATACACACACACACTGCCACTTTTGTCACATGACTTGAATCATTATGTCAGTATGGTAACTCGGTATGACATGTTTTGAGTGTGAAAGAGAGAGACAGTGGCAATCAAATGTTTCCCATCTGTTCTCATGTGTTGCTGGAGCCTAGGGCTAGAAAGCTGCTAGAGTGTAACATGAATGTCTGTAACATGAGAGGTGGCACAGCGTTAATTGCAATTCAAGAAAGGCAGTGACAATACTGGGTAGTTTCACTCAGGAAAATAGTGGGCAATAATTGTATTCTCTTTTAAATCAGATTTTATAGACTTGTAACCAATTACCTTGCGTAAGATAATGTTGACCTCTGAGCTATGGCGTGTAACAGTCAGTTCAATTACTAAACCCAGTACACAGCTAGCTTTTCCTCTCAATGAAACCCCCTTGTTATTGGATTTACCGCAGCAGCACAGAAAGAGAATATGTGAATTTGCATGACCTCACTGCAGGTACTCTGATGATATCATAAAATATTATACATACTGTATCTAGTTCCTTAAGGAAGAAGACACAGCTTGTGACACATTCATAAAAAGAACCCCCCAAAAAATCACACCATCCAAGATGAATGATTATCAGTTTAACCCACTGTCCCATATTCCCACCATCCTATTGATTTATTGTTTTAGCATTACATTTGAATATCCATTGATGAAGCAGGGCAATGTAACTTCTACATCATCAATACACAATTGGTATGAATGCCCTTGTTGCTGAAAATTGGGCAATTAATCTTATTGTTTGTGCACATAAGCAATTTGACAGGTGCTTATATGGCTAGGCATTCATTATACGTCTGCTTCCAGAAAGTAATGCAGAGCAATTGATTGATTGTGTAATTACTGACCTATCCTCCTGTTGCAATGACTCTGTAATGTGCTAAAAGTCTGTTAAATGTGCATTATACAATCAACGTTTACAGCCATGCATCCAGAAACAGCACTGTTGCTTTTGAAAACTGAGCTTGAATATATTGACGGCGAGCTGAAACCCGGTCTTTTTACTATATTTGCATACATCTGCGGTGTCATCAATTCCCTCCTTCTATTAGTCAGTCTTGAGTTTGATTTATATAGAGTACTTCATATCACAACCACACCGAATGTTATTCTCAGTTCCCTTCAACTCAGCTGTCAAAAACATGGCATGGGATAAGGAATATTCTCAACATGTGCAGTTCGATGAATCAGTATGTCAGAGGCATGCATTCATCATTTAGATTGATGTTATATGATATAAGTGATTAGGCCTGGAACACTCACTCAGTCTATTGATATGTGCCTCCTCAGGGGGGTCAAAGTCAGAGTTCAGGTAATTTACAATTGAGACTGATTTTAATTGGATGTGATGCAGAACACCAATCATCTCTGTCCTGTTGACACAAAAACAAATTATTCTTGAGTGGATACTGAAAATCTGAACCAAAACAGGCATGCATACATATTTCATGCTACTCTATGTGCCCAATAGATGATGAGACAGCAATCCTCTCTAGAGAACACATCGCTGATACAGTAAAATCGAAATATTCTAATGTTCATCTTGCAGATTGAGGTGCCACTCAGTTGGAAGTATAAGATAATAAAGCTAGTGGACATTTGATATCTTATGAGTGTGATCACAAGAGCTATCACCTCAGCCATGTCAAACCAGGCCCCAGTCTGAGAGGGCTGCTTTGACACTTTCTCCCCCCACGATGTTCAATCACTGGCCTAGCCGTGATTTCTCAGTTGGCCCCGCCTGGCTTCTTATCCAGGCTCTCAGGACATGATGGATGAAAACAATCACCCACGATCATCAATCAGACCGCTACTTCACCAGGAAAAAAACATTATTACCGCAGGGTGACACCAGGTAAAAGACAGATGTGTCTTTGTGTATTTATTTATTTACCAATAGAACTTAAACAAAACTTATGTTAAGTTTTTTACCTGTTTTTAAAAAAGATTTATTTGTCAAGATCATATGCAGTGCAACGTCAATTTCATAAGTTCTTTTAGAAATCCAATTGTATACAGCACATACTCCCACACGTCTTTTTTTGTGTAATTATCAATCTGTTTTATGAATGTTCAAAATGAAGTGAAAAATAAACATATTTCAAATATGAAATCATTGTTGTGTTGACTAAACTATAATCCAAAATATAATACAGATGATTATTCTTAGACAAAATGACAAAAAATGTATAAAAACATAGATTCTTAGACAGGTAATTTTAGACCCACTTTCAGAAAAGTGTAGGGTCAAACCACTCATGCATCTAACCCCCTTGGCTCCACTGTCAGTCAACTGTCAGCGTCCATCAAAAAATCAAGAAATGAACCTCTGTGATTCTCGAACTTCAGACGCAGGCATCAAACACGACACAACGGCTGCAGTGGAGCCGTTGTCATTAATTACAATGGATTTATTTCCTCAGCGTCTGATGGTTGATGGTTGATGCTGATGGACACTGTGGAGCCAAGGGTTAAAGCAGGTAGAATCATTACCATTGGAGCAAAATGTACTTGAAATTGACTCCCACCAAAATCACATGTACTGTAATACAGGCAATGGTGGTTGATAGGGAGACAGCCAGATACCAGCCTGGCAGCTAATGTTTCAAATCGTATTACAATTTGGGGGAGCTGGAAACCAGTGTAAATGGGCTATGATAGCTGAGGGTTTCAATAATCTCTGATATATTAGAGGAGAGTGAGATGGGATACATCCCCTTTGGCCAATAAGAAGTGCATCCAAAGGAGTGTGGTATTCAGCATGATGTTCTCAGTATAATGACTAGGCATTATTCTATATTACCAAATTCCTGCAGCAAAAAGTGTTTCTAGCAGAGGATGATCATGACATGAGCCTCTAGTCTGTTTAGCATATAACCCCTCAGTGCTTACGGATTAGATTTCTCAGTGAAACTCCGCAGCAGATTTCCACCATAAAGTAGAGCTCCTATTTAAAGGTCATCAGTTTCCCTATTTCACATGTACCCCCCAACCCCCCCCACAATATCAGGAGTCTTTACATAACGGACAGCTGTAGGACAAACCACAGTCCTGCCACTTGGAATTGAACTAGGATAAACTAGATGATGGATGAGGATGTCAGTGGAGGCACCGGTGGCCAGGATGTAGCTCTGGACTGCTCAACAGTGAAGCCAATCTGAGAGATGGGGCCAAGCAACGTGGTGCACCAATTTACAACCAAGACTCCATTTCCTGGGAGACTGCCTGCCTTCTCTTGCATTCTTCATATTTAAGAAGGTGTCATGGTTTTAATGGAGGCCGGTGCCCATGTACACTCTGCTGAACAATCTGAACAGAAATTCCCTCCACCCACTACAGCAGCACACAATAGTTTGGTATGAGATGCCTACATATGGAAAATGCCCATCGTAGACTCAGTGAACATACTGCATACTGTGCTATGAATAAAATTAGTAAATTTACAGATGGATAAAACACTATCAATCTACCAAACATTAACATGCCATGATGACACCAAAACACAGCATAGCATTTGACTTTACAGTACCAAAAGTTATCCTCTGTGAAAATAAATAACATACCATGAATTCAGAATTGTAAGCTCGGAAATACTATGTTTGGTTTGCAGTTTCCACGATACACAGATAAAAGAGAACCGATTCTATTACCTTGAAACTCATAACAAAATTGTACAGTTTGCCGGCAGTTAAGATCTAGGCAATACGTGTCCAATAAAATATCACAGTCAATCTTATGATTTATGGTATAAGTCTCTGCTGAAAATAAATGAGACTAACATAATTGTAATGGAACATACAGCTGCAAGCAGTAATAACAGGGGCCAAGTGCAATGAATGCATTATAGGCAACAAGTGCACCATGCCAAAGCTACAGTATGTGGTCATTGGAAATGTCAATGTAAATACGATGAAGGTGTGATGGGGGTGGCTTTGCAAAGAAATGCTTATATTGACGTTAGAAGCTGCTAGAAATCAGAACTCCTATCGGAGACACAGTTGGTGAATAACCAGTCCTGGGCGCTGCCAGAGATACCTGTACCAACGCACTGCCTAAGCTTTTTATACATTACATTACATTACATTACAGTCATTTAGCAGACGCTTTTATCCAAAGCGACTAACAATAATTGCATTTAACGTAGGAAGAGCCAATGTACTACTACTTGCCAGAACTCACAAGTGCATCTTCTTTCTAAAACAAACAAGTGACTAAGAGCATAATCTAGTGCTGAAGGCAAAGTGCAAGAATCACAATCTAAAGTACAGTGCAATATAATATAATAAGTGCTTAGGTGGGAGGATTGTTGTAGTACTTCTTGAAGAGATGAGTTTTGTACATACATGTAACAGGATGCAGTGATCTATTGTATTAAAAGCTGCGCTAAGATCTGGTAGCACCAGAACGGAGCATTCACCCACATCCAAGGACTTCCCTTCATTTGAGAATCTTAGGAGTGATGTTTCCGTTGAATGCTTCCGACGGCAGAGGAGGGTTTAGTCATTTTCGGGCCTAAACATCCCTTGTTCTTCACCCTTTTCAATCCTTATTTATTAATGGCTCTACTGGTATTTTTAATGGTTGGGTGGATATCATTACAGTGATATTAGCCCATCTACTAAAGATAGCAATGCTGCAAGATGTCAGTAAGATAAAAACGGTTACGTATTGTAACCCTTGTTCAATGAGTGGGGTGAAGCCCCACAGGGCAAACTTCTTACTGGCTTAACCAATTGTAGATAGCTACACAAATACAGTTTATTATTATTACATACATAAAAAAATACATACTATACACGTACCTGCGACCAAACAGGTCCAGTGCACCAGTTTTTAAGTGGACTGAGCCTGCATAACTGCTCCCAGCTGATCAGATTGGGGTTCAGCAAAGTCTAGGGTTTGGGTTAGGGTAGAACTAGGGTTACAATACAGGGCAAGCTCCTTATTGGCATAAGCAGAGCTAAACGACTGCACCATACACTCTTGCTGAGCCCGTTAAAAACTGGCCAGCCAGGTCACAAGCCAAGGTAATGATCATACTGAAGGTTGACCCAACCCAAGCACTGGCCCTTACCAGCCACACTCAGCTTATCCCAGCTGAGGGCAAGGAAAGGCACGTGAGGGGAGAGTTGGACCGGGAGTGGTTATGAACTGTAACATAACCCGTCTGAGCCTGCTACAGATGAGTAGGGTTCCTGGGGGATGTCACAGTCCTGAATTTCCGGGCATCTGCCTTTTTCTTTTTGTGCGTGGCTGTAAGCCAGCGCACCTAGTATGGCGTTTGTCCGGTTATCACTCCCTCCCTCTGTTACTCCGGACAATGTTGGCCTATATTTCTCTGGAGGTAAGGACATTCTCCGCCATTCTCCAGTCAAGTTTGTTTTTTATAAATCCCAAAGTTTGCTCAGGAGTGGCGTACACATTATTTTGTGCGTACGCAAGCTTTATAAATGAGGCCCTAGATCCTGTTCCAACCCCAACCATTATTCTAACCCCAACCCACACTATGGACTGGAAGAAGGACACCAAAACCAACCCTCCAATCTCCACTGCACAAGGGCACTAGGGTAGTGGTGAGAGCATTGGACTCCCACCCAGTAGACCGGGGTTCAAGACTCCGTGGGGATGACTTTATGTTCATCATCAGTGTAACTGCTTTAGCCACTGACCGCCACCATTAATGTTATGGAAGCTGCTGCTAGTTGTTGTGAGCTCATGAGCTAACTAGCTATACCACTCTTATTGTGCTGGATTAACATGGGAAGCATTGGAACTGATGTGTCCAGGCAACAAGACCCATCTTCATTTATCAGACATTATTTCATGTCATTTCAATTCACAGCTACGCTATATTGCCAAAAGTATTTGCTCATCTGCACATATGAATTTAAGTGTCATCCCATTCTTAATCCATAGGGTTTAATATGACGTCGGCCCACCCTTTGCAGCTATAACAGCTTCAACTCTTCTGGGAAGGCTTTCCACAAGGTTTAGGAGTGTTTATGGGAATTTTTGACCATTCTTCCAGAAGCGCATTTGTGAGGTCAGACACTGATGTTGGATTTGAAGGCCTGGCTCGCAGTCTCCGCTCTGATTCATCCCAAAGGTGTTCTATGGGGTTGAGGTCAGGACTCTGTGCAGACCAGTCAAGTTCTTCCACACCAAACTCGCTCATCCATGTCTTTATGGACCTTGCTTTGTGCTCTGGTGCGCAGTCATGTTGGAACAGGAAGGGGCCATCCCCAAACTGTTGTCACAAAGTTGGGAGCATGGAATTGTCCAGAATCACTTGGTATGCTGAAGCATTCAGACTTCCTTTCACTGGAACTAAGGGGCCAAGCCCAGGTCCTGAAAAACAACCCCACACCATAATCCCCCCTCCACCGAACTTCACACTTGGCACAATGCAGTCAGACAAGTACCGTTCTCCAGGCAACCGCCACACCCTATAACCCTAGCTATTGGCCTAATGGATTCTGAAGACCTTTTTGTTATCTATAAGCTTAGGCTTTCATGATTAGCATGCTCTATACTGTAGATGTCCGGGACTGCACAAGCGCCACTGGACAGCGTTTCACTTTATTTTGTCACCTTTGCTACTTGGAATTATGGCTGTAGGCTAGATGGCATGAATTGGCCTACTTTTGATCCCTATTTGAACGGACTGCATCGATCAATGCAATGACGCCACATTAAGCAAGTCTGTTTGTTTGGGACTAACAACAGTCATTTCTATAAAGTTCTAGTTTCTCATGTTTTTCAGTTTCATCCTTCATACACGCAAAATTAAAGATGTTCAAATCTCTTATCACACTAACATGCCCAAAAACGCATCACACCACCATTAAAGAGCATATCAAACAGGTGCAGGAGTGCCAATGTTGTTGATGGTGTCAAAAAGGACCTTTGGATTTCATTTGCTATAAGACTAGCAAAGTAAGAAGCCCTCACATCCTTTACCATGTTGTTTATATCAGTAAAAAGCTCTTTGTAATAGAGACGGTGGACTCGGAGCTTGGTGGATTTCCACGATCGCTCCAGTCTCCGACATTGAACCCAGAGACAACGAATAATGTCATTCATGCAGAGAGATGGATTGATGGTTGGAACAAGTCGCGTTTTATGCAGGGCCAATTCGTCCAAAGTAAACAAGCAATGTGCAATAAACGAGTGGACCAGAGCATCAACATCAGCCTGAAAAGCCTTCAACCGCACTTAGTTCAAAAGCTGCAGAAAACGTATGATTTATTGGCATCCTTTCATTGGTTCACTAGGATGGTTAGATACGTTAAAGTCTGTAGAATGTCTTGTTTACTGACTGGGTGAAGGACATGTTTCTCATTAAATACCGAACGCTCCTTTAATTAACCATGGAGCTGGCAGAGTCCTGCTATCTCTATATTGACTGGGTTGTGTTCATTAACATGACATCCCGATGGGGATAATTGGAATGGGAAGTAAATGAGAGCATTAACATTAATGTTGATCTGATCTCCCTCAAACAAACTTCACAGAAAGGTGGCCAAGGCCGGTTTGCAAGGTAAACCCGGGTGCTACAGTGCATGCACATTCATTGTCTACTGGGTGCTGCAATCTCAGACCAAATCATAAATGGACAGAGAAAAACACTACTTAGTATTCATATAGTGTATGTAATGAAATTCCTCTTGGGTTACTTGACCGTTTTAATTATGTTTTCCTTTGTAAACACAGGCTTTTCAGTGAAAAGGGTGACAGTGTTTCATGATTAGCTGGGTAGACCTTACTGAAAGAGACAACATCAGTGGAGGATGGAGGAGAGTCTTGCAGACAGGGACTACATACTGTAGATGGACTGAATTACATTGCCAACTTTGGAAACTGGGGCATAAGAAGTGCCAGTTTCAGAACCTCAGATGCAAAGCTTTGACGATTACAGTTTCACAATCAGTTGGTTTGTTGTTGGAAATAAAAAAAATAAAAACATTATGATTATGATTATTATTTGTCATTATTATTATTATTATTATTGTTGTTGTTGTTATTATTAACATAAAATATGATAGTTAATGCTTAATTCACCATTTATTTTTAGAGCCGGTCAGCACAATGCCAAATGCTACTTTCTACTTCTGGTATGCTTGTGATGTAAATACCATCCAATTATGCAAAAAGTTCACGGGCAGTTTCCAAAAGTAAGTTTAGATTTGATGAAATACATTTGCATAGAGATCAAAGCTCTCTGGATCTAGCCATTTAAGGGCCCATGTTACAATGCTAATCCTATAGCCCGTACAGAGTTGCACTGGACCTGGGCGGAGTTTCCCAGAGGCATCGTAGCGCTACGATGAACGCCGTAGCTTACGATGAACGTAGCGCTACGATGCCTCTGGGAAACTCAGCCCTGGACTGTTGATCCACCTGCAAGTAGCATTCATAGCAGCTCTCCAGGGTGGTGAAATTGTATGCTGCCCTAACTTTTTACTCCTCTACAGAGCCATGTCAATGTACTTCCCCCTTCACTGAGGACATGGACATGCGGATTTGGGGTGGGGACGGCCCCCTGGGAATGCAGAAAATGGCCTAATCGATCCCTGGGACTGATGCAAACAGGCGGGGCTCGTCTCAGCTGGAGTAGGCAGTCAGATACTCTCTCTCAGACTCCCTCCTCACTTCGGCTCCATTTTCCCCAGCTTGTTTGGTTTTGCTCTCCTGGTGGCACGGAGAGATGATGAAATAGAAAATGACAGCTTTTATCCTCTGCGGAGCTGACGAGAGTTGTGAGATGAAACGCCTCCCGTTAGCTAAACGAGGAGTTGCGCCAGGACCACCCTTGTAATCCCTTGCATGTGGCTCCACACAGGGATTTGAACACATAACAGGAAAAAATGCTACAGTATCAACTAAGCCTCTCTTCTCGATAGACTCCTCATGGAAAGTGAAGAAATGATCGATCCTCACATGGTGTTAAAGGAGTAGTAAAGGGACAATGCATGTTTAGCCCTGTTTTAAGGTTACTTATGATCATATACAATGGTTCAGATCAGAACGTTGACAAAACTAACACTTGAGAAAGTCTGATAAATAGAAATAATTAGCAATTATCAGACTTTCTCAAAAGTGTTAGTTTTTGTCAACTTTTTGATCTGAACCATTGTATATGATCATAAGTAACCGTAAAACAGGGCTAAACATGCATTATTTCCTTTACTACTCCTTTAACAGTTGTACGGCCAATGATTGTGTACCCAGCCGAAGGTATTCAGATGCTTAGAGTCTCTGTGCTACTTGTGTTGAGGGGACAAAGTGAGAGAAGACTGGTTGTGACAGGGCAGGATGTACCAGAGCAAGCCGTACAAGCCCCAAGCGGCTCTTCTTGACGGAAAGGTCAGGTCTCAATGGAAGGAGCTCCAAGCTGGTCTGGGCTAGAAAGCAGCTGGGACAAAGTGAGATGGCCTCTTGTCTGGGGCTGGCAGGGAGACTGTCTCTCTCCGCAGGGAGGTGGGAGAGCATTAGGTGATTTGTGCGGATGAGCGGGTGAATCGATATGCCACTTGGGAGAATAGCAGAGGACGATGGAAAGAGCCGGAGAGGCAGAGAGCAGGTGACATGTCAAAATGTTTGGATGACACATTGTTCACAGCAACCGAGTGGAATCCACTTAAAAAGAGGACGTTTATCCAGGTAGTCACAGAAGAACAAGCAATGAATAAGGCAGAGTTATACATGTACGATGTTACCACTTTAGGAATAAGCAACACAATCTTTGGATGTCCTTTCTCATTGGTCATAAACTGACCTAGACTTGATCAACGATGACATTGAACAGAAGTGATATCTCAAGGACATCAGACATATCTGAGAGTCTAATAAAGTCCTAGACACCTGCATTTCCAACGTAATCAGACACACTCCTTACACTCCTCAGCAAAATCAATCAACGAGGTCATCTATAATTTAAAAGTATTGATTTGCAGCAGCTGCTGTGCTAATTGTGAACATATTCATGTTGCATGGTGTGTGAAGTATCCTCTTTTTCCCTCACTTCATCATGTGGAAAAGTCAAATGTCTCATGCATTTCTAGGCAGAGAGAAAAACAATGCCATTATTTATGTCTTGTGTAGGTTATTAGTATTTTTTTGGCAATTTGGCTTTGGCAAGATTACTACAAAACTTAAAAATAACATCTGAGGTCAGTCCTCCTATGGCATTGAGTAGCCAATGTCTTCCCTTTGGAAAATTGGGGACAGGATCAGTACTATACGAAAATGTGCAATATAAATAAGTTTTAACTGATTTGATTCCATAAAAATGTTGAATATAGACTGAAAAGTATTTGGTCAAAGTCCAGAAAATGCTTCAATCTACACACCCACAACCACCCCCCCACCCCCACCACACTCCCCCGGCGACTTGCTTTTTTAGTACAAACATACTAATCTCTATCAACCATGACTGAGTTTGTTCCTGCCCCCCCCCCTCCACCACACACACCACCACCCTATTAGCCTCCTTTTGATCAACAAAAATCAGTTATTGCAATCTCGACCAAAAACATTACAATATGTATTTATTTTGATCTCATCAAGTCCATACATTCAGCTAAAATGGAAATGATGTCTTGGATTTAGTTGTAATGGAAATCCCTTTTTCTTTTCCACTATAAAATGCTATGAAAGCTATGCAAAGCAAAGAAACCAAAGTTGTTATCACAATTTACCTTAGACATGTCACGACTCATGTTCCACTTTGCCTTGAGCTGTTTATTGATTTGTTTGTTGGTTGGTTTAATTCCAGTCTCGCCAACGTTTTTATGATGTGATGAGGAAAGACACTTTTAATCCCCATTATTTTATCTGATGCTGTTGCTTATCTTAAGAACAACACAATATAAGTACTTCCATGTTAAGTTTATAGAGACCATGTCAGATCCTCTCTCACTCAAACTTTTGCTAATATTTTTTTATTTAAAATACTTTGACGCTTCCAGAATCTCATAAAGAATTTGGCACTGCAACCCCACTTTGGTTATAAATCATTCATGATCAGACAGGCTTTCATTAAGTCCACTTTGAGAACTTGATTAAATTGTGGTCCTGCATCAATAGATTCATTGCATACAAAATTAGGAGTATAATGAAGCTAAAGAAAAGTATCCCAATGTGAGAAAGATTTTACTAAAACTTATATCGCACATTACAAACACCAGCATAGTGTACATGTTATCCTACCAATGCATTTATACTGCACAGTTTGGTAAATGTATTTCCTGTAGGACTGCACTTGCCTGGTTTTGAGCCTGAGATGGACAGATAACAAGCAAATGCACAGAATGTCTCAGTTGCACAAGCATTACGTCGGTACACTTAAGGTGAATCGTCTTGTATGGTATACTGTAGGCATTGTGGGAGATAACCGGCTATTAACCTTGCATTTGACGCTAGGAAAATGAACGCAAACTACTCATTATCAACATGGTAAGAGCAAATTGTCATGATGGCAAGCTGCTGCTGTCATTTCACACGCTTTCACACATCTCCATACAGTGAAGGTTATTAATGGCTTACCTATATCATGCATTATTCACATACATATATTCATCGACTACATCTTCATGCAAGTACTAACTGTAAGCATTGGTTATTGGCAGTATCCACAGTCTCAGCAGTATTAGTCATGATAGATGGAGCTATGGTGCCACACTATCCTCAGTATTCACAGAGAATTGCTGCTCCATCATTTTTCATGATCGCTTGACTACAGTATGTTGTATAAAGACTCGTCTGAGCCAAGTGGTCATTTGCATGGGTATGCTTAACGATTAGTCTCACACCAGTGTAAAACACTGAAAACTCTATTATTGTGGATTGAGGATCCACCCATCTTTGGTAAATTGCAGATTATTCACCAAAATAAAAATAAAAAACAATTCTGAGCTCAATCATCTCAAGCTACTATTTTATATCATGGATGGCTGGTATCACTGCAATCAGTGCTGGGGAAAATATCTTGAGATTGAGACGGGAAAACTCTACTATCTTGTTCAAAAATGGTAAGCATTTTTCCCTCCACCTCCTTCCCAGTTGTGGACTTGGCTGTCCATCAAAGCCCAGTATGTGATACATCCAGATCAGATATCTGTTGAGGAGAACGAGCCTGTCAATCATACCAGAAAAGATAGTGTTTTGTTGTGTACAGGCATGGTCTTATACTGACAGATGAAAATGGTATGGAAGACACTAGGCATAGAAATGATTCATCCACTCCTCAAGATAACATTTCCTTGAGGGCTTGGCTTGCCAGCTTCACATTTAGCCCAGAAGAAGCTGTTTTTGAAGTAGGCCTATTGGCTGATGGAGGAGATTGTGAAATGATATGTTAAATGTCACTTTAAAAAGTGTTATAATTAGCCCATCTACAACAAAATAGCAATGCTGGGTATGGCAATTAAGTGAGAAGTTAAGAAATGTGACTGTAATGATAGCAATGTAAGGCACCCTAAGAGAGGCTATAGGCTACCAGGTCCGGATGTTATATATTAAATATTAACTTTATTATAATCTAGTACGGGTAAGTTACTTAGGATATTTAAAGTGAGCCTGATACTAAAATGTTTGCCAGCAGGTGAGAGGTAATGTTTTTGGTGGTGTGTGTGTGTGTGTGTGTGCGTGCATGTGTCTTTTAGCAGGATTATGCAAAAACTACTGGACCAATTTTCACTGAACTCGGTGGAGAGGTGTAGTAGAACTTACAAACTCTTAAATTTTAGAGCAGAACTAAATCACAGGTCAGGTCCACGGGCCGCCCAAATACGGCTGACCATTCACCTCCATTCATTTTCTGGACTTTGATTACGCAAAAACTACCAAACCCATTCTTATGAAACTCGGTGAAGGGGTGTATTATGGGTCACCTTAGAAGCCATTCAATTTTGGAACCGATCCGAATCACGGGCCGTATCCACGAATGAATGAAGACAAAACTTAGAGCGAAGCCAGCTCCCTGTGTGGGGGTGCTAGAGACACAGGGTTTGGGCTGGGGTGTGAGGGGAGAGCCCGGAGTGCACCGCATTGCCCCCCGCCAGCTGTAACCCGAGGGGGGCGCCACAGAGCCGGCCAAATACAGCCAACAATTCACCTCCAGTCATTTTTACCTCCACCCCAGTGGATCACGAGCCGCCAAAACACGGTCTGGACGGCCATTAACCTCCATTCATTTATTGGACTAGGATTACACAAAAACTACCTGACTGCTTTTCATGAAACACGGAGGAGGGGTGTAGTATGGGCCAATTTAGAACCCATTCAATTTTGGCACAGGGCCACAAAATGCATTCAGGGGCTGAGGTCTGTGCTCACTGAGCACCATTTCTAGTTATTATTATTATTATTATAGGAGTGGCTCTGTACGCACCTGTGATTCATTTGTCATTACTCTACACAAGCACATATGTATTAACTCATTAGGGATGTGCATTCTTCTTGTGCCAATTAACACCGCAATCAGAATGTAACACTTCAAAATCTCAGTCCCAGCCTCAAAATACAATGTCACAACAAGTCACTGATAACTGAAAACTATTACACTTCACATGATGATCACACCCTTGCTGGATTCCTTTATATTAATTATATTATAATTAATGTAAAGGATAATTATAAAAATACTTTTCACAACAATTAAACTACTGTTGATTCTGGCGAAGTGTTAAATGTAATTTCCAGGCCATCTGCTCCTTTTCCTATAACAAATCAAATATAATAATAAACATGTTAATTCCCACTCAAAAACCACACTTTATTACTTGATGCATTGCCAGTGGCACATCACAAACTGTTCACAGACATGCTTACTCACATCAGTCTAGCCAGAGGTGCAAACGTGTCACCTTTCATAATATAACACATTACAAATGTTGACACATACATGGAAAACACATTGCTTGTCAGAAAGATACAACCTCAAGCAAATAAACTGAAAATCAAATCTTTATTAGGCCTATTATAAAGATAACAAGATAACAACTCAGGTTAACTATTGGCTACTAATGTAAACAAGCATTCCAAATAATTATAATGAAATTAATCTACTGTGAGGCAAATATGTCTTTGTTCATACTGAATCAAGATGACTAAATTGTTTGCGCTCTTCTTGAAGTATCCTAATGATATTTCATCAGGTGCATGAGCCTTCTTCCATCTCCAGCAGCTCAGTCTGGTCCAGATTAAGCTTGAGGTGATGTTTCATCATTCACTCCAAGATGTCAGCCAAGCAACCAGCTATGTGTGTCTCCACTTGTGTATCAGAAGGGGGAAATGACAGGACCATTTGGGTGTCATCGGCATAGCAGTGATAGGAGAAGCCATGTGAGCGAATGACAGAGCCCAGAGATGTAGTGTAGAGGGAAAACAGGAGAGGACCCAGGACAGACCCTTGTGGAACCCCCGTAGTCAGACTACGTGGTTCCGACATCGACCCTCTCCATGTCACCTGGTAGAAGCGGCCCGTCAGGTAGGATGCAAACAGGGAGCGTGCAGGGAGCCAGCGACGCCTTTCTCCTCGAGGGTGGAGAGGAGGATCTGGTGGTCTACCGTATCAAATGCTGCTGACAAGTCTAGGAGTATCAGGACAGAAGAGAGAGAGTTCTCTCTCGCAGCATGTAGTGACTCCGTCACTGCAAGGAGGCCGATCTCTGTCGAGTGGCCAGCCTTGAACACGGACTGGTGGGGGTCTACGAGGTTGTTCTGGTGGAGGTACGAAGACAGTTGTTTAAAGAAAGCAAGTTCAAGTGTTTTAGATAGAAAGGATAGAAGGGAAACCGGTCTGTAGTTTTTGACATCAGAGGGATTGAGAGATGGTTTCTTCAGGGGAGTGACTCAGTCTTGAAAGTGGAGGGAAAGCATTCTGATACAAGAGATGTGTTCTACTATTCCATTCGGATTAAGGCGGTTTGATTCAATTTGATCATATGTTCTGCTATTCTATTCTGTTCTACTTCTGTTCCAAATTATATAATTTTTTCCATTACAATATTCAAAGCGCAAGATCACACCAAATAGCCTAGGCACTCTGCACGACGGCAACTTAATAGCCCCATTTCTAAAGACCAAATGCATGCTGGCTGTCCAGCGACAGCATTATAATTCAGACAAAGCACAATCTCCAAACACAAATTACACATATGTATGCGCAGCGGCAGCATTAAGAAACATGGTCTTTCCTGCTGTGATGGCTGCGTCACAGAACTCCAAATGTGGCCTTTCTTTCTTTCTTTCTTTCTTTCTTTCTTTCTTTCTTTCTTTCTTTCTTTCTTTCTTTCTTTCTTTCTTTCTCTTTCTTTCTCTTTCTTTCTATCTCATGCTCGTTGAATTTTTCTGTGGCCTTCGGCCAATTTGTGAAGCCTCCCTTGACAAAACAGCTATCTAAACGTACGCTATCATGGATGAGACCTTTCTCCACTGCTTTGACACAGCTAAAACAAACAACGCAGTCACGATTCGGGATGAGATGGTATACCGTAAAACCGTGAACCGCGGTATAAAATGTCCACGGTATTAGAACTGTGCTGCTTTGCCTGCTCCCGGTCAAACTCTGGGAGGGGAGTGCATTGCTCGTTCCAGAGCCTGAGGTGTTCGAACTGGGTCCAGGTTCAGCCTCAGTGGGCAGCGACGCCAGCGAGTCTGCCTCAGTCAACTCCTCCTCTCGCATTTTTGTTTTGAGGCTTTCCAAAGAAATCAAAAATGCGTCTCTGCGCTATTTTGACTACGGTAGCTATTTAGCATGGATTTAGTAACAGTTAGCTACATCAGTGAACGTCAACATCACGTCAACGTAGTAAGTTGTGAATAAATAGTCAGTTTCATCAGTTCATTATGAGATTCAATGAATATTGGGGAAAATAAACTCAACGAATATTTTTCAAAAAACAGATTTTTTTCAGCACCCCTCTTTCCCGCGGGTATGCTTGGGCCTGTGCTGTTTGAGGCCAAGCCCTAAGTAGGCTATGACTGATCAACACATAGCCTATGTGGTCAGGATATTACTCATCACAAGTATTCATACATATTACTTTTTATTTTATTTGAGCTCAGCACTCTCTTCCTTGAATACGTTTTGTTTGTAATCTTATTTGCCTTTCCATATGTTTTAGTGGGAGAAATGTTGTTCATATTTAACTCACATTTAGCTATTACATGTAAAATCATAATGCAAGTCTGGACTTGGATACTGTAACACCACTGCACATAGGATCCCATGGATTGGCAAGTGCTTGTCCATCTGGATTCATTTAGTGATGCGCTGTGTGTGATGATGTGTGATTGTGTACATTGTTTACCAGTCAGAATATCAGCCTGTGCTGGATAATAAATTTGCATTCCAAAGTATTCTGTTTTAATGTGTGAATTAATACTGAACAATATGTGTTTGCTTGCAGCCTGCAATATGTACTCCAGATAAGCATCAATTAGGGGCTAGGGATAATAAATATATCCCAAATATAAGTATAGGCTTGATCTATGTTAGAAAAAAGTTTAAAAGACCTTTATTTTTCATAAAACACAACTTTTGTTCATAAAACACAACTTTGGCTCAATATAGCAGATTAAAACACAAACATGAACAAGAGTGTTTCTGTGTGTGCGCGTGTGTCTGTGTTAAATAAAACAATTTACATTGTACTTTGGGGTCCCATCGTCAAAATAATAAATCATACTTAAAACAATAGAATGAAGGTGTTTACCCTCAGACTGTGGGGCGCCACAGCGCAGCCATATCCTCCAGCCCTATTACTTCAAAGTGCTCAACTCCCGGAAGTGTACACCCCGGCACTTGGGGCACATTGTAGAGTTTGCCATCCGCATAACTGCTTTGCTGCTGGCCAAGCTGGCCGACTACGTAGTGCCAAGTAGAATCCCCAGCTCAACTCCCCTCCCTGCTGGTCATGAGATCGGTGCCCCTTGTTTGCACTCCGGTTAACTCTGTCGATGTCTGTCCCATGCTGCCAGACCCTGCTGTCTCCTAGCTCGTCTGAGACGGACACCAGCCCCTGCATTGGCCCCAAGGGCTCCGTGAAGTCTGATAGGACACTGCTGAAGAGGGGGAAGCAGTGGATGGACCCCAGATAGCAAGCGGATCTGGGCCATATACAGGCCAGATCTGGCCCTTGTGGCTTAGTTCCGGCCCATATATGGCCCAGAATTATTACACATCCGCTTGCTATCTGGGACAGCTGTGCAACTTCACTCACAAGAGGGAGGACCAGTTCTCACATGAGGTGCTGCAGCCAAGGCTCAGGTAAGGCTCACCTGAATGTCCATCACACCTTTTCATCTCCTTTGGGCAATCTTTATGCATTTTTCTTATCTTCCTCTCTACCTGTGTAGAAAGAAGAGGGTCGTGTCTGGGACTACATTTTCCCAAGCCCTATTATGCAAATAGAAAGCATATCACTGATAACACTTGAAAAATAAGAACACATTGGCGCAGTATGAAGTAGGACTATTCACCTATTGAGCAATTTATGGATGGATTTATGGATGAATTCTATGTTTAAGGTTCTTTATCGGGAAACCCGGCCAAGGTGAGTAAGAACTTGTAGCCCATACCAATGACACGGTAAGCATCTGTCAAAATATTGTACTGTGACAAGAGTAGATGGCAACATTGTACAACATGTAAAAACTGTGCACTATGTCTGCTCGTCAACTCCACACTTTCCTCTGTATGAGATTCTTCCCCCGGCGTGTCACTTGCTCCCCTGTCTCTGATGTTGTACCCATCCAAAGTGGACATTTTCAATCTCTCCCACTGTGTTGCCAGGTTTGTCAGCTCTGCCTGCAAGTTCTCCAATGTGGCCCGATTATCAAACTTCAGCAGGCACTTGCTGAGCTCCTTCATGGCTGTGTTTGGAAGGCCCTTGGTCTTAATTTCGTGGAAGTTCTTCGGGCCCATGCAGGCAAAATCAGTGCACAGTTCTGCATTTGCTGCATAACCCTGGTGAAGCCCCTCGGTTTCAGTGTTGAAGATTACATTGTGGATCTTGACTTTACAATCCTGCATAGCATCTGTGATGGGCTCGTCTTCTGCTAGTTCACCTGGCATTTTTTTTCTTTTATCTCAGTCTCTTCTCTAGGAGAGCAGTTTGTACTTCGGCCTCACAGTCCTGCTCCCTTAGATTGCCGTTAGCCCACTCCACAAACGTGTCAGCTGCCCTCTTCACACCATCGAAGTCCCTGGCACACTTTCTCACGGTGTCTTCAGTTGCCATCACCATTCGCTGGGCTGTTAAGATATCCATGCCACTTGTTTGCAAGTACTTGAAGAGTGGAGAAGTGTGCTCAAAGATTCTGAGAAACACCTGAGCAGTCAGTATGGTTTCATACCTCAGGAGTGCTTCCAGGTACCTTCTGGCCTTGACTCGGGCTGCAGGTTTCATGGTCTCGTCCTCCTCAATCCTCACAATGGTGATCACCACATCTGTGTAGACTGCATGGCTGGGCTTTCCAAAAGGAAAGGATGCACTTGCCACTACAACCCCGGTGGTGTCTACAAGCACCAGATTCAGCACCTGCGAGTAACACCAAGTGTGAACTTGGTCAGGGGCCTCTCCTGAGAGCAAGGCTGAGAAGCCGTTATACTGTCCCTGCATGTTAGCCGCTCCGTCTGTTGAGTTCCCTACATAGTTCTTCACATCAATGCCCACCTTCTCCAGGATCTGTTTAAGGAGCTCCATAAAATCCTGTCCTGTTGCCGACTCACAGTCAATGACACTGAGAAGTCTCTCATGGACAAGGTTGGTCACATAGCGTAGGACTACAGCACACTGGTCTCTGGATGTTAAGGTCACATAGCGTAGGACTACAGCACACTGGTCTCTGGATGTTAAGGTCACATAGCGTAGGACTACAGCACACTGGTCTCTGGATGTTAAGGTCACATAGCGTAGGACTACAGCATACTGGTCTCTGGATGTTAAGGTCACATAGCGTAGGACTACAGCACACTGGTCTCTGGATGTTAAGGTCACATAGCGTAGGACTACAGCACACTGGTCTCTGGATGTTAAATCCTGTGTGGTGTCTATTTGCACTGAAAACTTCCCTGCCTGCTGAACTTCAGTAGCAATCGCATCTTGAATTAAGACCCTGATGACATCGATTACCTTGTTGACAGTTGTATTGGACAACAAAGTAACGAGGGACCCTCTTCCTGTACCTTTCCTCTCATGTTGCCTCTTGCTCTCCTTGATGCTGTATTTTACATGCTTTTGGAGGCAGACATCTTGGTTGAGCAACAATATCATCTCCAAGAAAGTGCCATGATCTAAGGTTGGGTCGTCAAGGATACAGTATATGCAGCTTCATTTACCTTACCTCTGTAGCTAAGACCATGCTTTCCGATCAGTTTAACTACATCAATAATGAGTTCCATCACTTGCCTCTTCTTCCTGACCTGCTCGTGATGTGCTGAGAGCTGTTTTTCATTTAGGAAGCTACGGATGTGAGATTTTTTTTTAGCTCTGAGGAAATGGGCTTCTGCACTCGCTCTGACTTCTGCTTCTCTCATGTTCTTCTGTCCTCTGATGGACATGTTTCCATGCCTGCATACCTCTTCTAGTGAACGCACCGTCACTGTCAGCCTTTCAGCCAAGACACACTGAGCAGAATAACGAGTGGTTTGCATTATTGTAGAACAGCCATTTTGTGTTTGTGCCATCTTTGGAGTGGAACACTTTGGGAATGGGTTTTAGAGGGGCTTGTTGTGGGTGGTACTTGAAAAAATAATTACAGATCTTTGGATTGAGGGCGGGAAAAATAATTGAATGTCTGTTCTCTACTTCGACCGTCACTTTCTCCTGTCATCATTGGGCTGTCCTGGATTTGACTTTCTATCTCCTCTGTCTCTATAGTCTCTCCCTCCAAAGGCTCCTGCCTAACGACAGTGGCACTGCTACTCTCTACACCTATTCAAGAACAGAGCAAGAGCACAATACCGTATTTAGTATACTGATACACTACCCTTCAAAGGTTTGAGTACACCTGCTAACAACCATTTCCTCATGATTAAAATGACCCCAAACTGTACACATTTGATTAATAAAAAATGTAAAATAAATGTATTGTACCTGCAGACTGCTCTGAACAAGTAGTTGGCTTCTCTTGTTCATCCCTCACTGACATGCATGCTGTCAGAACTGGTCAGTACCATTACTACCACACGGGGGAGCTTTCCACTCATTGTGTGGTAGATTTGGGCTTTTGACAGTGGACAAGGCGTGTAGGGTGAACCACTGACTACTAACCTGGTGGTGGTAGTCCCCTGCCAGCAAACATTTGATCGATTCTGTCACATTTAGCAGCGTCTCCTGCGAGGGCCTTTCTTCTTTTCTCTCTCTCCCTCTCTGTTCCACCCTTCCTCTTTTTTCCATCCATCTTCAATCACTGATTATAGACAGCAACGGGAATCACAAAACAACATTAGTCAGCCACAATTATATTGACAAATAGGAAGAGAAAAGGGATGCACTGGACATAGATAGATACCTAACGTTTCTTCCTATCTGGTACTTATTATAGGCGATCTAGCCTGTTTAAAGGCCCAGAGCCCCTCTGCCGGCGGGGGCAAATCCCCCCCCCCTATAGTCATGCCACATAGGCTATCATTGGAAAGGGGGATTTTTAGGCTAAAACATCAACCATTTTTATCCTAACTAATATGCTCACTCGGACAAACGGACATCCAGGCAGGCTGCAGGCATGTAACATTAATGTTTAGCTAGCTAGCGTGACTGTGTCAATAAACAATTGAAAACCCAAAACTACATCACTTTACGTACAGTACGTGTATAAGGTGGCTCCGACAGCTTCTCATGTCTAGAAAGGCTAGCTAGCTTGCTAGGCCTATTAACGTTAGCTCGTTCTCATCGACATCGTGAAACTACACTTTTAGGCTAACTTATCCTCTTACTGTTAGTAATTTATATAACAACCAAATTATCATTTTCGCACATTAATAACTTACACAAACTGTAGGCTATGCTGACAGTTATTTATTTATTAAATTTTTTTTGGGGGGGGGAGTTCAAGCCTGCAGGCCAGGTCAGTTAGCATGCCAGCACGCCGATGGTCACCCCGCCCCTGGGCATGCTAGTGCAGCTTAGTTTAGGGTTTGTATGGGGCTGTAACAACGCAACATTTTACATTCCATTACAATCATTTAGCCAACACTTTTATCCAAAGCGACTGACAATAATTGCATTTAACATCGGAGAAGCCAATGTATTACTACTTGCCAGAACTCACAAGTGCATCTCCTTTCTAAAACAAGTGACTAAGAGCGTAGTGCTGAAGGCAAAGTGCGAGAATAGCAATCTAAAATACAATAGAGGGAGAGTGACACAAACTTACTTTCATTTTCAAATAGGTGAGGGCTGATAGTAACCTACCAAAATCAATCAACTATCAGCCTGATATCAGGCAGAATGTCGGTTAACGTTGAGATCTCGGTGGAGTGGGTGGATTTGAATGTCTACCCAGGATATAAGGATGTTTCACAAACGCACAACAGCGATCAAGCTCCTGCACGCTCGTACCGTTTCATAGCATTGAGTGCCTCCATCCTCCATGTGAATCTGATAAGAGACCTGCTTTTCTGTTGTGCGATGGTAAAACACTACCCATTCAGGCTGACTGAATTTTGAGTGTAATGGATTTTTAACTGATCTAGTCAAAAATAATTTGCCAAGATTCGCTCAAACAGGTTAAGTCTGGTTTATTGAGAAAACATACGAGCGCAAGGACTTCAGGACAACGCACGTGAGTGGTTTATCCAAGTGAAGTGCTGCAGCCTGGTCTTGCGTGGCCTTATATTCAAGCAAAACACAGGAATGGCGCTTCCAGGATGTGATTGGCTAACACATTGTACGTCATATTTAATGGCAGGCGTCATCAACAGTGGTCGAGAATACAGACACGTGACATGAGAAAAAGCGGTAATTCTTGCAGGGACAAAGGGACAAAGGATGGTTATTCTGGAGCAGACAACGTCTAGGTCTCTCGACCTCCTGGAGAGGTCATCCTGTATTAGCACAGCTATGTGAAAGTTTGAGGGAGGTGGTGAATTACAAAGGAAATGGTGAAACTACAATTTCTATGACATGAGTCTATCCATTCATGTGCTACAGGTTTAAGTGCAGTAAGTGAGACCAACAGCAGGAGCCAAAGAGACACCAGCACCTGAAAAAATACAGGGAGAAAATAAGAATGTCTGTGCTTCCCATTGACCATGACAAATCCCTATATCCTCATCCTAAAATCCACTGTAAATCCACATTTTAAAGCTCATATTAAAAATATGTAAAAAAAATAATCCCGGGGAGGCATGCCCCCGAACCTCCATTTGGATATTTGCATAGCCGCATATATGGGGCGGCTGTAGCTCAGCTGGTAGAGCGGGTCGTTCAGTGATCGAAGGGTCAGTGGTTCGAATCCCAGCTCCGACTGTCCACATGTCGAAGTGTCCTTGAGCAAGACACCTAACCCCAAATTGCTCCCAATGAGCAGGTTAGCACCTTGCATGGCAGCTACCGCCATTGGTGTGTGAATGTGTGTGTGAATGGGTGAATGAGAGGCCATTGTAAAGCGCTTTGAGTGCCGCTAAGGTGGAAAAGCGCTATATAAGTGCAGTCCATTTACCATTTATTTGTTACCTTTTTCACCCCTGATGAGTTTGCAACCCTGGTTTTCAGCAGAGACTGAAAAAATAAGGAACAGGGGTCTATTTTTCTCTATCTCCGATACCGCTTAATAAACACTTACTGCTCGCACAATTGTATTAGGGACACACTCATATCCAATAGTTTTCTTTGATATGGGGCATATGAGCTACTATCATGATAATCCTATGCATTTTTTCCTTCCACAAGAATTTCAAATGGTAGTTCCCCAGATAGGTATTTTTCCATTAATTAAAGAACTGCATACTGTATCATATACTGTACGTGGCATATTTCAATTTGTTCACGGGGTAGATGTATTTTAACACAGTTAGGGTAAGAGTAAAGGTTAGGGTTATGATAAGGGTTATGGATAAGGGTATGGTTATGGTTAGGACTGATGTTATGGTTAGGGTTAGGCATGACATTTCAAGTTGTGAGGGTAATATAAGGTAGCCTGGCTTCACCGACCTAATTCACAAGAATGCAATAGGATTTGGAAACTCTCAGTTCATTTTCAATTTCCATGGAGCGTTATCAACAGTCGCAGATCAAAATGCCTCTGGACGCAATTGGCTAGACCAACAACCAATCAGAGCAACAAAGCATGGGTTAGTCAGTGTATCAACCCTGCCACATGGCCCAAAATATCTGGCAGGGTGGAAATCAGTTTGGGTGCGCTACCAGACTGATATGGGGAATGAAACAGAATGTGCGTTCCAAGGCTAAATATAAAGGTTAGTGGAACTGAAAACACTCTAGCCTATTTGGGCGGAGTCCAGCGCTGGCCTTGCACGCGGAACATTGGATTGCATGCGCAGCACATTTTGACGCGCACCCAGCCCAAGCCTGCCACCTTGCCTGCCAACTCCTTTTGTATTTTAGAAATCCGTCCTTTTACATGACAGAATTCCAATATTTTGCATAGTTGGCTTATTCATTTACGTCTTTTCTTCTGATGCATCACTACAATAGTCTGACACCTTTATGAGGATATAAAACCACGCAGGCCAGTCTGGATTTCCTATTCATTTGTTCATTAATTCATCTGCTTTGAACTCATGTCTAGCTCAGTACTTTCGGCAAAAGACTATTGATTAATGCTCCAAGGCTAGTCCTTTCCCTTACCCTTGTCTTATCAACACATTGGCCAGTTATTATTCTTCCATGGTGTGTGCTGTCCATGGTCTGTTTGAGTCCATCAGTGCTTTGGGTTCTAGAGATGCACATAATTAATTACATGTATTATTATTATTATTAGTAGTAGTAGTAGTAGTAGCATAGTGTGTCCTGCCCATGGTGCGAGTCTATTGTGTGTGTGTGTGTGTGTGTGTGTGTGTGTGTGTGTGTGTGTGTGTGTGTGTGAGAGAGAGAGAGAGTCTATGCTGTGTGTGTGTGTGTGTGACAGAGGAGAGAGAGAGAGAAGAGAGAGAGAGAGTCTATGGTTCTGAACTGGTCTTACTTTTCTCCCATGTTTCTTACACATACCTAGGCTACAACTGAATTGATAATTCGGTACCTAATAATAAAGCCACGTGTGACATCACACATCATTGAATGTTTAACGCTCTGCTCTGTGACCATCTTCAAAACATACATCTGACCCACCATTGGGCACTGCGCTCCAGTGTGGCTCCTCCCCATTAAACCTCCAATCAAATCAGCTGGACTAAATCCCAAAAAAGAGAGTTCCTCATCGTTCTTGGCAGTGAGTACGAGCACTACCAGCCCCCCCCCCTCGCCCCCCCCTCGCCGTCCTCAGCATCTGCCGGCACTCAGAGAGAAGAGAAGACCTGTTTCAGAGCTGCGCTCAACATGTCCACAACTCCCATCTGAGAAACCCCCCCTCCCCCCCCCCAAACAACATGTCCACAACTCCCATCTGAGAACCCCCCCCCCCCCCCCCCCAAACAACATGTCCACAACTCCCATCTGAGAGACCGCCCCCCCCCCCCCCCCCCCAAACAACATGTCCACAACTCCCATCTGAGAAACCCCCCACCCCTCCTCCCCCCCAAACAACATGTCCACAACTCCCATCTGAGAAACCCCCCACCCCCCCTCCCCCCCAAACAACATGTCCACAACTCCCATCTGAGAGACCGCCCCCCCCCCCCAAACAACATGTCCACAACTCCCATCTGAGAGACCGCCCCCCCCCCCCAAACAACATGTCCACAACTCCCATCTGAGAGACCGCCCCCCCCTCCTGCACTACAGGAAGTCTACCATCCCCTACAGTATCTGGGCAGATTGACCTGAGTTTCAATCCTTTGAAATGATGTCAAGTTTAATGTAGCTTAATGTACTGCCTTTTACATTTACATTGTGAAGGGGATGGATTTCCTCCTGTGTAAACTTGATGCAATTTGTTCCTCATTAAACTTCAACTACCTCTTTCAGATGGTTTTCCACAGGTGTGATTCACAGAAAAACATTATTTATATTGATTTCTTCATTGCAAACCATAGACAAGCAAATAGCGTGGTTTAGTTTTCCCTACTGATGTTCCACAATGCTGTTCCAGCTCCTTACCCTTCCCTTAATGTGCTCTCTTCCTCCATCTCTCCGTCTTCGGTTCTAGAATGATCCTTAATTCTGTGTCCTCTCTTTCCTCCCGTCTCTATTTCTACTTCCTTTCCTGCCCGGCAGCCATTTCATCCATTTAATGAAAGCGCATTGTTCAAGTATTAATCTATTATCATTTATTTATTTTGTATTTTCAGAATACAATATCCCCTGTTCTCTCACCATGACAAACCCAAAGTCAGTTGAGAATGGATTTTGTGTTGGGATTATAATTCTACCAGGGAGTGTTCCATGCTGTCCATTAATCTGGTAGAAGGTACCGTCACAGTAAACACCCACCCAACTGCACCCACCCAACTGTAGAACGCCCTGTCAGATCGCATTAGCCATTACATTCAGATAATAGCTGCTCCTCAAGTCATTGCTTCACACCATTCTGCATGAAAACATTTGGTGTCAGACAGGCTACATCTCCAATGACCTTATGTCCCTGTCATCACTCCAGCAAGGGATGTGTGTGTGTGTGTGTGTGTGTGTGTGTCTGTGCATGTGTGTCACGCGTGCCCATGTGTGTAGTGTGATGTGTGGCATTACAAACACAAAACATAATAATTCTCAAGGGATTAACTCCGTCAGCACACCACTTCATTGCGCGTGAAGACCAAACATTCACTTTGAAAGATCTGAAAGCAGCGGCTTCATCTCTAGCCTCCTGATTATCCTCACTTGACGTGCAATATGTTACCGCTTGTTTATTCGTTGTTTTTTTTATTGTTTTTCATGCTCAGGAAATTGCCCCGAGGACACCAACTTCAAACTCACATAATGCCAAATGTGTGTACTTTAATATTTGATTGATCTCATGTTTGCATGCGGTTGGTCTCTCTTCCCCACAGCCTAACAGTACTTCAGACAGCATTTCCAAGCCTGAATTCAAGGCAATGTGTGCTTCCCACGGTAGTAAGAAGATCCATCTGGTTTGTTTGAATGAGGGCTATACATGTACCCAGTGGGAACAGTTGCTTCCCCACCTGTTCTCCTTGCCTTCTCCTATTGTGCTTCACTGTGAATCACCCGCGTTTCTGAGCTAATAAGAGTGATTTCGGTTAAACAAACCCATGTAGCTAAACTATGAATTTGTATCCTGAAGGGCTTTAAGGATAAAAGCACAAATTCAAAAGGTTTCAGCAGCAACTACCTTCATGTGGCTCTTCATGGTTAACAACAGTGCAAAACAAATCACATCCATCACAAACACAGACGGGATTTACAACACAAAGGCTCAAGGTCCATTTCACTGAGCTGAATTGTATTGAAAGTGCGTCCGTCATGTAGTGTTTTTGATAATGTGTGTTGTCACAGAGCATCTACTGTGTGCCTTTCAGCAGTAGCAGCAGCTGCATCAACAACAACAACAACAAGACAAGGATCATCAAACTTAATATAAACATTTTATTTTCATGCAGATGCAATGCATGGCTCTTCAACTTCTATTACAACCTAAAACTCTCAAGACTCATCTGAGACTGATCTTATTTGAGACATTCATCAGAAGGTCCCACAGGCTTCTCATATTTACCTTTGAGAGACAGACGGAGAGGCCAGAGATCCATCATGGCTGGTTTGTGTGGCCCCTGTGTCAGGTGACAGAGATAATGGCGGCCACATCCTCTCAGCGGACCATGTCCTTATACACTCCCCTCTCTTACACACACAGATAACAAGGGCTGTTCCTTCAGCCCCTCTACCCCATAATGGCATCGCAATCTGCCATGTTGTGGCTTTTGGGACTGAAGAGGGCCTCTACATGACTTATAAGCCTTTCTTGAGACAACAGGGGGAAGATGGGCAGAGGGGGTCTGTGAGTAATGGTGTGGGCTCCATTAGAGACCAAGATAACATGTTTCACACCCACATACTGCAAACAATCTCCACTGACCCTGCATCACTAGCCTGGCAGCTGGAGATAAAAGACTTGGATTTCTCCTAAAGGCCTATGGAAATATCCCCCTCACAATCCCGGGGGTGGTATCTTATGTGGGCCTGGTCTTCACGACTACAGTCTCTTCTGCAATAACTCCCAAATCCCACACCACCAGAGGAGGTTGCTAGCGATTATTTGGCCATTACTGTCATAAAGTAATTTACTTTAATGTGCTTAAAAGGGGCAATAAATGGGCGTGATGAAAATGGGGGTACCCCCCGGAGAGGGAGGGCAGGATTTTGGCCCAAGCCGCTGGGCACTTCCTCACAGAAGCGCCATTTTCAAGCATTTGGCATTCAGCACTGCCACCAGCAAAGCCATGCTGGGGCGGTCAAAACCAGGACGAAGGGAACCGTCAGCAATGAGGAACATTAAGGCCATAAAAGAACACCAACAGTCGAGGATACATTTAAAGGAGGATAGAGAAGATGAATACCATCCGATGGTATTGTCCCTGTGATATTTGAAATAGGGTGGAATCATCTATATTTTTATGATACAAAAACATCTGACTGGCTGTTTCATTGAGCCACATGATGCGAAAATGTGTCGTTATAGAATGTGAAGTGTTAAGTTCAGAGGGAGACAAAGTTCTTATGTAGATTCATACCTGCCACGCCCTGCCTTTCACCCTGGACTTCCTGGCTCCCATGATACCTGCCACGCCCTGCCTTTCACCCTGGACTTCCTGGCTCCCATGATACCTGCCACGCCCTGCCTTTCTCCCTGGACTTCCTGGCTCCCATGATACCTGCCACGCCCTGACTTTCACCCTGGACTTCCTGGATCGTCCTGTCTGCTCCCAGTCCTCCCAGCTCCAAGTCCCCTCAACCCTAGTTCCCCTTTAGTCCCCCTCACTCAGGCGCTGCCCTTAGTTCCCCTCTCTCCAGTTCCTCTCCAATCCCCCTCTAGCTCCTTTGTGTCGTTCCTTCCCTGCTCTGCTGTCACTGGACCCCATTCATCAACGGGATGTTGAAACTAGCGCAGATCCCATCGCAGAAATGATGGTACGACAGCGTTCACGTGTGATTCATTAAACTATGTAGAGGAGTGATATTCAAATTTGATTGTTTTCAGCCACCATATTTATCAACGCCTGAACATTTGTACGTTGGGATTGGCGGCTCCCATTGCATGAATGATCAGGGCGTTGATAGTAGTCTGGCCTCGCCCTGGCGGTTCATAATGTGGAGATGCGTTATATGGTCAAGAACATACATTTCTCCAACCACTCATTCAATAGCCAGTTGTCACTCTCAGTGGAAAGATTCCAAATAATTAAGTGACTGAATAAATCTACCATATTAAAAAAAAAAAAAAAAAAATTCCATTTTAAGCAGGGATGCACCAATTGCAAAATTCTGGGCAGATGCTGATAAAATAACAATCTGTTATGTTTGTTTTTTTTATTCCCCCTTTTGTGCCAAGAAAATAAAGAATTTCTTTTTTTTTTTACATTTGCATAATTCAGTAGGTAGCCTACCTTTATCTAGGTGTGAACTATTTCTAGCATCATATTTTAAGATTAGCCTATACTGTACATTTTTGTGCAAATCAAAACGACATATCCACAGTGTGGCTGGAGTGGAACGTTCTGCAGAAGCACACACTGTATCTCCACCTAGCCGACTGAGACGGATAGCCTACCGATACTGCTAAAAGCTCACAGCCTACATCGAGAAAATACACCGAATAACGTAAGTATGGCACGTAGCCTGGACATTGTTCTCTTACGCCAAATCTGCAGCTCAATTTTGGACTCTTTTTTTCTCAGGCCTTGCCTACATTTCTAAATTTAGCTGATTATTCTTTAATATTCATTAGTAACTAAGTAGTAATTACTTAATCGGCATAAGTTATTCTTTATGGTATTTTACGTGGATATATTTTACTCTTTTTTCATGTAGGCTGCATAGGGCCAGTAGGCCCGAAACCACAGAACTTGAGTTTGCGCCAGATCCCATTTTCTTCAGGCCACCTACATTCATCCAAATGAATGTCATTTTATTTGCCGATGGGTCGATGGCAGTCAACAAGGTGAACGTCAACAAGGTGAACGTCAACAAGGTGAAGATGAGCATCGTCCGATGCATTGGTGCATCCATAATCTTAAGATTTGTAAGGCTGCATAGTCTATCTCAAAATGAAAGTGAAATTACTCTTACACCAAAACCCTGTTTACCCCCTTAATTGCAAACAACTGAAAAATACCCATTTATGTTAGCGATGGCACATAGATGAAGCCTTTACAAAATAGAATATTTTGCCATAGGGTAGGCTTCATATTTGAAGTGATGAATATGTGTCTGTACTTACTGTAGATGCCAGTCAGAATCAGTCTTGTGACAATTCTCAAACTTGCGTACACAAGCTTAGAGTGAGATTAGGTAGCAGCCTCTGATCACATCCAAATTGATAAATGCCAAAGTTGTGGAATGTGTGGAAATGACCATCAACCCAGTTTTCTGTTGTACTATCGCTTAGTAAATGAGGGCCACTGTGTTTGTGCTCCTGTTGTTTCTGCTAACCCGTCAAGGTCTGCTCCTGTGTCTTGTTGTATTTAGCCCCCACAGGCACCTTGTTCCCCCCATTAGCTGTATTTATATTCGTTCTATTGTTCTTTGTTGTTTCATGTTGTGTCATACTGTGCATCCCAGTTTCTGTGATTACATTTGGATTAAAAATGCTCTACACTGTCTTCACTCGTCTCAAGAGTGTGCTATTGGATCCTACCCTTTGCTGCCTTGCACACACCTACAGTTCGGGGACAATGCTAATGCCTTCTGTTTAGGAATTCAGACTGTGGCACACAGCCACAAAACGGGTGATGGATTCATCAAGGAATAAATGAGGCAGAACTCCGCTCCAGGAATTTCATCCCAAGCAAGCATCCACCCGTGACTGTTGTCAGAAGTAGTCTTACCATGGAACTGTTTCAAGTTTGGAACTTGGAGCTTGGGATGCATAAAGGATGCATTTTAAGTTTTGCCACGTCTGCACTGATCCCATTAGGGGCATGACAGCTCGGCTGTGGTCTCTCTTGTATTTCCCAATAGTCTTCTTCTTCTTTAGGGGCCGGACAGCTCGGCTGCTGGTCCCTCTTGTATTTGGGGGCCAAGCAGCGAAGCTGCGAGGCACCAATGGTGTTTGTTCCTTTTTAATCATCATCTTCTTTTTCTGCCATTGGAGTCTATGGCAGCCCATAGAACTGTAAGGTAACAAAAGTTTTGCATTTTGGCACACTCATTCATGACTCATCTCAAACACTTTAGCGCCGCCAATGTGTGAGTTTGAGTTGCGTTTATGCACAAACTTTTGACCCGTAAGTCTGATTTTTTAAAATGAGATACCGTTGGATTCCTTGGCTCAAGCATTCAATGTCAGCTATTACGTCATTTTCCTCCATATTAGATTTTCCACCATTTTGGATTTTGAGAAAAACACTTAAAATGTATCTCCTCCTAGGAATGTTCACCAGTCTGCACAGAACTTGGTAGGAACAGAGATTTTAGATTTTCAAAAACATTCACCCATTACAGCTAATCGAAATTGGCAGCAAAGCCACCAAACAGGAAATGGTGTCGTATCTCATCAACATTTAGCCGTATCATTTTTAATGAAAAAGTCACACAAAAATCACAGCCCACAATTTTCTTTGAATCTCCATCATAATCTGCAAAGATGATCTTCAGACCAAGCCTCACAAAATTTAACAAATCGATTTTTGATTTTCGAAAGCGTTCGCCCATGGCAGCCAATCGAAATCGGCAGCGAAGCTGGCAAACAGGAAATGAGGTCATATCTCAGCAACGTTTTGATTTATCAAAACCACATTGAGCACACTCATCAGGAACGGTCTCATGACCTGCGTGTCAACAAGTCTATGTTGACACTTCAAAAACTCTAGTGCCACCAACATTCATACAAGGTAGTGCAAGAGCAATGTCTCCCACCAATCAGACATGTTGTTGTAGCAGATCCTAGGGCTACAACTGTCTACACTGACTCTGACTAAGAGGAGCCCTGTGCCACTGATTGTGTGATTGGTTTTCATCCGTGTCTTGTCAGTCTATGGGTATATATATATATATACACACATGTAGCTCTCCCACTCAAGTTCTTTGTCTGTTCATTATTTGCTGTAGCTGTGCGTTGTCCCTGGTGTTTCCTGTGCCATCTTGTAAGTTTGTAAGCCACGTCTTTTGTTCTCCACTTTATTGCTTAAGTCATACTGTAGTGTGAAACCATCTATGGCTTCTCACTTGGCAGGTAGCTCAAGAAAGATCGTGACTTGCCCTTGGTGTAACGTGAGTTCATGCCCAGGGTGATGCAGAATACAAATGTGAATGCATACCCAGTGTGCTACGTGCGACATGATTTTAAATATATTTCAAAGTGTAAAAATATGGTCCGGACAGTTCTGCTGACAAGACTCATGCATTTGGCTCCTCTTCCTCCTTCTACCTCAGGCACACTTCCTCATAGTTTCCTTTAGCTTAGCTATTATCCTTTTGTCCTTAGGGGAGTATCCCAGTATAGTTTTAGTTTGTTGTTGTATTTTTTAAATGCTAGTTTATCAACCTCTAGAAGTTGGAAAATGCTTAGCGTAGCTTCAAACTAGATCAGGCCAGCCTGTTCCTAATGTGTTTCTTCATCTTGTTTGCATCTCTTCATCTGACCAGTCTTGTCTGCTTACATCAGTCCCACCTGTATTCAATTCAATCAGTCAATCAGTGAATCCATGCTCAGTCCGGAGTCCAACAACTCATTCCCATTACAGTATGTAGGCTTCCTTGTTTATCCAGGATTCCAATGGTGTAAATAAGCTGTGACATTTATCCTTTTTTAGTTAGAGATATCTGAAGTCAGCCATGCTCTCCTCTTGTTCACTGCAAAATCTCCAATATTCATGAAAACAATGACATTTCACTGACATGCTAGATGTAGTGGCATTTTTCAGAATTATACAATATCTCATATTTTTTGACAATATTTTTAATTCTGTCCTCATCCCATCCCCCTCAAACTATTGCTCTCATGGAAGAAAACTACACTACCCACAATCCTATACAGTAGTGCAACAGCGTGAGCTGCCTAGGATACATCCGTCAGACTGATTGAGCACAGCCACAGTTACTCTGCAATTAGGAAGACAGGCCAAAAAAATGTTTCAAACCCCAGCCAGTTTGTTATCACGCATGAAATAGAAGATGATATATACATACATACATACATACATATACACGAAGGCTGCCAAATGCCTTGTGTGATATATACTGAATTATGAATATATGGAATTATACTGTTTGGATTTCAGATACATAATTGTAGAGATTCCTGATATTCTTAATTTAAAAAGTTTTAAATGATTATGGTCCGGGCAGAGACCTTCATGTATTTGTCATTTGACTCCTCCTCCTTCCTGCAAAATGCCCAGAACTAGTGCTGCACAGCAGCTAGACTTTTGTGTGTTTTTAGTCCAGTAAATGCTCACAGTATTTATTTATTTTTGGCCATATTTACACACACTTTCCAGTCACTACTGAAATGTATTACCCCAGCAGCTGGAGTCAATATGACAATTTAGTCTCAATGAGCATTTGGTCTGAAGGCCACAGCACATTGTTCAAAGTTGTGTTGTTACTAAGAGCAGACTCACTATCACCCTGACTAAACCAAATTAGTATGTTAGAACCTGTCAGAGAATAGGGCTCCTGTTTGTGTATGAACACATCTACAGTACTGAAGAACCCAGGTCTTTAACAGGGTATTCAGCATTCAGTTCTGGAAGATCCTATATGGATTTGTTCCACACTGTAAACCCATTGGAATCCCCATAATCACAAGCATTCCCGGTATATTGCAGCTATTCGAAGCCCGGCTTGCGAAGATCCTCTTTATTTTGAGGTTGGCATTTTGGTCAGGCATGAGCTTGATTTGAAATCGGCACTCTTATCTATGCTCGCCATCCGACGTTAACTGATGAAACCGATATTGTCATTTTTGTCACACTGATAGTGCATATGGAATTATACAGTCCCCAATCAATGCTATCACACTATGATGTTGACTCCCAGATCAATGCTACTGCTGATGCAAGCTGAACGATGGCAGTCCTGACAGTGCTTCAATTGTCTGGCAACTGACACATTCATTTCCTACAATGAGACACAATTTAGAGAAACCTTGAGCCCCCCACCCCTCCCAACTCATCTTCTCTTCTTGGACTGTGTGACCGCTTTTATGAGAATCCAGTACTTTTCAATGTGTCATAATAAGCATGTCTACTGTATTGTGGCTTAGAACAGCCTGCATAGGCAGTGAGGCAAGCATATATCTGACTGTGTACTGTATCATTCCTTACACAAACAGGAAGTAGATGGCAGATCTTAGACCGTGGCCAACCTCTGCTACATGTTCCTGTAAGAACAGTCTGATTCTGCTCCCTGGGGGGCTCCGTAAACAATGCCCCCTCCATGATGGAGACTCTGGTTTGATATTCTGCACTCATCTGCTCCCATGGTGTTGTGTCCCAGCCCACAGCTCCTGAGTAATGAACCTCTCTGCCAGAGATGACCTGTTTCTCCAGCCCTGATACTGGAGTAGCTGCAGGGCTTAAACACATCTTTATAGGACACCCAAGGAGTTATGGCATACACCACCTCACTCCATGAACAGGGGGGAAAATCAAGTGCTTGTAAATAGATAAAACCACCCAGCTAATGTGTGCCCATAAAGATCTGTGGACTGTGAGATCCAAATTGATCAATATGCTTCAGGAGTTTATGACTGAGGAGCTTCATATTGTGCAACAGTCGCAAACCCCAGGAAAATCCTGGTGATAAATGTACCCACACATGCGATTCACAATTGTCGGAATATGCAACAAGCATTGCAATTGTAACACAAGCCCTCTAACACAGACTTCACTGAACTAATGTTACATTTTCAGTTCATTCCATATTGTAACAAAATATGGAATATTATGTACAGTAGATTAATCTTATTGTGATCTCCTAAGACCACAGAAGAGACCAGGGCCGATATTTACTATGCATCTCAGTATAATAGTGCTGCTCTGGTATCCGATCTCTCCCTGTTCATCATCTTGTTCAAAAGACATAACTGACCCTAGATCAGCAATCCTACTCTGAGAAACGTTGTTGATATGTGGCCAGGTATGATATGTTGTCTGTGTGATTGTGGATGATTACAGTTGTCTGAATAATTCAGTGATCTAGCTCTGCGGAGTTTGTTTTTCATGCTCTTGCCGAGTGTAATTCTAAGGAGGCTATGCATTGGGGAGATGTGTTCTTATACTGCAAGTGTTAAAGTCGCACTGAAATGAAAAAAGCATTCTGTCCCATTTTGGTTCACATAATTGGTCATAGTGTTCACCTATTCAACGATGTATGCCAAAAAAAAAATCAAAATTCTACTTTTGTTGTAATCTTATATCAAAGTATATAATTTCTTACTTCCTGGAAAACGGTAGGTCACGTGCAATGACGACACCAGGTACCTTAGATTTTAGGCCAATAATCTCATGACATCCACCCGTCAATCAACGCTATTCTTCTATCGAATCTGTCTAAAGTTATTAAAACCCGTCCACTTGTCAATGTTCCAATCAAATTCCTCTAAACATATGTCCCACCCTCATAGCTTGTTTGCGTCGGAAAGTTAGATGATCTCAAACGTCCGTTTCAGTGCGACTTTTAACCTCTTTGTGTTGGACATGCTGCACATACAGGAGATAGATTAAATTAGCAGCCTGATCGCACAATTCGACATTTGTCCATCGCCTCCAAACGTCATTTCTAGACGGAATCGTCTAGAAATGACGTTTGGAGTTGTATGATGCCCTCTAGAAATGACGTTTGGTTGGAGGCAATGGACAAATGTCGAATTGTGCGATCAGGCTGCTAATTTAATCTATCTCCTGTATGTGCAGCATAATATGTGCAGGACAAACGTTGAATTCTGAAGTCTGCCGAGTGAGACAAGGTTGACGTGAGATAGTCGAACTTCATTTACCTTCAGGTTTCTCTGAGGAAGACAGACTGACTTTCATAACAAGAGGGATCCTACAGACATATTTGCCGCTGCTAAATCTACTGAGGAGAGGTTATTAAGAGCTCAGACCTATCAATTTATTTCATTGACAAAAGGCGTTTGCTCTGATTAATCCAACTACGCAACACACGAGCCACGGTGATTCATCTGGCAGCCAAGGTTCTGTTTGTCCTCACACTACCCTCTTCCCTTGGCCTGTCCTCGGAGGTCATGTTCAAACAGTCCTACAGGCTATAACTGCTACTTCATGCATAATGCATTAGTGTTTCCAGCATGATGACTATGGCTTGACAGAGGGCCAGTTATACAGTAAAGCCTTGTGCATAGGAGTCTCCCATAGAGCTATGTCAAATTGCACTCAAAGCTTGTTAACATATGTGCATAATTGATTTCATGGGGTGAAAATAACCCTGTTTGTTCTACCGGCTCTTGGTATGTAGGCATGAATACTTCATAACCCATTTGGGTGTCCCAGTTAAGTCATGTGCTAAAAAGAAAAGAAGAAAGCAACTCCAAATGTCGCCTGGAGAGAAAAAAAAAGTTGATTGTAGCGTCCTGTTTGGTGAGTCAGGCCATGGCTGGAATATGAGGACATACTGCAGGCATGGATCTCATTTAGGGATAGGAGTCCTCATCACTGCCACTGTATTCTGCATTGTCTTTTTGCTTGTTAACGTCTTAAGATAATAAACGGCTAAAACATATTTATGAATTATGTTTAAGTAGCTGTCTTAGCCCCTCCAAATGTATACTAGCCATAGTAGTTTTCTTAGGGATATGTTACAAATTGTTGCAATGATTTCATCATTAAAATGTTGCATTACAGTAAGTAGTGAAGAGCTCATTACAATTAGCGGAGTGGTCTAACCACACAACAGAGGTGAAATGCTGTCACCGTATTTGTTCCAGGCCACAGACTGTAATTTTAATCTGATGTAGGGTGTATTGCTTTATAAATGTTCTTAGCCGTTAGACAAACATTCTCCAGGAGCTTGCTCGTTCGCCTCGTTAAGAGGGGTCAGGGAAGAATTTTTACAGCTCACTTTTCTGGCCCCTGGGTGATACTGTTTTTTTGCTTCCCTCTGGTTCTCTGTAAAGCGCATTGTGTTGCCTCTGTGTATGAAATGTGCTATACAAATAAAGATTTGATTGATTGATTGATATTGTTTCTATTCCTGTATGCAGTGAGCTAGCTGTCCTTTCCCATTATCATGAGATATTGTATCCACGTTTGAGACTTCCAAGTGCAATGCTGCATGCACAAGGTAGCTACTGTAAGGTCCGACTGAGAAAAAACAAAGCATGCACTAGCGGTTATGGGAAAAAAAACTAAGGCAGCTCTTCTGGTACAAAATTAAAAAGCCTTTATTCTTGGGCTAGTTACTGACTAACTAGTAAGTAACTAGCGGTTACTTCAGATAAGCTTGAGTATAGTCATACCTAAAACAAACTGAGTTGATTTGATTTTGCCAAAGGCGGTTGTCAGTGTCTTTGCATACCTGTTCTAAAAAGAAAATAGCTGGTGTGTGTTGGAGATTCCCGTATTCCGCCTGACAGTAATCCCTTTGTACTCGAGGCCAAGCAGAACCTAAAATGGTAATTTTGTAAGCCTCAGAGGCGCAGCCTTGCAGAGCTGTGCTCACTTGACAAGACCAACTCATCTTCAGCTTGGTTCCTTCAGGTCACTCACACTTTGCATTTAGTGATTACAGGCCTGTTACCTTATCAACTGTCAAGGTCATACACAGCCCTAGTAATATAGTTCCTCTTAGACATGCATTCAATATCCCAAGCTTTACAAATGTGGATTCTCTATTATATTTAAAGGCTACTTTGGGGTTCAAGTTTTAAAAGATGCAAACTATCCATGTGTTAAATATAGTGTAAAATAATGTTAAATGTTCATGACACCAACCCTGTAAACATTACTTAATACTGTTCTTTAATAACATGACACCAAGCATTTCTGTTCGTCTTCATTCCTGATAACACTTCATTCTGAAATTGGATTGACATGGTCTCATTCCAGGCCAGAGACAATTTGCCAAACAGGAGAATGGAAGTGGAAGCGATGCCTCATTGCCGGTTATATTCCACAAATATCTGACCAAGATATACCTAAGTATCCAGTGCTCTTCTAGCAAAAGGCATGGCCCTTATTGTTCATATGCAGATTGCTCTCCCACTTCTATATATTTGAGCAAATCACATCTTAGATAGCATTGGCACTTCAGATCGAAAAAAAAACGATGAATGAAATTGAAAACAGATGAATAGTTCCCATCATGCTCCAATCAATTGATGTTCTAAGAAGTTGCTTTATAGATTTGGCGATCCCTAGAGAAGATAGCAGTCTAATTTAACTGGAATATTGCTGATTGCAAAGACATTTCTGTGCATTTTCAAGCCAAATCACAAGTAAATGCATTATTTTCTGTCCCCTTTTGTGAAACATAACCCCGTATCCAATTGCTGCCAAATCATTTTCGGAGCCATCTTGGTGCATCTCAATTGTTCTCTGTGTAATTTTTTAGTTAGAGAGCTGAGAGCTTCATTTCCAGGCTGTCATGTTTCATATTATTCATATATCTCTCACTCCCCAGATAAGCTTTAGGCCTGTTGTTTTATCTGGCAGCTTTTGGAGTGGTAGTAGATAGTACGGTATTTTTGGCTGATGGGCAGTCTGTGTGTCTGTCCAGGGCTTTGTGAAGAGTTTTTGCAGTGTGCCGGGCCTGCACTCATCTAGAGCATGGGTTCCCAAACTCCATCATGGGTTCCCAAACTCCATCAATGTGGGCCTCCCCTCTGAAAACAGTGACACACCCGCGCCCCCCCAACCCCCCAAATTTGTCCATTAAAAAAAAGACCTTTAAAATCATGTTTCATTCATAAAAACCATAAATTCTAAAATAAAAAACATATTTTTCCTTCTTTTTTTTCTAACCATACCTCTGCGCCTCCCCTGAATTTCTTTGGGCCCCCCAGGGGAGGCGCGCCTCACAGTTTGGGAACCCATGATCTAGAGCCTCTGGAGAGGCTTCGCCAGGTGCACTTCTCCGACTGCCTGTCACCGCCGTGGGACGAAGACCCTGCACCCGCCGAGGGACGAAGACCCTGCACCCGCCGAGGGACGAAGACCCTGCACCCACCGAGGGATGAAGACCCTGCACCCGCCGAGGGACGAAGATCCGTACCCGCCGGGGGACGAAGACCCTGCACCCGCCGAGGGACGAAGACCCTGCACCCGCCGAGGGACGAAGACCCTGCACCCGCCGAGGGATGAAGACCCTACACCCGCCGAGTGATGAAGACCCTGCACCCGCCGAGGGACGAAGACCCTGCACCCGCCGAGGGACGAAGATCCTGCACCCGCCGAGGGACGAAGACCCTGCACCCGCAGAGGGACGTGAACACAAAAGTTCTATCCATAGAAATGAAACCGAAAAGAAAACAATAATTGCATTTAATGTAGGAAAAGCCAATGTACTACTACTTGCCAGAACACAGAAGTGCATCTCCTTTCTAAAACAAGTGACTAAGAGCATAATCTAGTGCTGAAGGCAAAGTGCGAGAATAGCAATCTTAAATATAATAGGTGCTTAAGAGGGAGGATTGTTGTAGTACTTCTTGAAGAGGTGAGTTTCGAGCCTTGCGACAAAAGATGTGCAGCGACTCTGCTGTCCTGACGTCAGTGGGCAGTTCGTTCCACCACTGCGGGGCCATGACAGAGAAGAGCCGTGATCGTGTCGATCGACCGCAGGGGCCTCGGAGTGACGGGGCAACCAGTCGCCCTGAGGTAGCAGAGCGTAGCGGTCGGGAGGGGGTGTAGGGTTTGACCATGGCCTGGTCTAATTACTAATTGAAGGTTGACCCTCCCACATGTGTATTTAAAGAGCAGAGTGCTCTTGGATTGTCATACCTGACGAAGGTCACACGACCGAAACGTTTTTTCTCTAATAAAGTTTTGAGCAAGTGAGACAGTGTGCGGGTGCTCCTACTTTGTCTAGATTAATAAAATGTAAAAAAAAAAAGGTATTATTTCAAGTTGCTCAAATTGCAAGTAAACATGTATATTGTATAGCACCTTCAAATCAGCATAAAGCGAGTTTACAGAAGGTATACACAATTTATCCTTAATGAATGGAAATATACTTGTTGTGTATTAATAATATACTTGTTGTGTATTAATAATATACAGTATATGTAATTACTATCTAATATATGAGACCAATTCTCAGTCCTCACCTGCCATTTTTTACTGGTGTCAAGTATGGAGTTAAATGTCAAATGTCTGTTAAATGTTGAGCTCTGACAAGTCTGGGAGTGGAGGGCGAGGAGACATGGCCTCTTGTTCTGGCGCCTCAGTTGAGCAGATCTTTGGGGAGCTGGGGATATACAGCCCTCCATTACCGCTGATGTCAGGATGAATTAAACCAGGTGGCAGTTCCAGAAACCTGCAGACATTCCTGTGTTCCTCTGAAATCCATGTCCATTGCCTTCAACTTATCCATTAACCCTTTGAAAACATTTATAGCTGCACAAAGTAGGGATCCTCAAATTAAAGTTAGTGGTTTACTATCTATTACATAAAATCACATGTTAACTAGGGCAAGCATCACTGTCTAATGATATTACTAAAATGTCGGTAATATATGTAAATAAATGCACGTGTACTGTATAGTTCGACTGAAAGTTGTTTGTACTGTATATGTTTGTATAATGGCCAGTTTCATAATAATGAGTAAAATGAAGTTAACTTGTTTAATAGGACTGAGACATTGCTACACTGCAGGGTAATCCAGAGTGGGGTATAGGGATAGGGCCGCTGATGGGGGAATAGATTCCTCCATTTTGAGTGAAATGAAGTAACATTGCACTGGGTTACCTTGCCGTTCAAGGGGTGTTATTTTTGTTATCAGCTACAGTGCAGATGTTGAAAGGCTGAACATTTGAAAGTATGGTATTTCTTACTTTTCTTGTTTTCCATATCCCACATTCATATTGTATGTGATTTTGATGAAATTCAAGGTCTTCAAACTCATTGATGCAAAATCCACTATATATATTTTCTTCTTCTTCTTTGGTATATCATCAGATGGCCAACTCAATGTCGTGCAGCCACGCCCTCGTCTCCAGTCCTTTTCAAAAAGATGCCTCTTTCATTTCTGAAATGGCACTACACTAAATGATTCATATCTTATTTTTTATTCTTGGTAAATTTATTATTCAACTGGTGGAATGCACACCAAAGCTTTTGCTGTTTACTTAATGACTTCTTTGACATTTTTCATCCTTTCCTCTTAAAGTATCAAAACTATTTCAGAACATTAAAATGGACCAGAAGACTTTCCTGTAAAGTGCTTTGGGGAGGATTACACCATCTCTGTCCAGTTGGTGAGTGCCTAATGGATAGGACTGCCTCACTACCCAGATAGCAAACGGATGTGTAATAATTCTGGGCCATATATGGGTCGGAACTAAGCCACAAGGGCCAGATCTGGCCTGTATATGGCCCAGATCCTATCTGGGTATAATGACTTCTGCCTTTAGCTCCCATCACTGAAGGCAGCTCACAACAAAGACAGTCTAGTGTACTGCCCAGTCCATGACCAGTACCAGGGGAACATGACCAGTACCAGAGGAACATGACTGCCCAGCCCATGACCAGTACCAGGTAAACATGACTGCCCAGCCCATGACCAGTACCAGAGGAACATGACTGCCCAGCCCATGACCAGTACCAGAGGAACATGACTGCCCAGCCCATGACCAGTACCAGTAGAACATGTACTAGCACGTCCAGCCCATGACCAGTACCAGGGGAACATGACTGCCCAGTCCATGACCAGTACCAGGGGAACATGACTGCCCAGTCCATGACCAGTACCAGAGGAACATGACTGCCCAGCCCATGACCAGTACCAGGGGAACATGACTGCCCAGTCCATGACCAGTACCAGGGGAACATGACTGCCCAGTTCATGACCAGTACCAGGGGAACATGACTGCCCAGTCCATGACCAGTACCAGGGGAACATGACTGCCCAGTCCATGACCAGTACCAGAGGAACATGTACTAGCACGTCCAGTCCATGACCAGTACCAGAGGAACATGACTGACCAGTCCATGACCAGTACCAGAGGAACATGTACTAGCACGTCCAGCCCATGACCAGTACCAGAGGAACATGACTGCCCAGTCCATGACCAGTACCAGGGGAACATGACTGCCCAGCCCATGACCAGTACCAGAGGAACATGACTGCCCAGTCCATGACCAGTACCAGAGGAACATGACTGCCCAGCCCATGACCAGTACAAGGGGAACATGACTGACCAGTCCATGACCAGTACCAGGTAAACATGACTGCCCAGTCCATGACCAGTACCAGAGGAACATGACTGCCCAGCCCATGACCAGTACCAGGTAAACATGACTGCCCAGTCCATGACCAGTACAAGGGGAACATGACTGCCCAGTCCATGACCAGTACCAGAGGAACATGACTGCCCAGTCCATGACCAGTACCAGGTAAACATGACTGCCCAGTCCATGACCAGTACCAGGGGAACATGACTGCCCAGTCCATGACCAGTACCAGAGGAACATGACCAGTACCAGAGGAACATGACTGCCCAGTCCATGACCAGTACCAGTAGAACATGTACTAGCACGTCCAGCCCATGACCAGTACCAGGGGAACATGACTGCCCAGCCCATGACCAGTACCAGGGGAACATGACTGACCAGTCCATGACCAGTACCAGGGGAACATGACTGCCCAGTCCATGACCAGTACCAGAGGAACATGACTGCCCAGTCCATGACCAGTACCAGGGGAACATGACTGCCCAGTCCATGACCAGTACCAGAGGAACATGACTGCCCAGTCCATGACCAGTACCAGAGGAACATGACTGCCCAGTCCATGACCAGTACCAGGGGAACATGACTGCCCAGTCCATGACCAGTACCAGAGGAACATGACTGACCAGTCTATGACCAGTACCAGAGGAACATGACTGCCCAGTCCATGACCAGTACCAGGGGAACATGACTGCCCAGTCCATGACCAGTACCAGAGGAACATGACTGCCCAGTCCATGACCAGTACCAGGTAAACATGACTGCCCAGTCCATGACCAGTACCAGGGGTAACATGTACTAGCACACCCATGTTGTCACTGTCACTGACAGTCAACAGTGACCTCATTGTCACTTGGGTTCGATATCGGGTACTCTGACATGCATGACCACCTCTCATAACCACCACTAATAAAATCATTAAATAAAATCATTAAAGCTAGCAAAGCTAGCATTAAAGCTAGTACGTTTATGGTCCGGGTGGGCAGTATTTATACTGAGCAATGAGTAACCAATTCAACAGATGTATAGATGCCTCAGGTAACTTTTTTTTGTTCTAATAATGATGACAAAATACATGACAATGTCGACTATAGGGAATCAAATGTATGAATGAAGGCATCAACATACCTGGTAAAATGCTAATGTGGAGATGCATCAGAATAGTACACACATGTATGTCAATCAATCAATCTGCTTTATTTGTATGTCATTATTATACAGTATGTTGCGAATGCCAGCAGGAGTGTCCTGTAAGTTGTAAATGTTCGGAGATAATATCAATAGAATGGAGAAGTGTTGTGGTAGTGTCACACTGTTCAAGAAGAAGAGCTGCCTACTATAATCCCTTCACACTACTGTAACATCCCGTGTCTCTGTATTTCTGGCTCAGCGTGTTGGCATTACGAGCACTGCAGCTATTCCCTCAGCCTCAAGGGGAACCCAGCTGCCAACACACATGGGCATCCCTTGCCAGTAAATAACACTACTTACTCTAGACAGGTGGAGGACAGGAACCTCTTGTAAAAAAGAAAAAAAAAAAAAAAAAAAAGGCAGCAGGTGATATCAGCCACTGTTCTATTCCCGACAAGAATAATTCACCCCATGTTCTCAAATCACATTTAATTGCTGGGTTTGGGATATGCCCATTTCTCACAAGGCAATTTTCTAACAATTGGTTCAGCCAGTTTTATACCTGGGGAAAGGAAAACTTCATTTGCGCATAGCTCAGCTTGTGTTGATTAATTGTTATGGGAAGGGGTAACGATACGGCAATCTCATATTCACAGTCCGGGAACAAGCCAGGTTTATTTTTAGACCAGGCAGCTGCCAGGAGTCACATTTAACTAAGATCCCACAACTTGGTGACAGGATTCAGGTCTCTTCTTCCTCAGGTAAGAACGAAGCTGTCGATTGCATGACGGAAATATTGTGTGGGTTGAAGGTATTCCAGGATTGCATGTATATTTTAAGAGACATTGCAATATCTTACACTACTTTCAGCGCAAAGTGCTCATGGGGATACGAGAGCAGGGATGGTAATAAACCCTCTTTATAAAGATTTAACTAATAATAAGTTGGTATTTAAGGGATAAGGCAACCAATCAGGAATACACTATTCACATTTGAGATGCCCCGCAGGGATGAAGATGGGGTTTGAACTTGCTCAACAAAACCTGAGCTTACAAAGAGAGGTGCTTATTAAATTATATCCAAGTAATGATGTAATGCATCAATTCTAATTTAATGCATAATTATGAACGTTTTTCCCCTCCCTATTGAAAATTAATAAATAAATAAAAAGATATAGCCTTTGTCACTTGATCATTATGATTAATATTATCTCCCCTTTAGAAAGAGGTAATTGAGAGAGGAACACTGATGCTAATTAACCTTGGTTGAGGTGAAGGATGTGTTGTTTTAACTGGTGAACCAGTGTCTCCCCCAACAATGATTAATTGTTCCAGGGCTCTGGTCTTCCAATAAACAGGAAAAAGGACACCTTGGGGTTCTATTGTTACTGGCACTGTAAGGATCACTGTGTGAGGGCTAGACAATGGTGTGTGTGTGTGTGTGTGTGTGCGCGCGTGTGTGTATCTACATACTGTTTGTGTGTGTGTATGTGTGTGTGTGTGTGCGTGCGTGCGCGTGCATGTGTGTGCGTGTATCTACATACTGTTTGTGTGTGTGTGTGTGTGTGTGTATCTACATACTGTGTGTGTGTGTGTGTGTGTGTGTGTGTGTGTGGAATAGCATCCCCATGGGTCTTCACCTTGCAGGCTGTGTGGAGTTCCTCACATGCAGTAAAACGTCATGCAGGGAATCTCAGCTATTAACTGCGATAGAAAGAGGGGATTATTCCCAGAGCGCCTCGGTGATGTAATTCCATGTTTTGCCATTATTCATATCAGTATACAAAATGACTGAAAAAGGTGGTGCCCTACTGTTTATGCAGGGGTACTCAAATACAAATCCTAGAGGTCCACATTTTTTCCCCACAATAATCTAAATGTCCATCATTTAAGAAAACAATTATAATACAAATCATCATTTTCCCTCCCCCCAACTGGTTCACCCGTCCACCCAACCAAGGTGAATCAAACCATTTCAAGTCCTGTCTCCTCTCCTCGTCTCCTTCCTCTTCTCCTGTCTTATCTCCTCACCTCCTATCTCCTCTCCTCCTGTCTTATCTCCTCACCTCCTGTATCCTCTCCTCCTGTCTCCTCTCATCCTGTCTTATCTCCTCACCTCCTGTATTCTCTCGTCCTATCTCCTCACCTCCTGTATCCTCTCCTCCTGTCTTATCTCCTCACCTCCTATCTCCTCTCCTCCTGTCTTATCTCCTCACCTCCTGTATCCTCTCCTCCCGTCTCCTCTCATCCTGTCTTATCTCCTCACCTCCTGTATTCTCTCGTCCTATCTCCTCACCTATCTCCTCACCTCCTGTTTCCTCACCTATCTCCTCACCTCCTGTATTCTCTCGTCCTATCTCCTCACCTCCTGTATCCTCTCCTCCTGTCTTATCTCCTCACCTCCTGTTTCCTCACCTATCTCCTCACCTCCTGTTTCCTCACCTATCTCCTCACCTCCTGTATCCTCTCCTCCTGTTGATTTTTCTGGTTCTTATCTCTGAATTCTGAGGAAAGGTCGCTTCAAAATGACTGGTTTGTTTCATCGTATTTCATTTGTTTCAAATTGCCACTTCACAAGCTAACAGGTTTCTTGACATATTAAGCACATTGGTTTGGTGCTCGTTAGAGGGAGGATGAAGGCATATTTTTCGATCCTTTCATCTGAATTGCCTAGCACTGTTGACTTTTCTTTTTCTTTCGTCCTTTGAACATGACATTTAGCTACTCTAGAATTAACTGAGGCTAAAACTAATGTCAGAATAGCTGCTAGCCAGCTAACTGCAGATAAAATTAATGTTAGCTCCGCCGTCAACTGTCTGTCATCTTATGTGTGTAACCCCAGTGTTGCCAGATTGGATTGACAATTTCACAACCACCCAATGTGATCAAAGGTCGCCCACATGGAAAAACTCTAAATCTGGCAACACTGCCAACGCCAACTCCTCGAAGCAGAGGACAGTCGAAGTGCTGCTGCCAGCGGAGAAAGCAGAGAATTTTGACTCCTTGTATCGCAGTGATGTCTCCGAAATAATACAATGAAAAGTATAAGAGACCAGTCCAGAGACGGTTGTGGTTCGGTCCGGATCTGGACTTTGAGGATGGATGGTAAAGTGAGAACAGTATAGCTCTGGACAAACTCGACACGACGTTAAGCTTCACGGTTCATGTTCTTTCCTCAGCCTGGGCTGCTCCTCCAGGGTACTGAGTGTGTACAAAACAGAGCACTTGATGTCTCAATAAGTGATCGCTTGACTTCTGCTGTAACCCTGAATACAACACTTGCTTTGGCAAGTAATATCCTCCGCCTGGCTTGTTATTTTCATGGAAACAAGCTCATTATTTCTAGACTTTTTGTACAAAAACAAAATATAGCTTGGTGGCACCACAGCTGTGTGTAACAAACAACATATTGCAGCACTTTGTTTTTGTGTCTTAATAAAGTATTTTTTGCTCACTATATATATATATAAATGTTTTTTCTCCTGCGAAACTAATGTTATATTGCTTTTAGAAAGTTGTTAGACTTGGCAGCTAGATAGACGGAATCTTGATTCACACATAAATCAAATAATTTGGGAACCAAGCAGAATAGCTGTGTAGGCCTCCAATCATCATTATCGTTTTAATCTTCTGCCATTGGAGTCTGCCTGTGTCACCAAGTCTCATGTCAACACCTAAAACTCTCTAGTGCCACCAAAGTTGGAGGTGCGTTTTTGCGTTTATGATTTTCCGCTATATCACATTTTATGAAAACGTTTCACAGGCCACAATTTTTTCCCAATCGTCACCAAAATTGGCACAGATGATCGTCAGACCAAGCCTAGAAAAAGTTATTGTATGGATTTTGGATTTTCAAAAGAGTTCACCCGTCACAGCCAATCAAAGTGAGATCATCTCAATTAAACCCACTCTTTGCTCAATTCACATAAAGCTTGCTATCATTGTTTACAGTCGAGCTTTTATCATGATCACATCAAGTTGCCATGGAGTATATTTTAGATTTGATTATGATATCATCACCTTCTCACAGGGAACATCTATTAACAGTATAATCCATGAATTGACTTTAAAGATGCCAACATTTTGTTAAGAGCAAGACAACAAATGCTGCCACTAGCCAGTGGCCACAAGTGAATGGAGGAAAATAGTTTAATATTGATGAAGAATTCTGCCTCAAATTAAGAACCTTGTGCAAAGCATTTTTTCTATCAAGCTGGAATGGTGATACAGTGCATCTCCCCTATGATCTAATCCCTGCAGGTTAATTTGCTTTTACTAGACATGACAGTTGCTGCCTCAGATCCCCTCAGGGCACATTCCAGCTAGAGCAACTACTCCCAACCTTTACAACTGAGCGCTAGTCACTGTAGGCATAAATCCCAGCATTGTTTGTTAATAAAAATGTTAAAATGTTAACAACTGACATATGTATCTCCTCTCCAGGGTGCCATTAAAATAGGGAAATAACCTTAGGACATCATTCTGATCATATAACACCGGGGGTAGACGGGGCTTCGTTCCCCAAGAGAAACGCAAACACTTCTGCAGACATTTTGAAAAATAACATTTTGAATTACACACAAATGTATATGAAATGGTACTACGATGACAAAAACATTTAATGGTAAACCTATATGAGAAGCAACAAAAACCAGACAGCTCTGTGATGTCCTACTGTAACTCATGCTGATGATCAACCACCTGGACTCATGCAGTCACACTGTACTGCAATGCATATCCTCCAGAAACTGAGGCCAAGCAGTTGATGCTTCCCTCTCTGAAGGGCGCCTCCTTTGACCGTTGTAAAAGGCTTTTGACCCTGAATGACAAGTAGGCATGCGATTCATCCAGCTTAGCACTAATCTTAGAGATAAAAGAATGGAAGAATGCCATATCGGCAAACTGTGTCTAACTTCGTGAAGAAAGTTCTCAAGACGGAGGACCTTTGTAACCTTGGCGCTCAGCTTGAGCTTCTCTAAACACTAAAGTCCAGAGGATTTGGTTGGTACTGTAACATCAGGGACTCGGAGACCCAGAGAGAACATCAAAGCCTGTGACTGAGGAGAAACAGTGTGGAGAGGTTTCTGATGAACAAGACAAACAGTCCTTAGCTGAGGAGCTGTTTCCATTAGGACTCTTTGTTGGGGTGGGGGGGGGGGGAATGTAAAAATACATTCAAGGTTGTTATATTTTCTGAAGGTATATTACAATGTTCTCCCTTTGAGTCTTGAGGACTATGAAACTTCCTTTCAGTCTTTTTATGGGAGCAGGTTTAGAGAGATTTAAAATGCAAGTAGTGCTCAGTTTCCCAGCTTCTCATTGGAGACTGTTGAACAGTTCAAAAGGTAATATAAACCACACAGGAAACGAAACAATGCATCCAGACACCTGGAACGCGTGAACTACCGGGCTTTCCCGGGGTGTCTCACCCTGGGGCGGAAACTCATTACAAATATCAGTCTGTTTTGTCCCCGAGGTGAGTAGTCATTATCAAGCGTGTGGCATATTGTCATCCTCATCTGAGCCAGCCTCCAGTTCGTGTCCCGTCCTCTGAGGATGCCCCCCAGTCATACGCTGGGAGCCTGAGTGACAGTCCATCACTCTTTTAATCTCTCCTGAACCAGAGCCAGACGGCAGTTTGAAATGGGTGTCGCCGTTACCAACTTTATCAACCATGACACCCTCTACAGTACCCTAATACAGCACAGATGGCCTGTCGGGAGATTTACCCATTTGTCACTAAAAATACAACAGCGACGGAGTCTTTGCCAGCGGAATTGGAAGTGGGAGACCAAGTGTTAGTTTATTACAAAACATAAAAGATGTCCACCTGTTTGAGGTTGATAAGTAGCTAAGGCCGAGCACATATACGAGTGGCATTGTTGAGAATCTGGGCCAGCACCACTAAGAACACCTTGACCTGCTAAGATGTAAATTAGGCCAAGCATGAGACAATGTGGCAGCCCCTAGCCCATGTGTCCCTTACCTGACAGAAGCAATAGAACTGACATTGGGCCATACTTTTTTTTGCTGTAGCTTTTACATATTAAAGGGATAATACAGTAAAAACCTTACTTTCTGGTGTTTTGTATGATATTGGTAGATAGGGGCATTGTGTGAACACCATCAAACTATCAAATGTGTATGTTCTTTAGTTTTGGAGACATAGACGATTAAATTTTTTTGTCCTGTTTTCAGCTCGTTTGTCATGTGACGTCACACGACGAAAGGCAGACTTGTTACTGCTAGTTTCACCAGCTAGTTTTGCACTCGGTGTTGTCTCACCAAAGTTGTTTGACCCACTCAACCCACCCTCAAAAGCGCTCGCAAATGTATACCCATCTTCTATCACGTGTTCCAATGTGAACAACCAACCACAAAACTCTGAGAACAACCAATCAAAAACGTAGGCCTACCCCACGTCGTCTGCCGACGTTTATAACTGTATGATGCCGTCTAGAAATGACGTTTGGAGGCGATGGTGGAGGTCGAATTCTGAAGTCTGCCAAGTGCGACCAGGCTGATTATCCACATGGTTTCTCATTTCCTGAGTGCATATTCAATTCTAAATGTGACTTTACTTTTGATCTGCCTAATCCAAATGTTTTATTAATGCTCTGAACAAGTTATTTCACAGATTACTGAAGATAAACGAAGACCATTCTGTTCCCCCATTAATCAAAGGAAAAGTTGCCCGTAAGGGAATATATTCCCTTTCATCTCAGGGGGAACCCAGGAATCTGTGCCACTGTAATAGGCAGCGCTCCAGCTTGTTTGTTTTATCGTTGCATATGTGCTGCCTAGTCGTTCTGTGAGGCTAGACCGCTGGGCAAATGCCTGACGTAAAACATACCTCCATTGATTTTATTATTCATAACGAGGTGTGTGGTTATCACTATTAATGAACACAAATACCCCCCAGTATGATCCCTCTTAACCCCCGGGCTGTAGGAATGTTCAAGCACCTGGATTTATGAAGGTTTGATAGGGGAGGTTATTTTGTTTCGGTGCGGGGAGATACTTTGTCCACTGGTGTTTTCAGAGTGATTATTTAGGCATGACAAGATTACGTCCGTTTAACAGCCAGGACACAGTACTAAGAAAATGTAACCGCATAAAATATAGTTGGAGAGCAGTCTGGTCACCTTGCACACAAGCGCACACTCACACTCTCTCTCTCTCTCTCTCTCTCTCACACACACACACACACACACACCTGAGACGACTTCCGTATACCCAAGCCTATTACAGTTGTTGCCAATACTCTGCTCTTCTCAATGACAGAGCTAGCCTGTGAAATATGACGCTCCGCCTGCGCCTCACCCAGAGATTTGTGAGCCAGTAATTGAGCGGCGAGGTCAGGGTGTCACCTGCAAGTTAAACAGCTCCCAGAGCCCCATGCCTCACTAATGAAAGGTTTCACTCTCTCCCCGACCATCCCTGTCCTCTGCCAGCCCAGGCTCCCTCCCTCTCCCTCTCTTCAATGAGAGCAGCATGATATTAATGGCTGCTGAGATCATTCTACTGTGTAAAACAATCTCAGCCTGGGTACAGATTGTGCTTGAAAATGCCCCCCCTCCATCCCCTCAAAAAAAGAAAAGAAAAAAAAAAACATTTATTTGTTCCGAATGGATAATTACGTCGGATATATCTGAAGATTGTGCTGAGGCAATTTTTGTCCTTCACATTACAGTAGTTAGATTTTGAGTTCAAACTAGTCCCTGCTGACAGAGGAACATAAAAGAGTAATTTCCATTTAAATTATATCATTCCACATAGTTTAGCTGCGACCATACACCAAAAGGGTCTACCCTCTCTGCAAGGTCACATTTGGGCTCAGTGAGAAATGTAAACATAGTAATGGATTCCCCCTTGCATGGACCACCAGACTATTGGAGGCTTCATTGTAATGTGTTGTTTGTCAATGAAACTCACTTCAGTGTCTTTTGCCCATGAAATGCCATTTTTTTTCATCCACTTGGGATGTTAAAATGGCAGCTGGTCTAACATACTCTAAGCACCGGCACCCCGAGACACTGACTGATTCCCAGACACACACACACACAATAACACACATGCGCGCGAGCGCACGTACACACACACACACACACACACACACACACACACACACACACACACACACACACACACACACACACACACACACACACACACACACACACACACACACACACACACACACACACACACACACACACACACACACACACACACACACACACACACACACCAACACAGAAATAGATGACTTTGCCAAGGCAGGCAGGCTGGCTTCTCACCTAATACGTAAATCGTGGTGAGCCATAAACTGATGACGTCCGAAGAAATACTTGGTAGGCTTGTTAATCTAAGCAAAGCTGAACATTTTGACAAAGTCATTATAGAAGACTGGGTTTTTGAAGCGCTGTGTTCTTAGGTGTTGCCTGCTGGAAGAATGGAGGCACGTGGCTGATGGTCGCTCGGATCGATGCAGGGGGCAGCGCGCCTGCTCTCCCGTTGAAACAGTGATGGTAGTGTTGCGAGAACGTTGATGTTCACGGAGGTTAAAGTTCGGTTTCAGTGTTCAAAAGTTGCACGTCTATTTCAAAACCTCTGCTCTCGCCAGAGGTGGATCGTTTGAAGAGTTTGTGGAAATTCCTAAGACCCTGGTGTCGACTACAGAGATCTTAGATAGCAGTTCAGCATTCCACGGATACAGGCTGATTTCATCAACCAGGCACAAGCTTGGATCCTGGGTCATGTGTTACTTGGAAGACCAGGCCCGGGCAGTTGAGTTACTGGAGAGGTGAGAGCACATGAGAGAGTTGAGAGAGTGACTTCCTGTTTGATCTCTATTTAAGAAGAGAGGAGATGAGGCGTGTCCTGTTTGCATAGACAGGCTTGGATTGGTGACTTGATCACCCAGAGTGACCCGCTCCTGTCATAAAAGTGGAGGAGCTCAAATTCTCTTCGGGGTCTGGAATCATCAAATATCCATGTTATGGTTTCAACATGATATTACATTTCCTCAACATGCATAATCAATCAACTGATCATGATTTATTTCAAACATGGTTAGGTGGACTTAGCAGCATATAATCAGTTATTTACAACACACAGTAACACCTGGTTACAAATACAATGCATCAATGCAATAACTTTATTCCCAGGGCCTATTCTCGTGGTGTTTGCATCACATGGTTGGGATAAAGCAATTTCACTTTATTAAAGAAAGAAGGCAAAGCATATCATTCCTTTGTCTCATGGTTGTGAGTCTGCTGTTGAGTGGTCTGCATTTGAATGTGGCCTGGCCTGGATCTATTGTCATGGGGGATGGGGAGAACAGGGTGTGATAGATCTGAGGGTCCTTATCAGGATTAGGGCTGTGTTAAAAAAAATTGATTAATCGATTCAGAATCGATTCAGAATCAAATGATTCAGAATCGATTCATGAATCCCAAAATCGATCTTTTATTTAATGAATGAATGAATAAATGAAGGAATGAATAGTTCATTCATTCATTCATTCATTTTTGGAAATCAGTATTGATACCCAGCCATAGTAGGCCTGTTGATGTGTTGCATAACTTGGCAGTCATGTAATTAAGGTTACAGCAAAAAAAAAAAAAAGGTTTTAGTAACACTAACCTAATCGATATTGAATCGAATTGAATCGTGATAATCAATTCTGAACCTTGTGAATCGGAATTGATTCTTGAAATTCTAATCGATACCCAGCCCTAATCAGGATCCCCCACATTCCAGCATGAGATGGTCTCCCAATGTGGTCTGTAGAACTGCCTGTCATGTCCACACTCCACTTCACGGTCAAGCGCACACTCCATGAGTGGAAGCTCAGATTCTCCCTCCGGTATCCATGCACGTTGTGTGTGGTGGTTGACGGCAAGGAGCAGCTATTCACCCAATCACAAAGCTGCTGAGGCAACCCTTTTTCACCAAGAATATGTAGGGGTGGGATGTCTGCCCACCTCCCTTGTTCTCTGTAAAGCGCATTGTGTTGCCTCTGGGTATGAAATGCGCTATACAAATAAAGCTTTGATTGATTGATTGATTGAAGTCCCTGAGTCTATGGAGTCGAGGGACAATGGGCCCGTCTTGGAATGTTTTTTGTTTTATAGTGTTTGTTTGTATGTTCTGTTTGTTTGTCCTGTCCATGTATTCGTCTAGAAATTGTATATGGTATCTTTGTGCTATGTAATTCATTAATCGGTCTTTTTTATCTTGCGTTTGGTCAGTGATGGTACAGTTTTCCTCTGAACCCTGTGTGTCAAACTGAATAATCACAAAGGACTAAAAATAGTTCACATGAATATCAGAAGCCTAAAACAAAAAATAGTTTTCTTCCGGGGATGGGTGGAACAGCACAAACCTAGTGTCATAACTTTGTCAGAAACTTGGCTCACCGACAATATATCCAATCATGAAATAGACAGAAGCAATAACAACGGTTGTGGAGTATTTACATACGTCTCATCTAATTTGGTCTCTGAATTAATTATACCCTCCGCTGAACCTATACACTTAGAGTATCTTTGTAAAAATAACCCTCCATCAAAGCAAATATATAACTATTGGAAATATATACACACCTCCCCCTGTACCTGCTGATTCATTTAACTCCGTTATCACTACCATATACTATATGCCATAGAAAAATTATCTCATTTTGTTAGGGGATTTAAACAAAAACTGGTTAGATAAATATTCCAGTAAAGAAATAATCCTATTGAGAAGTCTGAATCTAACACAATTGATTGGTGAGCCCACAAGACTTACACCTAACCGTCAATCTTTGCTTGATTGGATCTTGGTTACACACCCACATTGATGTCTAAAAGCAGGAGTCATGTCTGACTGTCTCAGTGATCACTCCCCTGTATATTGCATGAAATCAATAGAGTATGAAATCCAAAGCCAAAACCACCCCGTGTGTAATCTGTCATGACGGCACCGTACTGCAACAAGTTCAGCACATCAAATACCTTGGACTACGGCTCGTCTCCGAGCTCTCATTCAAATGTCACATCATGCATACTGTTACAATGTATGAAAGTCTCAACTTTTTTCTGTTCCTGGATTTCAAAAAACAATGGCTAAGAAAGCATTCATGTTAAAAGCCCCCCCGGACTGGAATAATTTGCCTGCAGATAGTCAATCTATATCCTCTTCCCATCTGTTTTAAAATGCCCTAGTTTTAAGCGTATCTGTACATATCCATAATAGTACTTACTCTCTAATAACACCATATCACTAACATTCTATAACCCACGATCCATTCACTGACGTTATTGACATCAATCCTCACCTATAGAAAGGTACGTCTTTACATTCTGTCTTGTGTTTCTCTTTCTGTTTGTTGTGTTTTTTTGTGTTCTACTGTATGTGGTGTTTTTGTTATGTCTAGTGTTGTTTAATTACCTTGTTATTTTTGTTCTGTGTTAAATGTATTGTCCAATTGTGTTATTATTGTCCGATGCCAATTACCCCCTCGGTGAGTTGACTGTGGACAAAAAATTATTAAAAATAAATAAATAGCATTCTGCCTGTGGGCGGGCCATTTGGCAGGTCAGGCCACCTAGTAAACTCCCGGTCCTGCCCTGATTTCAACACACTACAGTAGAAAAACTAAATGTGTTTGTCATAGTTGATACATCTCACATAGATACAGGTAGATATGTTCATGTCAACATACTGTGCATCTATGAGCAGTATTGGTCGGTGGTAAGTATTATAACTCGTATGTACTCACAATGAAACATAGAAAAGTAAGAAATTACAAAAATCATTCACTTGAGTGGGGGAGCATTTGGAGGAACTCAGTATCACCGAGCAAATGTGCAAGATTTAGGGCAATACAACTGAAAATACTACACAGAACATACATCACCCCCTCTAGACTTAAAACAATGGATCCAACCCTCTCAGGCCGATGCTGGCATGATTGTGGGGAGGTGGGCACATGTGTGCCCTCCCTATGGCTCTGCCCAGATGTTAAGACATGATTGTGGGGAGGTGGGCACACGTGTGCCCTCCCTATGGCTCTGCCCAGATGTTAAGACATGATTGTGGGGAGGTGGGCACACGTGTGCCCTCCCTATGGCTCTGCCCAGATGTTAAGACATGATTGTGGGGAGGTGGGCACACGTGTGCGCTCCCTATGGCTCTGCCCAGACGTTAAGACCCTGTGCAAGGAAGTCAGAGAGACACTTGTTGTTGTAACTTTAGCTTAGCTGCAAACAAAACACACAGTTCTTATGAACTGGACAGTCAGAAAAAACAATTGTTTTAAGTTAAATAAATGGCTGGAAGACTTTATTTTTTTTATTTAGCCTTTATTTAACCAGGTTATTTATGAACCTGATAAGCATGGAAGAAGCTGCATCATCCCTATTACATGTGGACAGGGGTGGGAGTGGTTTATGGAACACAACAAGGTAATTCCTGGACTCACAACACCTCACCCTCTCCTCTTAGTAAGGTATTTTTTTACTACTAATTACTAATATTCATTTCATGTACGTTTGATAGTTTTAACCTCCATATCCGTCCTTGTAAAATAAATGTATATGTGTTGGAATAATGCTTATGTTGACAAGCATAATGATAATGAAACACTGTAACCACCACCCATCTTGCCTGTACTATGGTCATGTATTTGTATTGTCACACTGTTGTTCTTGTCTTGTCTGCTGTATTATACATAATTCTCTCTCTCGATATATATATATATATATATATATATATATATATATGACCCTAAAAGCCAACCTAAAACCGTCCAGACAGCTACCCTACTTCCATGGTAGGTAGTTAAGTCACCATATTAAACACATTCCTGTGGGATTCAGACACAATGGCTGCCGACACAGTTATAGAGATTTGTCAATTTTATAGGCTACTCTCTTCAAAGGCTCTGCTCCTTTAGTAAGGCATGCTCCTCAGTTAGGAACCACTCTAAAACTTAATTGTTTTTCACACCTGGGCCATTTTCCTCCCTTTGTTGGCGTTGAGAATCACGGCAAAGGTTGAGTCATAGAGAAATCATGAGGGTATTCATCAAGTTGAAGTTCAGACCCACTACGTTGTTTATCATCCACACTCGCTGATCTGATTAAGCATAATACGTTTGTCTTTTTTTCAAAGGTCGTAGCCAGACGCTTGTAGGAATTCAAGTTGAAGAGGAAGTAAAAGAGGATCATAGTTCTATATTATGTCTACCTTCCCAGCAAGAAAATTCATAGCCTATTTGTGTGTAGGGGTGTATTAGCTATTAAGACGTCTGTAGGGGTGTGTTAGCTTTTTGTCGTGGTTTTAACCCATAGTATTCTTAACGGACTTGATGCCCAAATATGACCTAAGGTGACAGTTTGGTGATAGGCTAAAGTGCGCTTTGACATTTCTTTAGTTTCTAGGATTATTATTTGCAGACATGGGTGAGATACTATTCAGCTATGCCCCTAGACTCCCATATATCCTCAAAAAGGCCTTTGATGTTCATCGCATAAACAGTCTTATATAAATCGACTGACAATGATGGGTCCCTCTCAAATGGAATGACATTTCACAGGCTGGGAGGAATACCTCTGAAAAGATGTGTCATTCAAGAGTAATGCAATCCTCAACCAGGTACTGCGATGGATTTATAATTCTGCCAGATATGCAGTTCACAACTAAATTGCTTCATAAAGTCATCTAGCCTCTCTCTGTGCGGACACTTTCAACGCTCAGTCAATTTGTCCGCTACTGTACGTGTCAAGGACTGGGGATATAGAGTGTGTGTGTGTTGAGACACAGTCTTTAACCTTAGCTAGAGTAGCACATTGGCTGCCTAACCTTAAATGTGTCTGTTCTGATCCTGTGCAGACCAATTCATCCCCGAGAGGACAGGGGTTTATTTGTGTCCAAAAGGACATACCAAAGGCAAGGACACCTAAGGTTAACCTTCTCTCCACTCTCACTACCCCGTGGCCAGCCAATGGAATGTCCCGACTCGGGCTTTCAAACAGACACCAACCCTTTATTCTATAGATACATGCTGCGTTATTAGTTTCATTTTTCCCATTGTGTTGGAAAGCTCAGTACAATACTCTAAAGCTTATTGTATGATATACATCAGTGATCTGAGTAGGGTGACTAATTGAAAAAACTAAGAAGCAAGGAAAAGCAATTTACTCTGTTCAGAAATGACTTCTCATGATAACAATGCCATGATCTGCTGGGTTCTGCCGTAGTAAGGCAGTCTTTTTTTATCTACAAGGAATAGGAACAAGTCAGCTGTTCTGTAATCCATTATCTATTACATTTTTAATAAGACCAGCATGGCTAAATGTTACAAAAAGTGCTAATAGTCTGTACCCTCACTCAGGATAACTATGTAACCATATGCGTTTCACAATACTTTCTCAATGTGTGCAGTACAAAACGGGTGACCATTCTAAATAATGAGTTGAATGAACACTGAATAATGGCCCCATAGTCAACTGAAGAAAGGATTGAAACAGTAACTCTGATTGAGACTGAAAGGTACATTATTAGTATTAGTTATATAGATAGTATAAATAGTATTATCTGTACCTGCTGCATTCCCCTTCGTTCAGTTCAGTTTTTATGCCCCACATATCTGGAACAAACTTCCAGACAACTGCAGGTCTGCTGCAACTCTTGGTTCTTTTTAAACAAGCCTGAATACTTTTCTTTTTGCCACTGCTTTCTAAGTGGAGTTATGTTTATGTGTATACTGCACTGTAACTTTTATTCCTGTATTCTATTTGTCCTGCTTTTTGTTTTAAATGTCTATAATGTCTTGCATTTTGTTTTAATGCTTTTAATTTGTCCTGCTTTTTGTTTTAAATGTCTATAATGTCTTGCATTTTGTTTTAATGCTTGTAATGTTTCATGTAAAGCACCTTGAATTGCCCTGTGGCTGAAATGTGCTGTATAAATACACTTGCCTTGCTCTTATCAAAATAACATTTTATTGAGATGTGAAACCTGTAACAAACAGAGGAAAGCATTCTATCTTCACAAAAATGGTTCTGGCTCCTGATGTGAACACAACAGCAAACACCTCATATAACTTCTAGCCTTTATACATCCCTGCATTCGTCGATTTGTCTGCCATGACCTGAAGGAAATGACGTTGCTGGTGTTTAGTAGTTCTGAGGGAGGAGCCAGCGGGTAGTCTCTATTGGCTACAGTATGCTTGGAATGGCTGGCCCATTGGTTGACCAGCTGCCTCAGCTTTCCCATTGGTTGATCAGGGCTGCCTCAGCTTTCCCATTGGTTGATCAGGGCTGCCTCAGCTTTCCCATTGGTTGATCAGGGCTGCCTCAGCTTTCCCATTGGTTGACCAGCTGCCTCAGTCTGTGTTAGTTCACTCAATCTAGGGTAGACAGAGAGCTGCTGGAAATTCTGCAGCCTCATGCATCTTTTGAGTAAACAAGATCCATCTCCCTGGTTCACTGACATCTGGACAGAAGAGTCACCGATGCAGAGCGGACAGCTTTGGTACACAGCTTCCTGACAGAACATGATGTTTGACTCACCTTGTTGAAACTTTTTGCAGCCAGTCTGCTGTAAGTAGGAGGGAGAAAATATGGAGGTAGATTTGTGTCTTTATTATGCAATCCAACATAATAGGTTTCATAGCAAAAATTTCCACACTGCAGTGAAAACATTTTAGTGCATGTACCTTTGTTTGGAAACACAAAAGTTGTGTTTGCAAATGAAAAGGTTTTGCTAGCGAATCCAAAAATGTTGCAAAACTTTGTGCGGGACCACGTCTCTAGCCTCTGGGAAACTCAGCCCAGGTTCGTTGCTGGCGAGTGGCGAGCTAGTGTGGCAAGTCAAGCCGTGGATGAGATACGCTATCAAAATCTCCCTGACACCTAGCCAGCTAGAATACTAACCTAGCCAGCTAGAATACTAACCTAGCCAGCTAGAATACTAACCTAGCCAGCTAGAATACTAACCTAGCCAGCTAGAATACTCACCTAGAGAGTCAATCAATAATTCCTTTCAAAATAACCCTGCAATGTCGGAGACCAATGTAATTCCAAAATAAGTAATTTATTCATTTCATTGCATTTTTTGCGTATCGAAATAATTATATAATACGTCCAAAGTCAAAAATCAGCCCTATCAGAAAAATATAGGCCCCATCTTTTCACAATGAAAGTCATTCAGCAACAGACACAAGTCAAAGTCCAGCCCAATACATGCAAACAAGTTTTGCCTAAAGGCTATTTTATCTTTAACTTCCATTTAACCAGCGCTTGACGCACAAATGCCTTTCACGTCACAGAAGTATGTGACAAATAAATACTGTGATTAGCTTCTGGAAGATGAGCAAATATTTCATCTCAGCAAAGTGCGCAGATCAAGCCACAACATGCATTCATGGGCGGAGGTCTTTGCTCTGAGCACAATTCTAGTTTTGCTATTAAATCTGTTTTTTTGCTTGCAGTGTGAAAGATTTTGCTCTGAAACATATTCAGTTTCATTGCATAATAAAAACACAAATCGACCTCCATAGAAACATAGAAGGTTGTCTCAACAGAGATGAGAGAGAGAGAGAAAGCGAGAGAGAGAACATATCCCACCCAGGTGTATAGACTTGTGGAGGATGGATAAAACATTGCATTGAATGATTTAAGGATGTCGAAACAGTGTGTGTTTTAATGTTGGTGTTTGAAAACAGCTTAAGAACCACTGGCATGCACTTTGCATTGTGGTGTGCAAGTATACAAACTAACATCTAAACAAAATCTAAATGCAAAACCAGTCACAAACATTTTCCAAGGCTTAACTTTGAAAATAATTACAGTATTAAACCCTTTTTGCATATGAAATCAGCTTTATATCGCCTCTCTTCTGAGTATCTGACCTAATTGAATAGTTTGTCACATAAAAATCTGCTGCATATTTTCCGTAAAGTTGCAAGATGAAAAAAAAAGGTGTGTAATGTGACACTGCACACGTGAAGAAGGAGTGTTTAGGGGCAGGAGATGTGAGAGGTGATAGAAAATGAGCAGAGGGGGTCGGTGCCGTCGTACCTACAGCTGGAGGGAAACAGCAGCGCTCCATCAACGGTGCCATGCTTGGAGGCTGCTCAAATATCCATCCTTATGGCCCTCCACGCAAGGAAAAGACTACATGCAAATGTCATCTCCCTAATAAAGAGCCTGTATCACACACAAGTAATTCTGCACGGCACCTTGCCTGTCAGTGTGCTGAGCAAATAGACTGCATCTCAACTGAGACTAGGAATAACCTTTTAGTTAAACCATATAAGTGTCTCAGTGCCTCTTCTAATCATTTCCTTCTTATTCCAAAAGCATCCTGGAGCTTCCCACTGGTCTATGTGTGCTACTTGGATTTGGCGTAAATTATGTATGATAGTAAATGGAAGATGTGTGGAAAGATAGATTAATTAGGATTTGGACCTGGATGACTTAATCACCGTTAAAGATGTGTCTGAAACCTGTGCCAGCAGATATGCAGGGATAGTCTGTTTGCATGACTATTCAATACAGGATAGTCACATTTATCCTACCTAGACAAGAAGAGAATGATTTAATTAAAGAGAGCCAATACTGCAAGTCAATGAGCTAATCTAGTCTTTCTACAGTCCATTAAGGAATTGTCCATCCATGCTAACAGCACCCCTCCCTCAAGACTTATACGGTTAGCATCAGTTTTGTGCGGTGATGTAACATGTTCAGTTTAGTGTGCATTATCGCTAAGATAAATACAAATCAATATTTCTGTCATTGTTGTTTTGGAACCAGGATGTATTGACTGTATTGGCGTGCGGAGCAAGCCGTTTATCCCCTGCATTTGTCCATATCGATGAATAACACTGGACTCAAATTATGTTAATTGCAGCTAATAAATTAATTGTATTTTCTAGTGTTATGGGGATGCCAGTGTGGTTTCATTATCAATCTCAGCTTCCTGTTGCTGAGATGCCCTCCGTTCCCACAGTGCCTGTGGATCTGCATTGTTCTGGTCTGAAGTCCTTCCACAAATAGATTACATATAATATATCTTACAAGCAACAGCAGAAAAATGTGTATTCTTTCTCTGATCCTATATCCACCCAAACATAATTTCAAAGGGTCTGAGATGATAAAGCAAACCACTGTTAATATTTCATAAGTATACAATTAAAAATGTCAACCTCATTTTGTCAAGATGTATTGCCCATAGCTCTGGAGAAATTACAAAATTGCCATCATAATATTTAATTATATAAATCCACTCCTGTGAGACCTCTTTTTAAGGTCAGTCGCTTGTGTGAAATCCTCTCCTCTCAGAAAAACAGCGTTGGCTGGTGAAGAAAGAGGGGGAGAGGGAGAGCGCTTGCTGACAGAGTTGAGAGAGTGTGAAAGCAGGGTTAGATACCAGCACTACTCCCTCTACCCCCCCCCCCACAGATGATGAGCTGGGCCAGCGAGAGCGTTGTGTCAGCCAGAGAGGTCAGTCTCGTCCCTCTGTATCCATCATATCTGCCAGCAGGGTCACTCTGTCACCTCCCTCTGGCTAGCAATGTCTCTGGATCAGTGGGGATGCTCCGGCACCCCCTCAACCCCAGGGAACCCCTGGGTCGGGCTGGGTGACTGAGTGGGCAAGGATGAGGAGAAGCCAACAGAATACAACCAATGGTAGATAATGAAAGTGATTAGAAGTCTATGCTGTGTTCGAAACCGTTCACCCATTCACTCACTCCCTATTCCCTATGTAGTGTTCCCCATATAGTTAACTACATAGGGAATGATTAAACGGTTTTCAGACACTATATGGAACATCATTGTGTCGGATATTCATGGACAGAAGCAAGCAGACGCGCCCAGTATCATGTAAACAAGCCAAGCACTGATGGCAGCAGGTTGAAATGTACTCACGTAGTATGTAGTTTCCATATTCAGTTTTGAATGTTAAATCCCAAATACATAGCTGAAATTCTAATGATGCGCAAGTGTGGTTATGTCAACTATGGTGCTGTCTGCTAATAGCAAGCTGTAAAGTTGCACAATAAGACCGTGATAGCCAGTTAGCTCACAAGCATAGCGGCAGCTTCCATAACATTAACGGTAGCTGTCGGTGGCTAAAGCAGTTAGCCAACATTACAACGATTATTCCTGTAGATATTTTGATTCTGTTGTTTCAACTTCTGTTTCTCAGGCATAAACGGAGGCGAACTCAAACTCGCATTAGTAGCAAAACAGCTACTGGAATCATAACGTTAGCTATCTGTTTTAGCCACCGATAGCTACCGTCTACTTCTTCACGTCTTCTTCTTCTTCGGTAAAACATGACAGCGTTGTATCGTGGTATACGGGAGAAATTGTAGGGTATATCTTATGTTCACTAGAAATCAACATGAATTGTGGGTATTTTGTAGTGGACTATATAGTGAATGAAATTAACCGTTATTAACCGAAAAAAATGGCGGACGCACTATATACTGAAGTGCACTATATAGGGAATAGGAAACGGTTTCGAGCACAGCTTATGTGAGTAGTGATGTCATAGTTGAAGGCAAATTAGGGGATGTCGATTTTTAAATGAAAAGGTCTGTCGCGGTATTATGATGCAGGCAATTCTGACGATGGGCTTTTCTTTTGTCATGTAATCTACATTATTGTTCACTTGCGAAGAGAAGAGAGATATCTGAACCACCTCACTTCTGTGCTTTTAAATGTATATGGACATAGCATTTCCAAGTATGGGGGTCAGATATCAATTCACATCTGAACTACCAGGTCGTGCGGAACCAACACTCCTATTTCGTCACTGGGAATGAAGCGTTACCTTAGTATTGTGGAGGGGCGTGTGATGCAGTCAGATGACTCAGTGTGTTGCTGGGGAGGATGTGAGCTGAGAATGTGCTTTGTCTACTTGCTTCCATTAGTTTAATGGTCCATTTGTTCCTGTGCTGAGCGGAGCACATACGAGGCTAGGTACACCTGAGTTTGGCTTGGAGGCTGTGACCGCAGCAAAGGGCAATCAAGCACTCGCTCTTCCTCAGCAAACTGGGAAATGTAAAAAAAGAAGAAAAAAAAAACAACAGAAGGAAGAATAAAGTTGACAGATCACTAGCGATGCTGTGCTGAGGCTTTGTGGTAATGACACGTTCACTTTAGAGGCTGCTTGTGAAGTGTCTGACCATTTCAAAGCTAGAACTGGGATAAAACATATTGAAGAAAGCTAGATGTAGCACACTTTGTCCCATTTTTTATAGGATTTTTTTATGGCAGCCATTCGCTTATTAAATGAGAAACATTAATCATTTCTCCATCTTGCGTGTCAAAGAGCAAGCTTAAGTTTATACAATTTAAAGTAAAGTAGCACATCCAAACTGTTCTCTTTCTCTAGCCATAATTATTAGCTACTCCATACTAGCTTACGGCAGCAATTGCATTAAACTATACATGCCACTACCGATGCGGGTCATGAGATAACAGGTGATGTTATACATTTGCAGGCTGTAAGATACTTAAATGAGACAGAAGGAAAAGGCAGTAGGCTACAATAATGTTGCTCTTTACAGCACATTCCCCTGCAATATGAATACTGTAAATAATGAAAAGTCTTCCACCCACACCATGAATACCAGCACCGTATTTCAAAGACCATTCTGAAACAGTGTTGGCCATTTCAAATAGATCAACATGAGCCCATAAAATGATGCGCAGAAGTAGGCTACAGCATAGTACAGTACAGTGACTTGTTGTTGTTTATTGTTTGTGTATGTTTTTGGTGTAGGCAAGATTGCTAAACCAGGCTTGACTGTCACTGCAGTCAGTAGGCCATGTGCTGCGGAAACATCTGGATTGCTCAAAACATCATGGGTATACTCCAGATGTTAGAACACCTGGGAAGGGGGGTTTGCCACACCAGGCAACCATCAATTTTTGACACACTTTTCCCTCCCATCTTTGGATGAGACTTTAAGACATGTAATACTAATAATACTAATCTGAATTATGGATCACTGGAGCAGTGTGCAAGTGTCTTTGGACACATGCCTTCAAGCCTGTTTGTTCTGGAGGTCTGGTGTGACTGGACATATTACAAAATGGTCCACTGTCACTGAGAAAGTGCCCATTACAAATTATTATTCAACGGGTAGTTCCAACCTCGCATTCTGATTGGTTAAGAGCTGTTGTATATTCTTCTTCTTCGTGTGGGTACGTTGGGTACGTGCGTCCTCTCCCCCCCAGGCTCGGGGCTGAGGGGCTATCCTTTTACCACTGGAGGTGTTTGCCTCCCACTCCGCACGCCAGGTGTGGTCCGCCCACCCTGCCTCTGATGATAAAGGAGTAGTAAAGGGAAAATCATGTTTAGCCCTGTTTTAAGGTTACTTATGATCATATACAATGGTTCAGATCAAAACGTTGACAAAACTAGCACTTTTGAGAAAGTCTGATAATTGCCCTACCACCGTTTAGGTCATACAATGGATGTGGATGGGCACCTTGAAAAATCATTGAAAAACATGTTCAACTCTCGATTTCAGAGACAAGATGCTCAATACATCTTCAACAATGGTGAATACGATGAAATATAAAGACAATGCAATATATAATAAGGCTACAGGAGTTTGTCCTAAAACCCAGAGAAGGCTATTAGCCGCAGAAGCTTGTAGGCCCATAATCAAACTCAAAATAATAAAATAATGAATAATATTTACTCTTCCTTAAATACACAAACCAACCTGAAACATATGAAAAGACATACTGGACCAAATATTTAAAATAAGAGGGCACTACCCTGGCTTTATTGCAACAAGGAGGAACTGAGATTGCAAAACAACTTCAACTTCTGTGGCTCGTGCGTGCAAGCAGGACATGTTTGGTATTGCTGCATTCATCAGGTCAAGAGCTTAAAGCCCGTCCACCGTTGCCCTAAACAAATTCCTAGGATGCGTAAATCATACAGTACATGGCAATGTTGAATAAAATAAATTGAATAAAATCAAAATCAAACAGTTACTAAACATAGTGATTAAAAGCATGCAGTGTCATATTTAAACAGGCTTTCATGATCATTTCCGTCTACATCAGTTAATATTCCTCTAACAGATATACATGCCCACCTGCTGGCTATGCCAGATGAATCTGGAGTTTTAATTCGCTAGGGATCAAAGAACCTTTGTCTGAGTACAGTCCTTACACTCCAGAAGTGTAAAAGCTCACAAGAACGTCAAAATGACTACAATTATGCAGCATACAATTATGAATCAGCTCATCTATGCTAAGAGTGCTAAATTATTCAATCACCTCAATCTGTTCTGAAACAATCGTCTTGCACACACGAAGATTCGAACAAGATTCACATCAACGAGCATTAGTCCCCTGTTTCTTTAAGAGAGTCTAAAAGAGAGAGAGGAGGATGTTCTGAGTGATAATACCGTAGTACTTGGTACAATTGAATAAACGGTGAAGGTTGTGTCTGTGAGACCAATGAGACATGGAGGTGGATTTCATAGGCAGCTCAATCGCTACTGAATCCGAAGCTTGCCATGGCAATGCATGCTAATGCTGTATCATCCAATTTTCTCTCATCTTCGAACACCGCACGCTAATTTGATCTCCTTTCCTCTATCGGCATATTTCACATTGGAATCGATTTAGCCACGTTTACATTGCTTTAGGGGCTTTGCCACCATCAGCCCTTTTTTAATCAAGTGAGGGTTAGATAGCATCATAGGATTGATTAGTGCATGTTCCATTCAGCGGTCTGGCTCCCCCTAACCAATCCAGTCATTAAGACTTGTTTGTGTCCAAACACAAAGGCTCCTACCTCAGCGGTGTTATGACTGACAGTGTCTCTTTCAATGGCGGAGTTATCCGATCTCAGGTCACCTCATGCAGAGGCATGGTGGGCAACCTGTCAGAGGCACACAGAGGGATACGAGAGGAAAATCAGACCAATACCCTCAAACAAGTGTCTGGAGTTGACCATCTCAATCCCCTCTCTGCAGGTCTTAATTGGAATGAAAATACCACAATTTGCACTTTAACTCCCTGAGGTCCGTGCAGATTTTTTCAGCTTTGTGATTTTAGTGTTTTCTGATACTTATCTAAATGTCATCAACTTAACAAACTTAGTCCAAAGTGGTTCAAATTTTTATTTGAAGGACAATCACAGCTACATTTAAATGCCATCCATAGATTGGTCAGTATCATATTCAGCTTGTAAATAGATCTACAAACACAAAACACAAAAGTTATAAAGACTTTTTTTCTGCCCTCACAAATGTTGTAAAAACACACCCTAAACAAGTGCTGAATTGTTGTCAATATGCAGGTTGTTCATCAACATCTTGGGTATGTAATGTCAAAATTATTTAGAACATATTAGATCTAAATAGTCAAAAAAGGGGTTTAGTCAAAACAGTTCCCAAATTTAGCAGGCTAAATAGCAGGTAATCAGAATATTCATACCCAGACCACAGCCCTACCTCTTTCACAATGGGCCACCATTTTGGACAAACAAATGAGGCGCGTAAGAGCTCCACATGTGGACCTTGTTCTTCTGTGCTCCAACCCTGTTCCCTTTCCTTGAGATTACACCGTGTGTAACCATCGCAATCAATACAATGTTTTGTGGTACAAGATAAGCGGACTGAAATTCATTATATAGAAGATATTGCCTTAGCCATAGTTACACCAGCCATCAGGGGCGGCTGTAGCTCAGTTGGTAGAGCGGGTCGTTCAATGATTGAAGGGTCAGTGGTTTGAATCCCGGCTCCGACTGTCCACATGTCAAAGTGTCCTTGAGCAAGACATCTAACCCCAAAATTGCTCCCAATGAGCAGGTTGGCACCTTGCATGGCAGCTACCGCCATTGGTGTGTGAATGTGTGTGTGAATGGATGGATGAGAGGCCATTGTAAAGCGCTTTGAGTGCTGCTAAGGTGGAAAAGCGCTATATAATTGTAGTCCATTTACCATCATGTCCTATTCTCATTTTCACTGGAATTTAATATGAGCTGTCTTTCTTCTCCCCTGATTGCACAAGTTTTAAGACCACACCAACTAGTAATGCATTTAAGGAAGTTTACTGGAATGATGATTGGAATGAATGGTTGACAATGAATGAACAATTGAGTGAATGAGCTGAAGTAATGTATCCAGCCAAGAGACTCTGGCAGATGAAACCCTCGGGTTATCAGCTGGGCTAGCCGGGCTTCCCGGAGCTCATCAGACCCACCTCCCCCTCCCCCCCGAAAAAAAAAGCTTTCTCAAATATTTTCAGATTGTGGAGAAATTTTTATGAAGCTCATGCACTGTTATATGCATGTGCACAAGAAAACACTTCATTGCATCTCCCATAGTTTGAGAAAATGCACGTTACATTTGCCCTCCGTTATTTTCGTCCCAGCTCTCCCCTACATTAGCTTTGTGCTCGCCACAAATGTTTGCAAACTGCTTGTGGACTTGGAACTGTACCCCTCTACTCATCAACGGGACCCCTGTAGAGAGAGTGTAGAAATCTTCAAGTACCTTGGCGTCCAAATCACCAAAGACCTGACATGGTCAACACACAGACACTGTGGTGAGGAAAGCACATCAGAGACTGAACCACCTCAGACAACTGAGGAAATTCAGAGCGTCCCACCAGATCTGACAGAGCTTCTACTCATCCAGGATCAAGAGTATCCTGACTGGGAATATCACCACCTGGTACGGGAACAGCAGCTCTCAGGATTGCAAGGCCCTAAAGAGAGTGGTACTGTAGTCAGTGTGTTGCCAAATTTAACAACAGCATCATCAAATTTGCATATGACACCACAGTGGACTAATAAGCAAACAGAAATGGTGCTCAGAGAGCACAGAACTCCTCCCCTGAATGCATCCGTGGCTCTGTGCACACCAAAATTGAATAGGTTCTAAATTGGCCCATGCTACACCCCTCCACCGAATTTCATGTAAAGCACTCTGGTAGTTTTTGTGTAATCTTAGTCCAAAAAATGAATGGAGGTGAATGGCCGTCCGGGCCGTTTTTGGGCGGCTCGTGATTCATTGGGGCGGAGGTAAAAATGACTGGAGGTGAATGGGTGGCTGAATTTGGCCGGCTCTGTGGCGCCCCCCTCTGGTCACAGCCGGCAGGGGGCAGTGCAGGGCACTCCCGGCTCTCCCCCACATACCCCAGGCCAAACCCTGTGTCTCTAGCACCCCCACACAGGAAGCTGGCTTCATTCTAAGTTTTGCTTTCATTCATTTTCATTTGTGGAGGTGAATGGCCGGCCGTGTCTGGGCGACACGTGGACCCGAACCATGCTTTGGATTTGCTCCAAAATGTAATGGGTTCTAAGTTGAACCATACTACACCCTTCCTATGAGTTTTGTGAAGAAAAAGGGTCACTTTAAAAAGCATATGTAAGCAGGTGGTGAAAAAAAATCGGAAATGGGCCAAAAAACCTGGGCATCAAGACCTGCAGTGTAAATGCTGCCAAAGATGACGACTGAAGACAAAAATTGGAAAGGAAACACTACTTGGCAATGCTCTCAAGTATTTTCTCATTTTTTTCTTCAAAAAAGGGGACAATACCACTTCTCACGGCTTCCTTTCTGCAATATCTGCATGACACACATTGTGAAAGAACATTAATATGCATGAATCACCTATCCTTGGATAACCTTTATTATTCCTTTATTACATCATGCTGAGTTTTCATCCTCTATAATCACATCATCAAACTGCTCTCACTCATTACCTTAGGAGAATAAATGTGGGACAAGATGATTTATCATGGGGAAGCTCAAACGACACTAGGTGCCACGATTTCATCATTCTGTCACAGTCTAAATGTAATAAGAGACAAAGCAATAGATCTTGACGAGGAAACCTCTACCCCAGATATGTTGTGTTGCTGGTATATTGTAGCTAGGCCTAGAGTTTGTTTACCTTCAAGGGAGCTTGATTTATGCTGCGTTCCTTTTGTATCAGAGCTCCAGATTTGGCGCACGGGACGGGACTGTCATATCCTAGTTGAATGCGTTACAGAAACAAAACGGGAAAACCTACTTTCGCCCCATCTTCATAGTTCTAGCCAAGTTAGCATCGTTACCAACAACGAACTATGCTGTTTTGTGCGTACGAACTTCGTAGCAACATTGTCCACTGACGTTGGACAGTATTGTATGATTTAATGAGACACAAATAAGTTGTATTACAGCTTTAACTTATTGTTGATGTGCGGAGTATCCATCTTTTTTGATGTCAGCAGCTGACGTTGATGAACTCGGGATAGATGTTTTATCCCAAGTAAAATGGGATGGGATTTAAAGTGACCCAATGGGATCAGGGTGATGTATTCATCAGACTTCATGTGACATATTGATGATGACATCACACACGGGAATCCCGACGTCTCTGATACAAATAGAACGCAGCATTTGATTTTCTTCAAAGTTCATTTTCCTTTCACAACAATTCCTCTCTTGGAAATGAGACCCTGTGTCTTAATAAGATTTATCTGTCCAAATAAATAGTGGATAGAGCATTTATTTGCTTAACCCGGAAAGTTGTGATTATAGGGATTCTCTCCATGTGTCTCTAGCCCACTCAGGTGCTGAATTATGGGGTCCGTGGCGTGGATAGTGGCGAGACGCCACTGAGCCCGGCTACGTCATATATATATATATATATATATATATATATGTGTGTGTGTGTGTGTGTGTAAGTGAGAGAGAATCAATATGAATTATTTAGCTAAGTATGCTCAGTGAAACATTCAGAACACACAGAGCCTTTTATGTGTTTATCAATGAATGTCATAAAAATGTCAGTACCACATTCATATTATGCTGACAGTGTTGCAGAAATGTTTTTGCAATCATGTTGCATCTATTAGTCTATTTATGGTCTATTAGTAAGTTTGCAATAACTTTGACCCAATCATGACATCCTTCTGGTCACATCCAGTCACTCAGAATGACCCTGTCTAAAAAAACAAACATTTACTAGCTACGGGGATGGAAGGTGTGTTACTGTAAACGGTAAATAAATATATAAAAGCCATCATAAACGAGGCAATCTTTCAAGCAGCCCCCCCTGATAATCATGTTCTTTGTGTGGCTGCAGTGAAGCTGCCCTATTGACGGTCAGGTGTGATTGTTCACATTCATCACGTCCCGCCAGCCCGAGTATGAAGGCGGTCTGCAGTATCTGTACGCATGACGACGGGGAAAACCGCAAGCATGGGGATTGAACATCCAGGGAGGCAATTGTCAAACTGGTATTGCTCTGGACCGTTCGCTTTTCCATCAATTTTATCTTAAGTGACCCTTAAATATCTGACCCAAATATCCAACCTGACCTATGGAGAGGTTCCTTTTTCATTTGAAATCCACTCAGGCTGGAATATATAAAACCGAGTGATGTAATGCATCCATTTCTCTCTGAATTGAATATGTATGGAGGTGCAGATCTTTGGGGAGAAACAACACCGTGAGGATTCCTTCTCTGTTCTTGTTTGCATTCTCAAAGACTAACAGACACATCACAAATGTGTTTCTATAGAACAGAGAGGCCTCTTAAAATGCTGATTAGAGCAGATTATGTGCCTGTGATTATGTCCAGACCTGCTTTGCCAATAATTCTTCAGCATATGTAGTAATTAATTATTTAATTGTTATTTCTGGTTGGCGGTTCTGCTACGGGTCAGAACTATTCCCTTGGCCCAACATTGTGGTGTTCCAAGAATGGATATTAGTTGTCTTGAATTGTAAATCATTCCTGTCACAACCTGTTTCTCGCTCTGCACCACCTCCCTGTAAAGCCATAACCAATGCTGAGTCATACCTCCTCCTGGCCTGAGGAAACAGCTGGCATGCAAGCGCCAGGAAGATGGATCAGGCTCACATGCTACCCTGAATACATTCCATGTCAGTGTCCTGTCAGTCTGGTGGAAGGCTATGGATGTGCAATGAAAAACCAGGTGGTCTGTGGTATCAGAATGCTTCTTTAGAATCATCAAGTGCACTTCTCACTTAACAGAAGTATAACTGTATAAATAAAGAGACATTCAAATGAATCTTTGGAGGGTTCTCAGTGCCAATTCACAGTAGGCCGCTACAGTAAGGGTGGACTGGAACTGCGTGAATTAGCTTCCAGGGCCCCCCAGTTTTTCATGTTTAATAATTGTGATTTTGAAGATCATATAATTGATGATTTTGACACCTGTGCATATAAACATCTTGTAAGAGTTGTGGATGCCTAAGTGACATTTAATTCAATATACCTGGACATTTTTGGCACTGCCTCTAGCACTAAATACATTGTTGATGTTTTGGGCATAAGATAACCACTACTAGAAATGGTGCTTGGAGAGCATAGACCTCCTTACATGAATGCATTTCCCCCCGTCAACAACTCGAAGCCAATCAAAATAATCTGTCACACCCCCCCCTGTCAACCCCCCCCCCCCCCGTCAACAACTTGTCGAGCGGTGGGATCTTCAGGAAAATTGCAATAAGGTCCGCTTTTTGATAAAAACGAAAAACGAAAAACTAAGCTTTACAAAGATGATAACTAACCTATTAAACTATTGTTTACAAAACGAACTAAATAAACTCAGATTGTAGAGAAATGTCCTTAGTTTAGCATCTTAGCAGAAGTAACCTGACGTGCACCAGATGGTTTGTTTCACACAGAGTGAAACAATGTGAGCTTGTGAGATCAGGATGGTCTCACAAGACTAGCTCAGAAGATCAGGATGGTCTCACAAGACTAGCTCAGAAGATCAGGATGGTCTCACAAGACTAGCTCAGAAGATCAGGATGGTCTCACAAGACTAGCTCAGAAGATCAGGATGGTCTCACAAGACTAGCTCAGAAGATCAGGATGGTCTCAAGACTAGCTCAGATGATCAGGATGGTCTCACAAGACTAGCTCAGAAGATCAGGATGGTCTCACAAGACTATCTCAGAAGATCAGGATGGTCTCTCAAGACTAGCTCAGAAGAAAATAAAACAACAATTACAGCTGCTGCACAGCACTGGATCGGGGCCGGGCGGGCGAAGAGGAAGGAGGAGACAAATTACAAATACATGAGGGTCTCTGCCTGGACCCTAACTATTTAAAACTTCTTACATTAAAAAAAAATTCTTTAAAATCATGTCTGAAATCCAAACAGTACAATGCCTGAGTAGGCATAGGCATGTTTATTCTGCATCACTCAGGGCTTGAACTCACAAATTAAAACTAAACTGAAATTGAAAACAAAAAGTTAAAATGATATAACAATATAAACTTAATGAAACAGCAAAATTATCATTACCTTGATTCTGATGTCCATACCTGTCAAGTGCTTGTCAAGTTAGAACCAGTTACTGACCAAAAATCATGGACCAATCAGCATTGAGGGGGTGTGGTCTCTATACCATGGAGCTCACCTATAGGTCCGCTCCATCACTCTAACCAAGTTTGGGAGCTCTGCCTCCTTTAGAACCAAAGTTATGACTTCCGTTTGAGGGTATGCCCGCACAAGTGCTGGCTCCTGTGCTTTTTCAATACTTATCTTATTTTAGTAGTTATTATAGTAAGTATAATAATAGTTATTCTCAGAAGTGCCCGCATTTTGTTTACTACTTTGTGTTGTCAGTCTGGGACTATTTGACAAGGGGACAGCTACACCTGTTGACCACTCTACTGTTGGTAAAGACACCATGTTGGGCAAGTGCTCTGACTCCAACCCCAAACTGCCTGAAGATTTGGAAAGACTCCGTTCTACTCTTATCGCGGATCTACGTGCAACACTTTCCACATTGATAAAAGAAGCGCTGAGCACTGCCCTCGCTCCAATCTCGTCCCCTCTGGAGAATATCAGAAAAAATTACTGACTCTCATGGCCAACGCATCCAAGACCTGGAGCATGATCTCTCTGATTACAGCAACAAAATTGGAGTGCACCAAAAACCTTAAAGCAGACAATTCCCACCTTCTTGCAAAAACAGGACACTCCAAAAGGAGGACTTGTAGAATCGTTCTAAAAGGTCAAATCTGAGTTGTCAGAATTCCAGAGAAAATACAGGGTCAAGACCCTGTTGCGTTCATGTCTGCTTTCTTTTCTTTGCTGAGGCACCTGTTCTAGACCGAGCCCACCGACTCAGACCAACCCCAAATGAGAATACGTGCAACCAGGCCAAAGTGTTTATTGTGTGCTTTCACTGCCACAGAGATAAGAAGCGTGTTTGTTTTTTGTTTTTTTACCTTTTTTTTAACCAGATAAAAAGCATTGAGATAAAGTCTCTTTTACAATACTGACCTGGCCAAGAAGGCAGCAAAGTTTCACATAGAAAGACACAAGGACATATAAAGTACAGAGAACAACACAACTAAATATACAAAAGGCGTAGACCACGTGGGAACAATATGAAATTAAGGTATATTACTACATGAGCAGCTGGTGGTAAGGACTTCTGATAATTTCAGTTTAAAGCTGGCTAAAGGAATAAGTGCCATCAGTTTGAGGCTTGACTGAAGGTCATTCCAAGACCAAGGACCAGAATAAAAAAGGCTCCTTTTTCCAGCCTCAGTCCGCACAGCAGGTACCTGGAACCGTATCCAGGCACTGGATCTGAGGTTGTGAGAGTCACAAACTGGTACAAAACTGGAACATATGTACCGAGGGAGCTTGCCTAAAATGGCCTTATACAATAATATGGCCAAATTAGTGTGGCCAAAAGAAGGGCCGATCAACTTCACTTTCGAGGGCAAAAGGCTTTCATCTTCCAAGACCACAGCACCAGCACAGCTCAAAGGGGGGCAACATTCAATGTGGTGAAGGCAAAGCTGCATGAGAAGAAGGTGCAGTTGGAACAAGCCCAAATCTTCTACGATCAACACTTTGCATAAAGACACCAAAGCTGGTTTGACAAGGTTATATTATTTGGTCACACACCGTTATAACCTATGAACTGTATGTTTAGTAAATCAAGGTGGTGTGTTGAACAAGTAACCCTGAGCAAATGTTAAACTCACAGGCAGTTTTTATGGTAAATGGATGGTACTTATAAAGCCCTTTTATCCAAAGCACTTTTCAATGAAGGCCTCTCATTCACCCATTCACACACACAAACCAATGGTGGCAACTGTCATGCAAGGTGCTAGTGTTGTGGAAACTAAGTGTTTAGAGGATTGTTTGGCCGTAAGGTCAAGTTGGCTCGGCTGAGGAGAACAACAGGAAGAGAACAACAAGCTCAGTTGAGGTCCCTAGTGAGTTGTGAGAGCGCTCTAGACTGGAATGTCCCATTTCACAGTATCTCTCAATAACAAGATTCATATCTATTCACGCAAGTTCCTAGAAAAGCCATTAACCTTATGTGACGCACACACTGTTTGAAGATCTGCGTATAAAAGGTGGTGAGCCAGTTGGGCTGGGGGCTGTATCAGAACATTGTGAAGCTGTATTGAGTGTGTTACCGTTATAAATACCCGTAAAGGCTGAACGATTTGGGTCTCCTGTGAAGTTTTCAGAAATTACCAACACTAGCCTGCTCATTGGGAGCAATTTGGGGTTCAGTGTCTTGCCCAAGGACACTTCGACATGTCGTCAGGAGGAGCCGGGATTTGAACCGCTGACCCTACGATCATTGGACGACCTGCTCTACCTCCTGAGCTACAAACGCCTCAAGTAGTTACTAGTTTCTTGAGGGAGAGGAAGCGTTTACACGCACACATTTTGGATGAGAATGTTCTATAATGTGAATGCATTATTGAGCAAGGCTCGGCAGTTGTTTTTTGTTAGTTTGACTGGATGTGCTTAGAGCCTAAAATAAGTTGTTGATGTTACTGTGTCCAAACTTTTACTCCACTGGCTGTGTGGCTCCATCTTGCTTTTGTGATGTTTGAATTGGAGCCTCAGTCTGCGCTGTCGAGTTAGACTAGACTCTCTCGGCTCTACCACCATATGGTGGAAGCTGGAACTGTCGCAGCTGTCGATCTTTTGTAGTGTCAGGGTGGTTTGGATCAGGCCCGTCAGACATGAGTACTTCAAGTTTTTTTTTTTCTCTCTCTCCTTTTCCTTATGTCCTTATATTTAGACTGGAGATAATCCAATATGTTTGTTGCTAGGGAGCCATAGAGAGTGATAGGATAAGTTAGTCAAGATAAGTTAAGGGACTTACAGATGAGTTCTGGGATGTATCTGTTGGGAGGATTTATTTGTATATGTCTCGGGCTAATACAGTTCAGCGTCCTGCACCATACGTACTTAAGCAAGGCAAAGCTGGCAAAGATTAACCCAAATGTTGATAATGTGACCGCTGTAACAACACTCCTGCAGAATTATCACATGTTCTGCTTCTGTCCCAAACTAAAGAATTTCTGGGCTTCTGTGTTTGGAACCGTGTCCAAAATAATAGGAAAGGATTTGCAACCCTGCAACCGTGTCACATTAACTGGGGTTCCAGAATACCACTCTACTCTGACTGCTAAACCCGCCGACATAGTGGCACATGCATCTCTATTAGCTTGTCGCAGGATTTTACTAGAATGGAAGTCCCCTCAGCCCCACGTGTAGCTTAAGTGCATCACATTGTTCCCTTTTTTCATTGCAGAGACAGCGGAGACGGTCCATCTGTTCTAGCACTGCAAAGGGAGGTTTTGCTTCTCAAAAACTGTTAGAGCTTCAAACAGAGAACCTGGTCACAGAGAAAAGCAACTTGGCTGAATATTTTTCTACAACATAAAATAAGCAAACTATCTGAAGAACTCTGTCTCTTGCTTTTATGAGAAAACAACCCATTTCGGCTAGCCTACTGTGGCTGATCTTGAAGAGGTTTCCAAAAGTCTGGTGTTGTAGTCAAGATCACCTAAACTGAGACAGTCATGACCAAGGCCAGTGTATAGAGACCGAGACAAGATCAAGACAGGGCAAGACCGAGTCAAGACCAGAACCAGACCAGTGTGAGTTCACTGCATGACATACTTAGGATAAAACGTGGGACATGCAAACGCACTCCTCAAATTGATCTGAAGGTATTGGTTGCATTTGAAGCAGGAAGTTTTACATAAATGTAACAATACATACATTAGACAATACACAGATAATTGAGTGATATTCCCTCAGTTGTGGTGTTGCAACCTGGTATCACCCGGCAGACGTCAGAATTCAACGTTTGTCCATCGCCTCCAAACGTCATTTTTAGACGGCATCAAACGTAATTTCTAGACGGCATCATACAAATGATGCAAATAACGTATATGTGTGTAAGCGCTCAGGCAGCGAGCATTGAGCAATTCCTTCAGTGCGTGCGTGCCCGCGCAGGGGTATTGCGATATGCGGAGCGTGCTGACAACAACCAATCAAAAACTTAGGCCTATCCCACGTCATCTGCCGACGTTTATAACTGTATGATGCCATCTATATATGACGTTTGGAGGCGATGGACAAACATCGAATTCTGACGTCTGCCGGGTGAGACCAGGCTGGGTGTTGACTAGTCTTAAAATCCAGAGTCCTCTTTGTCTGAGGTGGAGACACGGCCGAGTAAAAATGTAGTCGATTCAGAGACTAGACCTTCAAAAACTGGTCTGGAGATCAATCTCGAGACCAAGACCGGTCTACAGTACAAGACCGGTCTACAGTACTACAACACTAGAAAGGTGGTTGTTTTTGCGTAATGTCATTGTTTTCATGAAAGGTTGTCGTGTTTTCACAAAATGTGTTTTGCGAAATTAACTGATGGTTGTTTTGCCAAATATCGTGTTTTGTCAGACGTTGTCATGTTTTGCCAAATGCCGTCGTGTTTTGCCTAATGTCCTCATGTTTTGCCAAATGTTTTGCCCTTCAGGGCCACCATAGGAGGATATCAGACCAAAGAACAAAGACAATGGGAAGGAAATACTCTTGCCTTTCAGATAAGGAAATAAGGATAAGGAAAAGAAAAATAATAAGCTCTTGTTTAATCTTTTTGAGTATAATATGATGGCTTTTAAGTTTACAAAAACAGCAGTTTAACACCTCTGTTGTCAACAAAAGTTGTTTACCCTTTCATGAAGATTCTGTGATTTTCATGAAGCCAGTCCTTGTTTTATCTAAATTTAATGGCTTCAATAGATGATGACAGAAGCAAACTGCAGATAAACAATTAATTAACCTGCAATTGCAAGAGTCAAAAGCATCATATCAGCATATGTGAAATGAGAGTCAAAGAACGGGTGATTCTAGTGTTTTAACTTGTCTGTTATCTAATTATGCCTGCCAATGAACAGCATGTGAAAAATTAAGATACTGGTAACAGAACTTGATCAGTTGTAGCTAAATTAAAATTGGTGTTTTGTAAATCTTTATAGCAATAACTGTTTTTTGTAATATAACATGGGATTCAGAACAGTCCGGATCACTTATTTTGACAACAGTGTTTGGTATTGAGAATATACAGTAGCAGGTATCAAGAATGGGAGTTCACACCCCACTGCAGTACATTTGTCTCTGCTGGAGTACCAGTAGCTTTCATCTCATCACATTCAGCAACGCCTCTGCTCTCTGAGCACTATGCCACCTAACTGGGTGTTGAGGCAATGGAGCTGGCCATGCACACACGATTCTGAAGGCATGTGGCGGCATCTGACATATTTGGGCCCAGCATCCTGCTAAACTCAGAGCAGTATCCCTGACATGAAACTGGCAAAGCAGAAGGATGTCAGCGTCTCGAACAGGGCTAGCTCTGGTGGGATGTCAGCTTTGCAGCTGCAGACAGCTTTGTTGCACGTTACTTCCTGTGAGCAGAGAGAGAGAGAGAGAGAGAGAGAGAGAGGGACCAGGTGATTGAGAGGTCAGCTACAAGTCAAGACACTGATTAACGTGACTTGGTTGGGTCTGTCCCAAGTTCACCCTCAGTTTACACCCCAGCAGGTGAAATATTCAGGTATGAATTATGCAGCCAGAGACATGACTCATCCATTCTTATGCTATCAAATTACAACACTGATCACCTGTGTGATTGCTACAAGGTTGAAGCACAAAACAGAATCTTTTCCATCGTCCTATTTTGGCCTTGGCTACTAATGGAGGTAAATGCCATGAGCTGTGAATGTGATAAATTGGATATAGGACCTGAGTGAGTGAGAAAAAAAGCAATTTTGTAAGATGACACAATGACAGCCTTGACAAGCCGTACTTTCCACCCTGTGTGTTATTAAAAGACTACAATCGCTCATCAACAGTATGTGACCAATGCCCTCCATTTAATTTAATTTCATATTGCATAGTTTACTTAAAGGAGTAGTAAAGGGAAAATGCATGTTTAGCCCTGTTTTAAGGTTACTTATGATCATATACAATGGTTCAGATCAAAACGTTGACAAAGCTAGCATTTTCGAGAAAGTTGATAATTGCTCTACCACCGTTTTGGTCATACAATGGATGGGGATTTCTTTAAGTAGTGGTCCGGCATCAAATCCATGAAGCGCATTGTGTTGCCTCTGGGTATGAAATGCGCTATATAAATAAAGCTTTGATTGATTGATTGTTAGGTCTTAAACATCTTTTATGGTATCTGTTTCTGTGGGTTAATGATAGCCCTACTGATGTATGGGTGTTTTGGATCCCCAGAACTCTTCTGTGTGTGTGCAGCTCAATCCAAGTCCATCTTGCTGTTCTGGGGGGCATTCCAGAAAGTGGATTTAGTGAAAATTCTGACTTTGGTAACTCTGAAATGAGGGGAAAGCCTGGGTTTTCCATTCCGGGAAGAGAGACCACTCAAACTTGAGAAAGAAAGGCAACTCAAGCCCACGTTCCAGAAAGCGAGTTCACTGAAAGTGTGGGTCGGTTACCATGGTAACCCAGTCAGTGAACCTGCTTGCTTGCAGGTTCTCTCTAAAACTGCGACCGTCTCGCCGTCTCCTCCCTCCCAGAACCTCAGATATGCCGTGTCCTTTCCTCGCCAGCCCAGTAGATGAGGAAGCATAATAACTAAGCACATGTTTAAATGGAGGCAGGTGTCACCGGGAGAGGATCTTAAGATTGCAGTTGGATGTTCTATCATTCCCCGAGGATTATCTAATAGAACGTAACCACTTTTCGTCACACGCCATTATTTATCTAAATATCATTCTCTGGCCTGAAATGGCTAATATTACACATCACAGCCGTGCTCTTACATCAGAGCAAATTCTGTGTTGCCCTGCGTTTCTGTGCAAACGGGAGTTTGCTGTATAACACTGGCGATGCAGAACACATTGAGAAAGCCAGTGTGTGCAGATCGAGCCGTAAGGAAAGGGACCCTTGCTCTGAAATGGCTACTGCACACATGTGTGGTGTTCTCTGGACACAAACCTCTATGGACCATCAAAAAGCAATTCCACAGAATAGCAGGTGACTCATGTTGGAAGCATTCAGTTGAAGTTAATGAGAATATTTGATATAATATTCTGTTAATGGCGCGCTTCAATCTTAGACTGGGATCATCAGTAGGCTACTGTAATACACAGCCTTAACCATGGAGTCAACACGGGGGGGGCGGGGGGAGAAATCAGGTAGGCTACTCACCATATCTGATCTGAATGGCAATGCTTATTATATTTAAGCAATAGAGGGTGTGGTATATTAGCCTGGTATGACCATCCCGATCTAGCGAGCTCACTGCTTCACTCCGCAAGCGAAGCCATCGGTCTGGCCTTCGCCCCATAGAGATGCCCCATGAAAAATCAACTAACTTTGCACATAGGTCCAGTCCTAGGTCCAGTTCTAGGTCCAGTCCTATGCCCGAAGTCCTGAGGCCAATAGTACAATGTTCAATAATGACAACATTTTCATGACATGTAGATGTAGTGTGACATTTTTCCCAATTGTATCTCAAAAACTGCATTTTTGGCAGTATGTTGAAGCCTGTCCTCATGTTGTCCCCTCAAACTACTGCTGTTGTAATAGATAAATTCAAATGAGTGTATTCTCTGCTCAAGACATTGTCATAGGACATTTACACTGTGAATCCTGTCTTATACCGTGAGCAGCTGTTCTCTGTTTATTGCCCTGATCCCACTGTCCCCCGGCCAAAACAGTCCTTTATGGCAGGAGACCTCAGGGGTCCCCTCCACCCAGCTATCTCTGATCTCTGTAATGTTTACTTCAGCTGTTGACCCTCAGACCTAGCCTACTCACTGATAATTGGCTAGTGAAGTATTTGCATATGCATGTTACAATCATAGTGTTTCTAATGCTCTGTTTTGATGAGAATCACTGCTCTTGGTGGATGTTCCTTTCTCTGAGAGTCTGACTTTGCAAACTCTTAACTTATCTGGAATAAAAGTAACCAGCTTGGACTTGGGCTCTAGCGTTCTACCTTCCGGATCGAGCTGAAAAAGTAAATAGACACCAGCCTGTTGACGCGAGCATAACTGATCATGGCTGGATCATGGATATATTATAAGAAGTGGATAAGGCATGCAAAGATGGCGGCCCATTCAATCCAATGAAAGTTTCATTTCATTTTTCATTTTCCAACCTTTATTTATGCTCGAGAGGCACTGAGGTTGCCCTCATTTACAGTGACCACTCGCAGCAACCTCACCTTTTTCGTATCCTATTACAAAAACACACTCATCAGTTGGACTCCAACACTTCCCCTACCAGCAAAAACGAGTGCTCAGGAGAACTGTTTTAATAACTGCACCATGGCTGGAAATATTCAAATAAACGTGAACCACCCGAATTGTGCCTTATGGTTTATGTGAACAAGGCCAACCCAAATAGGTGAGATAGCCTATGTTGCCTGGCAACCATTTAATTCAGAACTATAGCCTATCGCGGACGATTTCGTAAATACTAAAATGATAAGAATGATCAGTAAATAATGATTGAATGTTACTGAGTGTTTTGTGTGAATATATATATATGTAGTAACCGTTGTAGAAAAGCAATTGACCACTCCGCTATCGCGTCGGGCCTAACAACGTCCCGTAGCTGTGGTAAAATCCCCTGTAACCCACTGCCTCTCGTGGTCAATTGCTTAATTTTAAATAGGTCTACTTTATCTTTTGATGCGTATTTGAACGGACAGCATCGATCAATGCAATGACTCCACATTAATCAAGTCTGTTTGTTTGGGACTAACGATTTTTTAACATGATTTTATCTTTCCATTTTTTTCCAGTTTTAAACCTTTCATCAATAAAACATTGTTTTCATAACCACGTCTCATTGATTGGAAAGGCATTTAGAGCTGCTGGTCAAATCATAGCTTAGGTACTTATTCGGACCCAGAGGATGAGGAGGACATAACTGTTTATGAGAGACAATTGATAGACAGGCTGGGCTATATAAAGAAATACCACAATGCATGTAGTCTACATTTATAACATTATGGTTAGGCTATACACTTTATGGTAGACTGCCCTCTCGCTCACTATAGTTCAATTCAGACCTGTCAAAATGAGAAACGTAGCCTACATTAGTCTATAAGCAACGGCAACCAGATTGCTTAGTAGCCTACTACACTGTAGCAGTGCTCTACTGCCCCTTGTGGTTGCGAGTTGTTATAATTATTTTACCGCCGCTGCCACTGTCGTTGTTGCTCTCACCACGAGGTGCAGCGAAATATTGAAGTTGGGATGACTGTATAAAAAAGTTGAGCTTTAAATCTCATTGAGACACATGGTCTCATTCCCAAGAGTTATCAAATAAACAGTCAACAGCTTTCCAAGGAAAACCCTCTAGTGAAGGACCTCACGCAATTGTATTGGATCTGTCAGACAGATTTCTGAACCATGTGCAGGTACATCTGAGTTATAGAATTAATTGTCCATGAAGCAAACAGCCACAGGGCGAGAGATTGGCTGCTGAGCAGAGATACAGCCAGGGGCTCACAGCAGCTCTCAGAGCAGAGAGAGATCATACAAGACAAGTGATACTCCTGCTCCAGCATGGGCCCTAGGACGAGCTGGTGACCTGTGCATACTGCTTCTGTCCCACTGACCACATCACCAGGAACACCACCTCTATGGTGCCATGTCCAGTCCACTGGTTTGCCGTTTTTACCTTTACCTGTTGTTACCTTTGATCCTGCTGTTTCCATCAATGCCTTTCCATTGACACTCTAGTCTAATTGGTCTTACATTACAGTCATTTAACAGATGCTTTTATCCAAAGCAGCTTACAAAAAGTGCACTTAATGTAGGTAGTCAAGTGCAGGGCCGCCGTGTGCCTAGCCCAGGCCTGGGACAAGATTCTCGCCCCCCCCCCCCCAACTTGTAGGCTAAAGATCACTTACATCAAGGATCGCAAAGGAAATAATCTTTTGTTTGGTCAATAAACAAAAAAGCATCAGTTCCAATGTTTAATGAACGAAAGACAAGCGCCGAACCTTTCGGGTTGCAAAGTCATTGATGAGGTCAATAAAGTTAATTTTCTCTGCCAGTTCACGCTCTCTGGAGAGTACTGCCAGGCCGTTTAACCTCTCCTGTGACATTGTGGAGCGCAAAACTTTTTTTGATCAGTTTCAGTTTACTGAAGGTGTGCTTGCCTCCAGCCACAGTCACTGGCAGAGTTAGGAACATGTGCAACAAGACGCACAGCTCTCCAAATATACTCTGTAGCTCCATTTTGTATATAGCATTCAAAAGGTCCGAGACCGTCTTCAAATGTCACACTGTAGATAGTATTTACATGGTGGATTTGATATTCGATTGACAGAGAGATCATTCTCCTATTTCACGGACAGCTTTCTGCATGACGCACTGATATCGTCTTTGGACATTATACATTTCCATAAAACACCGAATTCCTCGCAAATCTGATTAACTGATGCGAAGCGTACACCCAACTGGGAAATGATGCTGTCCATAGCGACATTAAACACATATTTCTGAATATAGTTGCTAGGCTTTCCTCTATTAAATTAGACTGTGCTATTTTGCCTGTGCGCACATCATCCCCCTGCCGCTCTGGCTCCGGGGCAGGCGCTGGACCCTCTCCCACGCTAGCCTCTCCTACCGGCTGGATCACCAGAGTGTCTCCTCCTCTCTGCTTTTCATCACCGATATTCTCATCTGCCCTGCTCACATCTGCAACCGCCTGTACCCCTCTCTCTCTCTCTCTCTCATCTCAACGTTAGCTTCTTCTCCAGACTCGACAGTTTCTGTCAGAGAAGAAGCAGTGTGTTAAACCGTTATATGGCCCTATGCTAGTAACTGGATGTTAACATTTAAAACAAAAGATAAAACTCACTTTGCTCTACCTTTATTTAAATACTCGGCCTGGAAGTCCCTTGCCAATTATTATTATTTATTTATTTTTTAAATAATTTTCTCTTTTTAGTTTCTCTTTTCTTTTTTGGGCACCTGACCGATACCTAGTACTAGTAGAGGCCATTTTGGAGAGTGAATGCGAGGCGTGAGAGCGTGATGTTAAACTTAAGACGGACCAAACCATTTGTGCATTGGGCTACAGGGAGGGGACGTGAATCTGTTCTTGACCACTATGTCAAGGAAAATTATCAATATAAAATATAACAAGCTTTTATGTGACTGACAAATACTAACTTAAGTCTTCACGGATATTTATTTTTTACAAAATATTCCAGCAGATTATTTCAAGGTTAGAGGGTCAGTTTGGGGCCCCCCCTGATCTGGGGCCCGGGGGACAACTGTCCCCTTTGTCCCCCCCTGTTGGTGGCCCTGGTCAAGTGTACTACCTCGTGCCAGAACTCATAAGTGCATCTCCTTTCTGAACAAGCGTCTAACCTAGTGGTAAAGTAAAAGTGCAAGAACAGCTAAATGCAAAAAAGTGCAAAGTGGAAGGGTCAGGTTAGTCCTTCTTGAAGATGTGAGTTGTCAGCCTGCGATGAAAAATGGTCAGCGTTCATTCCACCACTGTGAAGTCTGGACAGAAAAGAGCTGTGACTGGGCCAATTGGCCGCAGGGGCCTCGTAATGACAGGGTAACCAATCTCCTCGATGCGGCCGAGCAAAGTGTTCAGGCGGGGGTTTAGGGCTTGACCGTGGCCTTTCCCACCTCCACAGGTTCGGACTGGACAACCAACTGACTCCTGCTTTGATTCCGACTTGAATGGTGCACAATCACCATTATGGCTCACTGTTCAGACCTCCCCAATGTCAACGCTACATCCAACTTCCTGTTGATTAGAACAAAAGGTTCCTTCCTTAAGCATGTCTGTTAAGTGGCTTCACATTGGGTTTGATCCATTCATGCTTCTTTGTATATCAAATCAAATGTATTTCTAAAGCATGTTTGAAAACAACTCACGCTGACTGAAGTGCGGTACAAGTCATACACACATGCATTTCTACCATTTATTCACCCAGGTAATGGGGCTAGTCAATTGCCCCAAGACTTTCTCAACATGGGATGTACACATTGTTGAAGGCAGTCTCAATCAATTCCTATGACAGGTTAAATAAATCCTAAGTTTGTAAAGAATGACCAGCCATTAGTAAATATCTTGATGATCCTCTGGGAAATGGCATGCACTGTCTATGTACCAGTCATTATCAAGGTCATGTCCTCCTTCTGTCTATCTGGGAATAGATTTCCTTATCCACTAAGAACAAAAGAGCACAGACATAGGTTGATACAAAATGTTGAAGACCCCTAAATATCATTAGTGTTTATGTGATTGCATTTTCAGTGATGAAGTATTGATCCATATACTGTATGCCTTGATCAAATCATGCTTTGGCATGAAAGGGTTAAAACACCCATGTGCCTGGGATTCAATTAAAGCCATCACCCATGGTGATCCTATAATTTGACACATCAGAGAGATTGAAGAGGCCATGGAGGATTTATGTGATTGAGATCACACCATTTATCTATCCCGTGTGCACTCACTCTCCTTTATCTGTTGCCTCTCTCTCTCTCTCTCTCTCTCTCCCTCCCTCACTCCATTATGGCTAACAGTCAAGTCAGGAAGTTTTACTGGCCTGACGTTTGGTAATAAAACATGTTGCCAAAGCAGAAAGGCATTCATATAAACAGTGAATTAAACAATAACTAATTAAGTATATTACCGGTATGTATATACACATGTATAAAGGGAGGGGGTTACAACAACAATACAACATAATGAATAATAAACAGTTTATAGAGAAAATCAGTGTAGTCTTGCATTGAAGCATATCTATCTTTGTGACATGCAGTTATACATTTACCTGATTGCTGTGCAGCAGCCCTTTTCTCTGAGAAGAGTTTTGGCTAGAAGGTCATCTGGGCCTTGTACTACGAAGCTAGTTCCACCCATCCAGGATAACTAGCTAGAAGGTCATCTGGGCCTTGTACTACGAAGCTAGTTCCACCCATTCAGGATAACTAGCTAGAAGGTCATCTGGGCCTTGTACTACGAAGCTAGTTCCGTGTGCACATACTGTATACAGTGACGATGTTTGCCAGTATAGCCAATCGCAAACATGGACAAGTCTAGAGCCGCCTAGTTCACGCAAGAGGAGCGGACCATCATACTATACCAATATAAGTGTTAAAAAGACAATATTAACAAAAAGCAACATAGTTGCTGCCACTAAAGCCAGAAAGGAAAGCTGGCAAAAAAGTGTCAAAGAGTGTTTGAATGCACAAGTTAATGGGCTTATCAATATTGAATTGAAAACTTTATTTACATATGGAAGACCGTTTAACTTGCCCTACGTCCCATCATGCGCACCATAGCCTAGATGTGACAACGTGTGAATGCCTTGAAATGAATGTGCTGCATAGGCCTATTCTAATGGCGTGTATTCCTTCAGTGCCAACCCTGGCAACTTGTTCCCAACGTTCTTGGGAACAAGTCAAGAACAACTATAAAAACAAAATCCAAACCGGTAATTAGGCCTACTTGTAGATCTTGCATGGCTGTTGTGGTGCTTTAAACCGTCACTGTTTTAGGAGGATGTCTGTAGTACAAAGTCCTATAGAACAATCAAATGGCTTTGAAATGTATTGGAGCGAACAAGAAAAGAAATATGCAAGGAAGATTGGAGCGGGTTCTGCTCCAAAAAGCCACACCCCTGCTGATGAGCTGGCCCTTGCCAACGAGGGTCACCCCTTGATGGACGGGGTGCGGGGGGTACCCTCCAACCCTGGTGGCAGTTACAGCTCCTAACAGTTTGTACAGGGCGCAATTCAATGAGTCAGTGTTAAAATACCAGGTTGCAAATAAAACAAATATAACATAATAGTCATTGTGGGAGTAGGTAGTATAATGCATTAACTTTCTCTACAGTTGAAGGAGACACACTGTTGTTGCTGCCACCACCACTTACCTCTGCATGGGACTGGGCTGTGTAAGTGGAAGCAACCTGTCATATAGCGTACTGTACACTGGCATTAATCTGTGGTTGCTCATAATGGATTTAATATACCATTGACATTTCTTCTTCCATCCGATGGAGCCACTGGATGATGACACTACCCTGCCTACATGCTCAGAGAGAGCTTTGGAGGTCCTAGCACAGATGGTGAGGGTGGACCATACTGTATCTGTAATTGATTTACCTTGGGATGGGACAAAATTGCTTCTAGTGCTCTCCATCTACAAATGAATCAATTGCTTCCATTGCTTTGATGTTATTTCTACAGGAAGAGACCAGTCTCCCTTACTCTGAGCCTATAGCCTCTGCTTCTAGGGCCTCTGCTTCTAGGGCCTCTGCTTCTAGGGCCTCCACTTCTAGGGCCTCCACTTCTAGGGCCTCCACTTCTAGGCCAAGACCATCACAAGGGGTAAAGAATTGACATTAATTCAGACAGGGTAGTCTAAGTTGCATTTACATCTTCAAGTGAGCCTGGCAAAGGCACTACTCTTAAATGGTCAAAGCATAGGCTTAGTTTTAGGTATGGACACTATGGACATGTCCATACCAAAGCCACAGAAACACGAATTGTCCCTACCAAAAATAATAGAGTGAAAACTGTATTTTTAATTACCATTCACAACTTGCGAAGGCAAAACGGTTGGGAATTAAGGCCTGGTTGACAGCTGCGTTCAGCAAGCTATCCAATCAACAACATACAGTAGCCTGCTTTTCCCCCCTCCCTCCCTCGCCTCTGACCCAGCGAGGGCCTCACGAGCTCAGCAGCTCACAGCACATCCAGCATCGACTGTCGGCAACAGCAGGAATTTTGATTAGGCAGCAAGTAAGATTAAAGTTATTGAACAATAGGGAATAAAATATGTTGACCGACAATTATTTTTCTGTACAGAGTTGTATCAATGATAATAGTTTAGTTTGTGTCCTACTAAATGCCTATGTAAACTGTAAAAACTCTAAAAAATAAGACAAAAATGGACGTTAGCATTTGTTTTGGTCAAAGCAGCAGAAAGGCAGGATTAGGAGAGGCAGGAGATGCATCAGGGTTACAGGTGAGATTATAGTCCGACTCAACAGATGTAGGTTTTGTGGATAAGCCTTGTCATTCGTTGTCACAATCAGTGGCGACGGAAATTAATCTGATTCAGCCACCACCCAGATTCAATCCAGACTACGTGAAACAACAACAACCCAGTGTGTCCCTACCAAAGCTCAAATCAAAACTACGCCCCTGGGTTGAATTGAATTGAAACCTTTATTGCCCCAGAGGGGAATTTGTTTAGCACACATCAAGCATACAGAAAACATTGAAATGTACGCCCATCACCAACACCACAATGTCACCAACCACCATCATCGTCATCACCATCAAAGCAAGTGTATAATGTCTTTGTTACAGGTTGGAGCAGACAATGTGAGGCCCATGTACAAAAGGCTATTATAAACTGACATTAGGCTGAAAGAAGCTGACATTCAGCTGAAGGATAAGACACGCCAGAAAGTGAGCCTTGAGATAAAGAAACTGAGGCTTGAGATAAAGAAACTGAGGCTTGAGGTGAAGAAACTGAAGTAAGAAAAGACGGTATATCAGTAACATCATTTATTTCCCGGCATTGATAACAATTCAACTAAAAGGATGGATGGGATGCCAAAGGTCATCTCTATCCTGACACTCGCCCTGGTAAGGGCCACAATGAATCTGATTTGTGGTTCTAGATCTGGGTCAGGATAGGGTGTCATTAAAAAGGGCAGGCATGTATACCCCCTGTCCCCAAGCAGCACTCCATTGAAAAGCCCTGAAGATGAAAAGGAATATTGCCATGATCAGTATCATAAATGCATTGTGGGAAAAAATATGACAAACAATAATGTAGGCTACAGACTCCCAAGATCCAGGAGTGATACATTGACCCAGCCCACTTCGCCTCAAGGCTGGTGATCATGCAGTTGCTTTCAGAAGTCATCTGCAAAAACATTTTAAATATTCACAATACTTCATGTCATGAACTCCCCAAATACCACCAGCAGATAAAATGTCCAACCAGGGAGGACCTCTGGACCACTGTTACACCACACTAACCAACGCCTACCACGCCGTCTCCCGTGCTGCGCTGGGACACTCTGGCCACGCCATCGTCCACCTGATCCCTACATACCGGCAGAAGCTGAAACTCTCCAAGCCTGTCGTCAGGACATGCAAGAGGTGGACCGATGAGGCTAGAACGGGCCAGCCATGATCAGGGCGCTATCTTGACTGGGCAGGCACAGATGCTGGTAACAACCAGGATGAGTACACAGACACTGTGTCATCACACCTCAGCTTTGTCGAGAGTGAATGTAGTCCCCACCCCCCCCCCCCCCCCGCTCCAAGATCACACACAACAACAACAAGCCCTGGTTCACAGCCAGACTCAGGGAGTCAAGGCTGGAGAAAGAAGCAGCACGTAGGAGTGAGGATGAGGTGGGTTCAGCGAGGCCAGGTACAGGTTTAGTAAGGCGGTGAAGGACGCTAAACAGCGCTACTCTGAAAAACTCCAACACCAATTCTTAGATGGTAATGCGTCCTCTGTCTGGAAAGACCTCAGATTATAAACTACAAATCAAGATCCCCCCCAGGCCACTGACGACTCAAGATCCCCCCCAGGCCACTGACGACTCACGCCTAGCCAACGCCTCCGTCTCCCCCTCCAGGCTGAAGTACTGTGCTGATCAGCTGCCCCTGGTGTTCACTGACATCAACACCTCACTAGAGACATGTTCCAGCCTGTTTCAAGGCCTCCACCATCATCCGCATCCCCAAGAAAACAAGGACCACTGGACCACTGCTTCATAATACAGGGCCCTGGAAATATCTTTCTCTCTCTCTGAAGCTGGTTCTATTGTGCCTTTTGCTAAAACCGTTTTTCCTTTTTTACCATGTTAGTTGTGGATCTGATTGCAGAAGTATTTGAGCATTCACACCATATAATCTAAATATGGAAATGACATACCATCGTTTCTCTAAGATTGCTCATGTTGAAATAAAATGCTGTGACATGATGATGGCTTCATAATGCATACTGCACCCACGCATCAATCTATCATCTTGAATTGCCACAATAATAAAATATCCTCAACAATTCACCTGGAGCTACTGGGCTGTCTGCTCATACTACAATGATTGATGTGCAGCAGCATCCATGTAAAGCTCTTTGAAAACACTGCTCTAAAACCAACTTGGTGTGTTGCCCATGTTGAACTATGTAGTCAAAGAAGCCTCTTAAAGTGGTCTCACTTTGTCAGTTGTCTGTTTTTTTTAGCTATACTTGTGCAACAAAAAAAATGCCTATAATAAAATAAAATGGATTGGGCTTTGGGATGCTAATAATGCTATAGTCATGATATCATTTTGGGATGCAGTAATTTATGTATAACCATGTACAGCCTCATAATACCTTACTAATTCTTCTACTGTGTACATATTTAAATTATCTGTCCACCATCCACTGAGACAAAATTCTTGTATGTTAAATGTACTGACAAACATTCCAGTGATCGGATGTACAAAGCCTCATTCATCACCAGATGACGATGAGTTTACAGTTGTATATTATTGGCTGAGAGTAAAAAGTATAGATATAGTGAAGAAATAGAGTAGAAATATAGTCTCACCAGCAGCCTGCAACAGACAAACAGTGTGTGCAGGGTGAGGTTAACTCAGGAGTCACCAGCCCTGACCCCACCTCCAAGCTAAGGTCCACATGTCTGCAAAAATGTCACTAAAGCTGAAATGCCATGTGGATATGTATGCTACCTTAGTTAGTGGATTGCTCCAAGCTTTGGCTGTGTATTGCACAGTGACTTGTTTGTGTGTGTGTGTGTGTGTGTGTGTGTGTGTGTGTGTGTGTGTGTGTGTGTGTGTGTGTGTGGTCCCAGTATGAGACCAGGGGTTAAAGTGGAGATGGCAGACCACAGCTGCAGATGGGCAGCAGAGGTGAAGGTTCCCCTCACACTAAAACAGGCCTCAGAGAACATTTTAGTCCGTCCCATCTCACCCATGGCCAGATGCTCTGGTCTAAACAGAAGATTAAAAAAAGGCAGGTCAGTGGCCTTCTGTGTATCAAAGAATCTCAATGGCACTATTTGTAGAGTCCTGAACTACAGCCTAATGGCCACAAAGCTTTGCATTTGTTTCATGGACATGTGGGTTGAACTGAAAGCCAATATGTACTTTTACTTTCATTTAAATAGATTGCATTGTAAGTCTGCCTTTAATGCAATTTAATGTGATGTGCTAGTTCATGGATGCCTGTGGTACAGATTCAACATTTCAAAATGGTTTGGTTAAAATAAAAGAAAGAAAAAAATATATAAACACAACTACATCCTCTTTCTACAGATTGTTTTATGGACATTATTACAAATCCAGCTAATTGTTTATCTCAGTCACTGCCCAAGCTTGGGTAAAGACAATGAAAAAGCTTTTAGCGTCTGTGTGTGTGGGGACACTCATTTGTCTTGGAATAAAAATGACACAGTGTCCCATCCATTTATTATCTCCCCAGATCTGCTGGCTGTACAGATGGATTTCCAGTGCAAGGTCACCATTTAAATGACTCAATAATTTTGCTGTGGGAATAGTTTATGATGCAAGGCCACGTGAATGCCTCGCAGGCATTTCCATCCATATTCATATGGTAGTTCTAGGGATTCAATCTATTTTTTTTAATCTCCACTGCTCCAAACACAGGCCAAGTAGAACTAAAAAGTGAGGTAGATATGTATATGCCCTTTACAGGAACATGGCTGGCAAACGAGCCACTATTCGCACCTAGAGACACTAGAAATTATATATTTTTTGTCCTGATAAGGTATAGTAAGCATTTCTTTTATAGAAATTATAACAAACTGCTTTGACTTTTCGTAAAGAGATTTCCCAGCTCTTTAGTGACTGCCAGTAGAGATGTTTCTGATAGACAGATTATGCCATTACAGCACATTGCATAATTTCCATCCACCCAAAGTATATTCAAGTGCACTACTGACATTTTCAAACTGACAGTAATTAGGGGTTTTATAACTAAGCTAAGAATTGACTGTTATTTCAGCAACTTCATCACATTTTTCTATCAAATGGATTCGAATGTAATGAGAACTTGATATTACATGGTAATCTAATAAATATGTCTAGAGTCGCTTTTCATTTTTCCTTCAATCCTACTTCATAAGCAAAGAGAGAGCAGTCAGAGAGAGCAGTCAGTTTTCGTATTGCTTTAATGAAGAGTGACACACTTATTATTAACTCTAAAATTTGCATCTGTCTCTACTGGGATGAAATTGCTACCCCATGGACTCATTGCTTACTGAATGCTTACACACTCACACACTCACACACACACACACACACTCTCTCACACACACACACACTCTCACACACACACTCTCACACACACACACACACACACACACACACACACACACACACACACACACACACACACACACACACACACACACACACACACACACACACACACACACACACACACACACACACACACACTTGACTTCATCCGCTCCAGCAAGCAAAGCATCATACCAAAGAAAGAGCAAATAGACCACTTGGTGATTGACTCTAATCTGGATTTCCTGTTTTACAGAGACGGTTAAAAGCATCAGTCCCATCTACGGCCCCCAACATCCACGGCTATAATCTGTCCAGGAAGGACAGACAGGGGAGAGTGGGGGTGATTTACCCCAGGGACCATTATTCAATGTAATTCCATTCAATAGAAACATCCAAATAATCTGGAATGCCTGTGTTTGAGTGTGTTTCTGTCCCTGTGTGGCAGAAGTGGGGTTCGGTGTGCTACGGAATAGAGGGACGACCTGGGGAGATGCGCCCCAGGAAATAAGACTAGAATAGTAGTTGTTAGAACTAGATGAAGTACATCAACATTTAAGGCATGCAGATTCAGTCACAGGAAGTCACAGATGTGGTTCTAGTTCAACAATAGATTCAGATAACCTTCATTGCCATTCATGTTCACACATGATAGGAACTTGTTGTGATGATGCAGGGTGTGTTTACTCTTTTCACAAATGTAGTGCAAACAGTACAGGACAGTGTAAACAACAACAAATCAGCGCAATGGCTGGTAACAAGAATAAGGTGCAAGAGCAAAGTTCATAATGATGTTTGACAAAACTGCTACAGAAACCTCAATAGTTGATCAACCAACACACAATGGCCAGCACCACAAAGGACATGACCAGGTTACCAAGGGGCTGAGGCCAGCCAATGGGGAGGCAGGCTACCTGAGGATGTGTCCAAGGGTTCAACCAAATACTCACCACACATGTAATCAGTCACTGCAACCTACACACTCACACTGCAACCTACACACTCACACTGCAACCTACACACTCGCACTGCAACCTACACACTCGCACTGCAACCTACACACTCGCACTGCAACCTACACACTCACACTGCAACCTACACACTCACACTGCAACCTACACACTCACACTGCAACCTACACACTCACACTGCAACCTACACACTCGCACTGCAACCTACACACTCGCACTGCAACCTACACACTCATATTACAAAAGTGTGATCCACTCATGCCCAGTGCCTTTCCTCTCAGTAAACAGTGAAGGGACTTAACCCAGTGACTAGAACCCAGTGACTAGACCCCACAAGATGGCCGGCACTCAGCTCCACTAAATCTAAGCAAGAAAAGAGACAGAAATAAACTGAAAACAGAATCAAAATAAAATACCAGTTGGTTCACAATTGAAATACACTAATCTTACTAAAACCATGACAAAACAGCAGCAGGTGGAGTCCACCGCAGCACAGGCACAGGTATGATCACAGGCACAGGTATGATCACAGGTATGATCACAGGTATGACCACAGGTATGATCACAGGTATGATCACAGGCACAGGTATGATCACAGGCATGATCACAGGTATGATCACAGGTACAGGTATGATCACAGGTATGATCACAGGTATGATCACAGGTATGATCACAGGTACAGGTATGATCACAGGCACATGTATGATCACAGGTATGATCACAGGTATGATCAGAGGCATGATCACAGGTATGATCACAGGCACAGGTATGATCACAGGTATGATCATAGGTATGATCACAGGTATGATCACAGGCATGATCACAGGCATGATCACAGGCATGATCACAGGTATGATGGTTTCTCTAACAAACAATGTCAGCCTACATACCTTGGTCAGCGAGCAGGACAGCAATAGAGCACACTGCCAACAGGTGCCTTTTATACCTGCCACTAATTAGGGGGCGTGGTGAGAGGCGGAGTCAAACCTGGGGCTACGTTCAACACCACTACTCTGAAATCAAGCCCCACTACACCTGCATGTGGGTGTAACTATTATTGGCCTGTATCATGTGATGTTTTATGAGCATCTACATGCTATTCTCAATGAATGTGACCATAGAAGAGAAGTAACATTGATGGGGTATTTCAATATAATTGGGAAAGTAAAGTAGTATAAAAAACTTAAAGAGATAATGGTTCACTTTAATCTGACTTTAATCTGACCCAGTTTATACAAGGATCAACTAGAGTAACTCATACTGGACCTCCCATAAGCAAGACCTGGGCTCTGTACTACGGAACAAGATGGCGGGGTTAGCGCCATAACCTCAGCTTCAAGCCTGGTTTATCCCTATCACAAAGGTACTAGTATTAACTATTCACAATTTGATTAAAATCTTCAGTCAAAAAACTAAACCCAAGCCTAGATGTAGAACAACTATACCTTGGATTAATGAGTATTTAGAAGTCTGATGCGAGAGAGTGATCATGCCCTGAAAAAGGCTCTGGCATCGGGTCACAATGACGATACAATTTTGTTTAAATGTCTCAGAAATAAAGTGGTAAAGAATGCTAGAAAGGCTAAGGCCGATTTCTTTTTGGGAGTGATTAAAGATGCTAAAGGTAATGGTCAATTAATCTGGGAAAAGCTCAATAAACTCCTGGGGAGGTCAGTACATAAATAATTAATTGAAAGTAAACGGGACATTAATCAAAGACTGCAGTTATTATCTATTCAATACTTTTTCGTTGTTCATGAAATATCCTTGTCTAAAGTAAATCTCATCATTACTTATTTATACAACTCAAAAGCTAAAGAAATACATGGCCTCAACAATGCTTTTTCAAAGATACAAAGCTTTGATTGTCCCAATTACTCACTTATTGAATTTACCATTTAAAAATGTGACATTTCCCACCTCTAGGAAGAGTGCTAGGGCTATTCCATTATTCAAATCTGGATCAAAAAGATGTCAATAATCATCGACCCATAAGTAGCCTACCAGCTATTTCTAAAGCTGCTGAAAAATGAGTTGCTCATTTGAATAAGAACAATATGCTCCATCTGATGCAGTTTCCATTCAGGAGTAACCACTCAACTGAAGCAATATGTATTTGGGTTAGGGTTAGGGTTAGGGTTAGGGTTAGGGTTAGGGTTATATGAAAATTATGAGAAAATCGTTCAGTGGAGAGCGGTTCAATAGATTAATATTCGTATCCTCGGGAGCGAAGATGAGTGATATGTGATATTTTATGTTTCGTATAAATAATATCTAATGTAGCTCTTAATTGTCTCCTGCACAGGGACTACAGGTGAAAATTAGTTCTTATAGCTAACCCTGGCACATTTACATTGATTGTGATAATTGATAAATAATTCAAAAACAAGCTCAGGGTTTGAAATCACAGAGAAATGTAAACAAAGCTAGAGAGAAAAGCTTAGTTCTGACTGTCCTCCTCTTATGGACGGAAAATCTAACTCCTGCCAGGTAGTTCATTGTTGTTTTGTTAAGACTAAGCCCTGGTAAAGAAGTAATTGTTTATATTAGACTGTAGTATTTGTACGAGGTACCCTTTGTACAGAGTTATCTACTTCAAAAGCAAAAAAAAAAAAAAAACGTTCAACACAAGAGCACACAATGCTGTTCATGTGAAATATTGTTTCAGGGGAGAGTGCTCTTGGAATTGGATTGTGAGTGTTGGTGGATTGTTGTCATTGTTAGAGAAGCAGGGAGCTTTTTCAGTCAGTTCACTCACAATGCAGATTGGGTGAACTCCTTGAAGCCATGTCAAATCAAATAAAATGTCTTTTTTTTTTCAGCTGTCAGCACCATCTACCTGTGGTGAACACAGAAATCTTTACCCATCATCACTGCACCTTCAAAGCAACATGCAATGATTTCAATTAGGATATTCTCTGAGCATGCTTGCTTAGACTAGATAAAAGGTTGAAATACTTGTTCTTGTTGAATTTAGCTTATTTCTGAGGGTTGCTCCTACAACCATGTCTTTCAGTGGAAGGCTGTTCCTGGAGCTTTAAAGTGAGGGTTGACATAAAGTGACTTATCAAAGCAGAGAGAAAAGCCAAGAGCCACCGCATCCTCAAGCCAACCCATGGTGCCCCAAGTGACAGAGTGCTTGGGAAAGTGTCAGCAATCCAATTCACACCAATGGTATTGGGTCTGGAGCCTGACACTTAATTCTCTCTCTCTCTCTCTCTCTCTCTCTCTCTCACACACACACACACACACACACACACACACACACACACACACACACACACACACACACACACACACACACACACACACACACACACTTTTCTCCCTGGCCTTTCTCTTACAGAAAAGCAGGAATGGAGGAAATAGTGAAGGCAGTTCTCACTGCAACCTTGTTGTTTTAGAGCTGCAATAATAAGTCAAATGGTAAGTACAAAAGATGTAAGTAAATACAAACTATACAAATAGTTAATAACTATACATCGGTACAGTTTGCAGTATTCTTCATCCTTTGCGTGTGCTTTGTGGATAGGATGCTATTTTTTGTCTCATTTGCACGGGTTTTGCCGCTGCAAAAGCCACGTAATCCTTTTGGGAATTTGGCCCTTAGACTGCTACAGTAGTCACAGCAACAGGTGTTCAAAGACAGCCGGTATGGCCCATGTCATCCTTATGACAGAATAACAGAAGCATTCAAACAATTTCAGAATCATACTACATTTTCAAAATCACATTTACTCCAGTGTGTCATGGCCATGGTAATCTGTATTTGACTATGACTAGCGCAACATGTGGGCTGCTGTTTGTGTAGCTGCTCAGAGCTTTGTACAGCTGTCTGTGCTCTCACGGCAGTGACGATGATTGAAGTGAACTCCTGTAAACAGTGTGTCCCACATTTTATTGTGAGTAATTTCAAGTTGGGCGAGCAGCTGTGTGATAGCTAGTAATGTTCCTAGTATCGCACCAGTTGCTTTTCACCATGAAACCAACACCGCCCCCGTCCTCAGTCCTGTCCATGCGGTGAAGAGAGAGGGATTCTTTGGGTTGAATGGCATTGTCCAGAAGGGCAGGGGTCAGTAGATTTTTGGTAAAGCAGAGAATGTTAAATTACTCATGTCCCGTTGGTATTTGAGTCAACCCCGGGGGTCATATTTGATTTTCCAAAGACTGGACACTGGCAAGCAGGCTGCTGGGTAGAGGAGGTCTGTGTGCTTGCACTCTGAGGTTGTGTTCAACGCCGCCATGTCTCCCTTGATGCTTCCTTCATTGCTTGCTTTCGCCATTCCTGATAATCCTGTCTGGCCAGGAAGAAAGGTCAGCAAATGGAGTCTGAAATAAGGTCAGTTGACTCTAATCCAATGTTTACCGATGTATTAAAGTTGTATGTGGTCAGTGCCATGGTAGATTTAGCAATAACAAACAGTAAATAACAAAAAATAAAATAAAAACAATCTTAGTGCAGCTAGGGCAATCAAATGATCCACACCATCTTGATAAGCCATATGAGGTCTTCACAGTGGATGGTAACAAGTAAATAAGCATTTCATCACTGTATGCATCAGCAGGTCTACGGTACACTTCCATTCCCTCTGGTAACATTAAAATAGGGAAGCAAAGCTTGGATGTTTGCAAGATCTATTTGTTATACCCCTATATGCTGTATGCTATACCCCTATATGCTGTATGCTATACCCCTATATGCTGTATGCTCTACCCCTAAGGCAAAACAAAGGGCCACTAGGACCACACATTTCAGCCCGCATCTAAATCACATTATGGAGCCACTTGATCGGCTTGATTCTTTACTGACTCTGTCACTCTCCTGCTGTCTGTCTATTGCTCTCTCTCTCTCTCTCTCTCTCTCTCTCTCTCTCTCACTACTGTCTGTGTCACTCTTTCTACATTGATTTCTCTCTCACTGTCTATCTCTCTCACTGTCTATTATCTCTCTCTCTCTCTCTCTCTCTCTCTCTCTCTCACTGTCTATTATCTCTCTCTCAAGCACAGCATAGTCTAGGGTTTCTGTGCATCTTGCTCGGTGCCTTGGCACTTCTTGTCATAATGGTAATGAAGACTGTCAAGATCACACTCCATAGATCGATACTGTGGCTGTGTCACTGGGAGATGTCGGGTGAAACGTGGAAGTAAAAGTCTTATTTTCAGGCAGAGACCATGAGGAGAGAACACATTCACTGTAAACTACGTGACTAAACCCCTGTTCTGATGAGATGGCATCTGAGAGCTATCGTCTCTCACTCTTCATACTACTGTCAACCGAATTCTACCACCACTTAATGTCCCCACCCGCGGATCAATACCGGCTTCTGGATCGTAACCAGCGCTCCGCGCCATTTCTTTCTTTTTTTTTCTTTTTTTAAAGATATTTTTAGGACATGTCTGCTTTATTGGGATAGGACAGTTGAAGGACAGACAGGAAAGGTGGGAGAGAGAGAGAGAGAGAGAGAGAGAGAGAGGGGAAGACATGCAGCAAACGGCGTGGGCCGGATTCAAACCCACGCCGCTACAGTAATGCTGTGTTCTCACCGGGCGCAAATTTTTCCTGTGGCGTTTACATAGAAAGTCAATACAATTCGTGCGAACTGGGCGGCGGGCGGCACGGGCGGCACGAATCGCAGAACTCGGCGGCGCGGCGACCAGGATTCGCCGCGCGGCAACATTCGCAAAAGTTACATTTTTTTAACTTTCTGCGGCGGATTCGCGCGGCGACCCATTGATCCCGCGCCCGGTGTGAACACAGCATAAGGACCAGCCTTTACATGGTAAGCGCCCCAACCCACTGAGCCACCGGGGTGCCCCGCTACGCGCCATTTCTAATGAATGAGTGGGTTGCAGTTGACCTGCAAGACAATGTCACATCAAACAGGCCCTTATCTGACCGCATGCACTGTGTTATATATTGTAAGCATTAATCAGTTACAAACTCAAGGACTCAAGTTGATCTTTAAAGATATGTTTGCAAAAAGAATGAACGGAAGTCACCTATTTCACCTAGCTTTGTGAGCGTAGCAGGCCAGCTGCCTTGGCAAGGCAAGTCAGTCATGTTGTCATGGGGACAGACTGCCTAGGCACGGGCATCAAAGTGGGAGGGAGATAAATGATTCATGAACAGCTGCTATTGTTTTCACTCCATTGTGTAACTACGGGGTCAAGTAGTATTTTATGTACATCAATACCCCCCTCCCAATACCCCCCTCCCACACAGACACCTTGACCCTGATACAAAGGGGGAGGTAAACATGACCTTCCACTCATACAGTAAATGACTATAACCCCCATTGAAAGAGTGTTTAAATATGTTTGATATTCAAACATGTATGTGTGTGGATGTTTCTATTCTGGGTGTGCATGCATGTGTGTGTGTGTGTGTGTGTGGGGGGGGGGGGTCCATGTGTGAAGTGACACTGCATGGAAGACATTTAAGATTATATTTCATCCTCAATATGACACGTTAAGATATTATCTGTTTGAGAGGGAGAATGAATGCAGTAAGTGTTGTCACGTGGATTAAGCTCCACATTCTAGTTGCCAGTCCATACTGTCCTCAACAGCGCGCCTGCTAAGTGGCTATGGTGGTGCTGTCCATGGTTGGGGATTGATGCACTCAAACTGGGGCAGCTGTCCAAGGCGCTGAATCGTAACTTGAGGTATGCTACTCCTCCCTGTGCTGAGACGGGACATTCGCTCTCACACTTGTAGTCTGATATGCTGAATGTGTATATTCTGAATGTGTCCTAGATGCTGAATCTCTCAGAATTGAGGGGCAGAGATGGATGTTTGCCTCCCTGAGTCAGCACGCCGCATGGCACCGGGCTGCTGGAGGGGGAACACTCCCTCTCTCTGGTTGTTTTTTGGATTGTAAACTGCCCACATGCCAGTATAATCTAGAGCAGGCGTTCCCAAACTGTGAGGCGCGCCTCCCCTGGGGGGCCCCAAATCAATTCAGGGGAGGTGCGGAGGGAGGGTTAGAAGGAAAAAAAGAAGGAAAAACATGTTATTTATTTTTGAAATGTCTATGGTTTTTATGAATGAAACGTGATTTTAAAGGTCAGGAAATCTAAATAAATAATGAGAGATGTATACTAAATATGTGGATAGTGCAGAGAGAGCCTCCCCCCGCAGGCATGAATGTATTGTGTGAAAACGTCATAACGTTAACTAGCAACAGGCGCCACCGAGCTAACTTAGCTGTGTAGCGTTATGGGCTAGCTAACGCTGCCTTGCAAAATGGACACATTTGAGGGGTTGGGGGGGCGCAGGTGTGTCACTGTTTTCAGACGGGAGGACCACATTGATGGAGTTTGGGAACCCATGATCTATCTAGACATTACACTCTGAATACAGGTAATGAAATTTCAAGTTTAAAAAAAAGTTTTTCAAAAGAAAAAGGTAAATAAATGGAAGTCATATCCCCGCCCCCATCAAGAATATTGCAATTTCATCCAGTGTGTCTCTGGCATTTCTGCTCCAGGAACATGACATTCATCTCTATGTATTTAAAGGCATTTGGAGGTGAGGGAAGAATGGGGGAGAGACCATGTCGCGCCAGTGCGAGGCTTCTTAACCTTTAGTTTCAATTTGTTTCTATTTCCAGACATGGGCCAAAGAGCTCTGGCAGAGAGCGTGGTGTGTGTGCCAGCTCCTCTTGCCGGGAGCAACCCTCTCCCAAGCCTTAGCTCCATTAGGTCTTTAATCAAACTTCCCATGCAGTATGGCTGCTCCAATTCACACAGGGCTAATGTATTCCCCTGCAACAGATTGTTGCTCTTTAGTCATACAGTGTTATGAATCTCAATTGCTTTGCCTGAGTGTTCACTGTACTTTCAAATCACAAGCAACAACTCGTTTTTCTTTTGTTTTTCCTTCTTCTTTTCATTAGGGGAATAATAACTCACTAACATGAGACATTGCATTTTCAAATGGCAAAACATCACTGTAGACCTGTGTGGAATTAAATTCATTTTCCATTATTGCCAGACATGATAGGCAGCCTTAACCCAATCTCTGCAGTGATGCTTCAACCAATGTTGTTAGCGTTGCAAAGGGAGATCAGGAAATGTTGCGCCAAAGCTGTGACTTGCTTTGTGCTCAGAGGGAAGTCTTTGAGAGCTCTGGACTGCAAAAGCAAAAGCATGACCTGTCAAAATGGAAAGCGTTGAACAAAGACTGCCAGCGGTCTCTCACTTCTGAGGAATGTTCTCGTGGAATGTTCCAGTAGATTTCAGAGGACATGTGTTTCATAGCCTTAGTGTTTCCTTCTCTTTTTACATAACGTGATATTTGAATGCTCTGTCGGGTGATATTAATGAACTGTATTACAGAAATATTCTCCGGACCATGGTTAGAATTGGTGAACACTGTGAATGCTAGATTTAATTTTGATATCTAGAAATTAATAAAGAGTAAAAAGTTGTGCCGAGGTTCGATCCAAAAGTTCAAATACTTCTTCTTTATTCTTATTCTTCTTTATTCTTCTTTATTCCAAAAATACATACAGTTCCAACTGGGCTCTTGAATGGAACACAAAAATAGGGATTTACCCAAGAACTGACTTTCTCTCTTGTGCACCGCTCTTATATTCAAAATTAGGCCCAGATATGACGTTTCTGGGATCTGATTGGCTAACCCATCATTTATACGTCATCAACAATGGCGATACGTCATCAACAATGGTGAACCAACAGGTTCGGAAGTTCAACACGTGATACAACAGAGTGATATGACCAAAAGGTTCTGGAAAGATAATGACCCAATGGGACCATCGTTAAGTAAACACTAGGATCATAAACGAGGATTGGAGATGTCGTTTTAATCGACCCCCTAGAGCAGGGGTGTCAAACTCTGGCCCGCGGGCCAAATTTGGCCCGCAGTGTAATTATATTTGGCCCGCGAGGCAATACCAAATGACTACTAGAGCTTGCCCACCAGTATTATACAGCGCATTCACCGCTAATACTAAAAAATCCCATAATGCTCTGCTGTTGTTTTGGCGCGTCAATCAAGACAGGACCCAGAAACGCCCTCTCTTCTGTGACAGTAGTCATAGCAATCTCATACTACAACTGTAACCGTGTTACCCCTTCTTAAAAATGGCGAAAAGAAAGGCAGAAAACAGAAGCTTTACGTTATGTAACGTCTCACTGTGATAGAGACACCTGTGTTGACCTAGCCGGCCGCTATGTTTGCTCTGTTCCTGTTCAATCCTGTCTGCCTTCTTGCCGGCCTGTCTGCCTGCCTGTCTGTCTGTCTGCCTGTCTGTCTGTCTGCATGCCGGCTGTCTGTCTGTCTGCCTGGCTGTAGGACAGTCAGGGTTTTACAAGCTTCTCTACTGAGCAGATGGAGCACCAACACTTGTGTCTTAGGGCGTATTCACATATGTTAGTGCACACCATTGATGCGCACCAAAAGCGAAAGTTATAAGTGCATATTCAATGTTAAAGCAAAACTTGTTTGGGTCCATATTAAAATTTTCATTTGTTCAATGTTGGCCCGCGACTTTGTTCAAGTTTAAAATTTTGGCCCACTGTGTATTTGAGTTTGACACCCCTGCCCTAGAGAATTGATCCCGCCATAAACTAAGAAATGCACAGGCAGGGGTCTGTTCTGACAAGCTACAAAAGATGAAGACACCATGCACACAGAGGTCAGTAGGTTGAACCAGGATGGCCAGGGCAGTAAAGAACAGCTGAAACTCATCTCTTTTTTTAGGCCCTGAAATTTCTATCACAACACTCTTTCCTTGTGTCCCTGAAAGAACCAGAATATCTGACATGAAAACAAATACTTCAGGTCCATGTAGTCTTGAGGACAACAATTCTCATTTGGGATGGGAATAACTTTAATGTGCTGAACATCATTTAATCTCAGGGAGACATCAGAGTGCTAATGTGTTTTATCCTTGTCTCAGCTCAAAGAAGAAATGCCACGGCTTTATATTTTATCATCAGTTTGGCTCTGCTGTGGATTCCCTTGAAGCATAGAAACCCCAGGGGAGTGACGTAAATAACCAAAAGCTTTCTTGATCTCTGTTGCATTTAATTATGCCAGAGATGTTATTTACAGTTTGAATAGCACGTTAATTAAAAAAGCCAGGAAGCCTGAAGAAATTACATCAAGATAACCTGACTTTTTTGAGAATGCTAGCCTGCTCGGTTTTCAGGGAAGTGAACTCAGTTGTCAGATGTGTTGAGCTGTGGTATACAGTATAAGATCAGAATCATTTTACAGTTTCGAGAAAGGAAACATCAATATTTTTAAGTAAACTCGCTTCTTTTACAATGTATTAATTGACTGTGATCAAGTCTATGATTATCACAAATGTCACTAGAATTGAATGTAATTGATATTCCTGTGATTTCTTCTTTTTAATGTTTAATGTTTGAGGACTGCGGATGGAAACTAGCTTCTAGATAAATCCGGCATGTTTACACAGTCATGTATTTGTACGTGTTCATTAATATGCACTGTCCTCACCAAATAAACCAATAAAATAAATACAATAAAATATTGTATCTACAGGTTGTCTACAAGAATGTTGGCCTACCTGTAAAGTTACTTTGCAACTTCCATGTTTAGTACACCTAGAATACAGTAGCCATTTCCATTGAAAAGTTTCTCCTGTAGGTTCAGAGGCAGACTTCTCAGTTTCCTTTCATCCAACACATTAATGCTGAAGAACATGTAAAAATAGAGAGGAATATGAGGATGGGCTACTGAAGAAACTACAAATACGAGCTGCAAGCCAACCCTCGGAGGGAAACAGGGAGTAGCAGGATTGATGTCTGCTTTCTTTTCAAGAAGTGCCTCCCTTGTTCTCCCTGCGGAGTACTGTGCCTCTCCCCTCCCCCACCCCCCAAAAAGTCTCTTTTTTCTGAGATGACACCACAGTGACAACTGTTTTTCACACTTGGGAAAACTCTCTGCAGTGTGGAGCAATTATAGACAAGAATGGAAATGTTCCACAACAAAGTTACAGGAACAGATGAGTCATGTATGCAATGCAATTAGCAGCACTTTCAAAGCCCATGCTTTGTGTAATGTAGTTTTGTTCAGTGAATGTTTTTTCAGTTACAAAGAAAACCAAAAATTCATGCAGATAGATCTATGTTGTCTTGATAATTATGAGTGAAGATGACATTTGGAAAGTATGAAGGAGATTTGACATAGTTCATCTCACACAATGTAACAGTGAATAGAGCTGTTCACAAGTGTAGCTCGCCATATTATTCTTTTCAAAGAATAGGTCGGGACCTTCAATTCTATCTCTTTAGGACCTCAATCATCATTTTTCAGCATCATTCAGCAACACTGTATTAATTTGCATGTCTGAATCAGCTCTGTCCTGTTCTTCATATTATCACTTGAGCATTGTCTCTGCTGAAGCAAAATGCATAATGAAGGAACACTCCTTTATTACTGACAACTGAATGGTCATTTACTCTTCAATACTTCTGTAGCAAAAGTTCCTTCCATTATGGAAATGTTCCCCGACTCTGTCCTATCACCCACATTTGCATATCTACAGGACTACATGAAAGCAAGAACACATTGTGTCCTGTATAACCTTGTTTGGGTAAGCATGGTTCAGCATGGAAATTGTGCTCTGTTTTTACTTCCTCTGATTCTGGGTGTTGTCGTTTCATCTTTAACTAACTGTTGTTTGCTCAGACTGCATATTTTGTACCAAAAATGTTATAATATAGGGAGGCTGTCTGGTTCACAGATGTTTGGGTTTTGAGGTACAGAAAAAGTGAACAGATTCTGTTTTTCACATTTTATTATATTCTTAGATGTTATTCTATTCTAAAGCAGCAGGGGAGGGCGCTTAATTAGAAAGAATAACAAGTTTAATGTACTATTGTGGTGTCCAGTGTATTAGATTTACACTGAGCTTGGTTGTTGCCACGTGCGGTCATTTCGGAGATGGTCTGGTCTGATCTGTTTCCAGTGAAAATGTGTTATAAAGTCCTATGCATGTTTTTATATATAAATATATATATATATATATATATATATATATATATATATATAACTTGTTTTCATGCTTTATGATGCATTGATAGTGTAACATGTTTTTTGAATGATTTTTCACGATGCCCACCCACATCCATTGTATGACCAAAACGGTGGTAGAGCAATTATCAGACTTTCTCAAAAGTGCTAGTTTTGTCAACGTTTTGATCTGAACCATTGTATATGATCATAAGTAACCTTAAAACAGGGCTAAACATGCATTTTCCCTTTACTACTCCTTTAATTCACTTCAAAATAATGGAAAAGGGCTTGTAGCCTATGGTTATCTGAGTGCACGTAAGTGCCTTTTCGATTCAAATAGAGGGTCGTTTTTAACATGTATCAAGTGTCTACACATTACATATTATATTTTCTAAATATTGTGTATTTTGGGAAAACCTTCAGAGTTACCAACATTTCAGAGATCCGAACGACCGTCATTCCCAATGGGTTCGGTTCTTCGAGGTTCTACTGTACAAAGCAGAGGGAAAAAACAGAAACAGGTAGATTAGGATTAGACCTACCTTGGATTTATCCTTCAAATTGTTCCACTTCTCTTTGGCTGCTTCGTGGTGATTGGAAGACCAGAAGTGTCAATAAAGTCCCTGGGCAAAACAAAAACATAAACCAAGAGTGACACACTGCCACTTCAATGATATTAACCATTATGGATGAACACTGTCCCAGTCTGGCTCCAACCCTTCCCCTGACATACTGGCAATGATACAAGTGCTCACAATCAATACTCACTCAATCCAGTTTTGGATGAGTTTCGCCTCCCTGTCAAAAGGCTCTCATTGGCCGCCCGCCACTCTATCAGACTACATTCTGTGACACAACCGCAACAATATTTCGACAAATTATAACTTACAGTTATGTGCTTTCTCTTCAGCCGTTGCTGCTGCTGCCATTGCCGCTGGTTAAAGCTACATGAGATATCTCGGCACTTTGGTGGCCCCTCTGGTCGTGATAAAATCAGCACTGCGTTTTAAGAACCACACTTCCCACAATTCCCCACTCACTCGCTGTGATGATGGGGAAAAAATATGATAACAAACGTGCGTGGAGCAGACTGGATTGGAAGATTGTAGCTACTTCAATGGACTTTCTGGAATGCAGGTAAATACCGGTCTTTCTTTTATGTGCATGTAGATAAATTCGCGGGGCGAAGTGTTTGTTGTCTTCCTCATATTGTGACACGCAAAACGCACCACTCCCGCTTCACCACAAGATTTCCCGCCAGTGTTCTAGCCAGCACACCCACATTCTAAAATAATAAATTCACAGGGTCTCATGCAGTGTCATGTCATGAAAATTCATAAACTAATAGCAAGTAAAGGTGAATATTGAACTATAAAACGTTATTTCATTTAACTTTAATGCTAAGTGCATTCTGGGATATTTGGCAGTCCACACAAGTCACCTCCAGATGCATCCTCGATAAAATGGGCTGAGCAAATACACATTACACATATTTGGCATTTGAAGTGTACTTGGCAGTACTGTACTTTTGAATTGGAACAGCACTTAGGCTGCGACTGATGATGTTCCACAAGTCCACAAGAACACAAGTACAGACAAGAACGCATTTTGAAAAAGGGCCAAGATCTAAGCTCTTAAGAGTGGCAAGAATCTTGTAGCAGGGGTAAATAATGCTGTCATTAGAACAGAGGGACTCGTCGGTCCATCTCCACATGCATTGCCTCTAGGTGCGTATCAGAGCAGCAGCTCAATGTTCTCAGAATCACCCTTTTTTCACTGGAAAAATCAAAGTTACTGAACGGCTTCTGTTGTACATGTATAACTTTCCTTGATGTTTGGAGGTACCAGCTTTTAGAGAATCACTACATATACGTATTTACAGAGTGGTGCCGACTAACAGAATATCAACGCTAAAAATAAGATTATTCAATCCTTCACCCTGATGGAGGCTCTTTGGATTTAGCAAAAGTTTAATTACTCTGATTAAATAATAATCGGCCATAATAATCGTAATAATAAAAGTAATACTAAATTCTACTGTGGGACCTTTGGGGAGGTAAGCCCTCAAAGCTGAAGTCTGTTAAAGGATCCCCAGGTTCCTGATGAGACATACCCAAGGGTAGTACTGTACAGTATGTGTGAAAAAGCATCCTACATTATTAAGGCAGATTTTTTTTCCTCTCCGGAGCCGGTATTAGCAAGTCACAGTGTGTGTGTGTGTGTGTGTGTGTGTGTGTGTGTGTGTGTGTGTGTCTTACTCTTAGTAAACACCATCTGATGTATGATGGAGGCTTTGATTGATAATACTAGAGAAGCATATTGGGCACACACTTCAAGTACAGCCCAGTGCCAAACTGCACATTTCTAAAAAGCAATGATTAGTTGGCCAGAGCTATGTGGATCTCTTAGACAGATGTCTTTAAATGTCATTTACATTAGTGTCTCTGATGTGCTATTCTGGTAATGAGGGAGTCTTGAGCCTTTAGCAGACCATTCAGTCAGAGTTCAAATACATACGGCTTTAATGTCACCATTAACAGGCTACTAGATGTATAATGAGCCACATGAAGACAGAGAAGGCTTGTTAGTGAGATGAGCTCGCAGTCTGGGTTGACTCACTTTGTACATTTGGGTTGTTGCTGCTGTCACAGCCTTGGGGTGACATTAGTGGAAATGCTTCATTTACGGTGTTAATGGTCTCAGCTATGTCCTCACATCTACTGTCCTCGGATCAGGCCAAGTCTTATTACTGAACCTTTCTTTTTGACAATATGTGATTGAGCTAATGTGAACTTTATAATACAGGTAACGCTTTATAATACAGTCTAGATTGCTATTGCACTTTGCCTTCAGCACTAGATTATGCTCTTAGTCACTTGTTTTAGAAAGGAGATGCACTTGTGAGTTCTGGCAAGTACTGTAGTAGTACATTGGCTTTTCCTACGTTAAATGCAATTATTGTTAGTCGCTTTGGATAAAAGTGTCAGCTAAATGACTGTAATGTAATGTTAAGTGTCTTAACAGTGTCTTACTCATGTCTTACCAGTGTATTACCCGTGTCTTACAGTGTCTTACCAGTGTGTTACCCGTGTCTTACAGTGTCTTACCAGTGTCTTACCCATGTCTTACTAGTGTTTTACCTGTGTCAAGTTCTTACAGGGTACTTACAGGTAGGTACGGAGTAGAGGTCTTCACGGGTCGGGTAAATCCGAGAGGACCCGAGACCCGTACGGGTCCGGGTCCACATTTCCACGCTTTTATTATGGTCAATTGGGTTCGGGTGGATCCAATTATATTTGTTTGTCATTATGTGTAATACCCGAAAGAAACACATGACGCGAATTCAGTGAGACCACGGGCGCGACGCGAGCGGAGACACGGCAGCCACCACCAGTAGCCTACCTTGTGAAAAATAAGCTGAAAGAAAATGAATATAAAGAGGTCAAACCTAGCGGCAGCTTTGTGTAGCCTTATTTATTTATGGCCGTTTCATTTCCATGCTGCCACATCACAGCCTGACAAAACAGCGATTGATCCTGACGAGATTGAGAAGATAAATCGCAATTCCATCCAACTGTGATGCAACAGCATGCAAGCCAACAGTCGTGACAGCCTAAGCGATTAATGCTACTGCTACTTGCTACTACATCCTGTCGGATCCGTAAAATACCCGATCCGACTCGGGTCTCGGGTCTCTGTCCTACTCCTGCTCTCGGACAAAATCGGGTCCGGTATACATATTTTTAAAAATGATCGGATTTAGTCGGATCTCGGAACGAATGTCTCGGGTCCATCTCGGTTTCGGGTCCACATTTTAGACCCGAGAAGACCTCTTGTACGGAGTACTTACAGATAGTTACGGAGTACTTACCGGGTACTTACAGGTAGGTAAGGGGTACTTACGGTCCAGAGGGGGATGTGTTACGGAGTGCACGGGAGCGTAGGTATTTGTACTTGCACATATGTATTTGTACTCCACACATCAAGCCCAAATGTCATTGAGATCAGGTTCAAGTTACTAAGTGGCTTCTGTTTTGTATGAATATGGTGGTATCTCCAGAAATTGTCCTCTTGGCTTGTCCATGTCTCTGTCTCCAGGGGGGAGGGTGGTGGAGGTGGTGATAGGGAGTGATCGAGAGGAGGAGAGAGTCTCTGGTCTGATCTTTCTGTTCCACAGCAGAGACAGAGGTTGTCATGGCTCCTCTTGATGTGCTTGTTGAGGGAGAGGTGTCGGAGAATTGGCCCTCGGAGCAGGAGAGCACCTGAGTATAGGACAACTCTGACATCACACCTAGGAGAGCGAGCGAGAGAGAGACTTCTCTCACCTTTATTACAAGTTCAAATATAGAGTGATTATATGTGGTTGTGTAACAACCACTTCAGATTGAAGAGAGGAGAGAGAATGAGACACTTGGTTCCCTCCTCTACTGGTGGTCAGGGCCTCAAAGTTGAGCATCAGGATGTAATACTTCCTGGGGTCGCACAAAGCAGGAAGTAGCATGTTACCAAAATGCCTCACTAGCAAACTGATACCAAATCAAACCAAATCAAACTTTATTTGTATAGCGCATTTCATACACAGAGGCAACACAATGCACTTTACAGAGAGCAATGGGAGGGTGGGCATAGGTCCCACCCCTACATATACCACACACCTGAAATACTCAAACCCTGATTTAAAAGTGGGGAAACACACATTCTTGACACAGTTCCTAAAACTGGAGAGAAAAAAACATAAACATTCTCTTTCCTTCCCTCTCCTCATCGTTCACTTCTGCATGGGACTGAGCTCCACCCTGACAATGAGCTCGGTCTTGGAGGGCCGGTTTGACGACCTCAGCCTTCTGAGCATGTGTGGACCAAGCATGTTGTGGAGCTTCCTGATCTGGTCTTCTTTGGCGATGTCTGCGAACTCCTCCATGAAGCCCTCCAGGTTACTGGACAGAAGAGGTGGGGGAGAAGGAAGAAGGATTCACTCTGTACATTATTAGATGTTCTTCTTCTTTGTGCGGGTTAGGTGTTGTGTTCTCCTCTCCTCCCCAGGCTCAGGGCCGAGGGGCTATCCTTTTACCACCCCAAGCCTGTAGTCACTGTGACCTCTTTGGGCCATGTTTTGTGTGGCAGTAAGGAGTAGAACTTCCCCTGTTGTTTTTATATATTCCCTATTTTCTGCAACCTGTTTGTTATGTTCCTTGTTCAGGACATTTACCAGCGTTGCATTAGTTGCTGCAGCTCTCTGATAATCCCTCCATGTAACCATTGCTTGTTTGTGCCGGTCAGACCTGGCATGCCTTGCAAATCCTCCATCCCTGTAAGCTGCTTTCTTCCAGGTTTTGAATCCGGATGGTGAGTGGAATACAGTGTCAGTGCTATTTGGAGGGCTAAAATGTCTGCAGGTGTAACGATACGCAGTCTGAGTGTTTGGAGGACTCAATCCAGGGGGGAATATTGAGTCCTGAGGTCATCCCTGGGGGACGCCGTTCTTAAGGCGTCTCAACCTGCTTTACTGTCCGCTACCGGTGGTGAGGGTGAAGCTGCGGTTTCGGACAAGCTCCATGATCACGCTGACCATGTGCCTGTCCGGCAGCAGGCGGAGCAGCTTGCAGGTGAGTCCGCGGTGTCATACGGTAAGACACTGGTAAGACAATGGTAAGAGAGGGGTAAGACACTGGTAAGACACGAGCTGTATTATGAAGCGTTCCCATGGGATTTTATTATAGCCTCTCATTTTATTCTCCTGACATTGCCTTATACTGTCACTTCAAGTTTGCTGTCTGAAAATCACATCTTTCTTTTTCTGTCTGCCATCGTCTAATGATATGCATACGAGTTGTATGCGCTGTATTTATAGTAATTTCCTATATCAGCAGCAAATTGCACTCAGCTGCAAACACCGAATGGGCTTGTTTGCGCTGGGATATTATTGGCGCAATGTCTTTAGTGAATAGGTTTTTACAACGGAGCACATAGCTGGAGCAACTGACGCGCAATGTAATGGTGCAATTCCGCTTTAGTGAATTCGCCCCTCAGTAACGTAATTGTGTCTTTCACCGTCAATAATGAGCCCAATACTTTACCAATTGACGTATGCCATTGCAATCCATCTCCCTGTGGCAGATGCTTGGGTTCATTTGTAGCTTGCATTAGAGCAGAACCGGGCCTTGAGCTGTCTCTGGGGCTTCACTCTATCCCATTCCCATCCACAGATGTGCCAAACTGGGATTTCCAACAGCTGTAGGAGGAACCTACAGGGACGCCGTCAGCATTTCCTGAGGATATCCATGGCCACAGCTGTTTCCCAGCCAGGGATATCCAGCTTTGTGGCTGAGTGTAAACAACATCAGCATTGCTCTAATGGTTACCTCAGGACATGGACCCACCAGAACGTTGAGTACACGGTACTGAAGATCCCGCTTCACTAGTACTTCCCCTGTGGAACTGAAGTAGCACATTGTAAAACTGTTGATTGAATTCCTGTTGGACTGAGGGGGAAAATGTCTTAGTGAGATGTTCTTGGTTATGTATGGTACTGGGCATCATTGACATGCTGTATCAGGTGGAGTTACTATGTAGGTTGCTTGTTCTTTGTTTCATTTTTCATTTAGGATTTTTTATTAGTTTATAACTAAATTATCAAATGATCCGACAGTTTACTGCAATTGTACTGCTTCACGGCACAGGTTTCTAAAGCCTGTGGACAAGGCGCTCTTTTTGTAAACATCACTGTCAATAACATCTGTGGTTAGATGCTTTGACATGTACACATTTGCATGGGGAAAAAGTCATGTTAGCATCTTTAAAGGGGAAAAAACTTTGACTTTTTACAGAAGCATTCCCTTAGTTTCCATGTTTTGACATCAGAGTTTAAAGAGGAGTATAATACTGAAGGACAAGTCAACAATTTCTCTCATCTTGTCGAACATTTCTCTCAACAATTTCTCGCATCACGTCTATGAGATCAAAATATCTGACAGACATCCATATCCCCAACCAGAGGCCATCTTACAACTCTGCAGTAACTCACACCAACCACTTTCATCGGCTAGCAGCTGCTGTAATCGCAAGGGTTGATGGGTACATGACTCATCTCATATGAAGCACAGCTGTGTTCCTCAGAACCGTTTATTATTACCATGGTCCTGCTTTAAATAAAGAGCAGCCTTCAGCCTTCAGTAAGTCTCTATAAATGTATCACAAAGCATATGTGCCCCTATGGCATGCCATTTAAATGTTTATATATAAACTGAGACACTTCACATTTGACATTGATGGTCATGTCACACAGTGATGTCACGATAATTATCGACTTGACTACTGTAATTCACTGTTTACCTGCCTCAACAAATCCTCTGTGGGACAACTTCAGCTAGTCCAATACGCTGCTGCAAGACTACTCACCAGGTCAAAGAAGACATGCCAGATCACCCCCATCCTGGCCTCCTTGCACTGGCTCCCAGTTCACCTCCGGATCGAGTTCAAAGTCCTGGTGTTCACCCACCGAGCTCTCCACGGACAGACCCCGGCCTACATCTCAGAACTTTTACACCCTCACTCTCTGAGTCGGTCTCTGAGGTCATCCGACCAGGGTCTCCTGGCGGTGCCCCGGACCAGACTAAAAACCCAGGGTGACAGAGCATTTGAGGCGGTGGCGCCAAGACTCTGGAACGCTCTTCCCCAGGCCCTGAGAGAGCCATCCACTGAACTCATGTTCAAAAAACTTCTTAAGACACACATGTTCAGGCAGGCCTTCGGCCATCTATAACGCCTTGCTGCTCGCAATGTTGTTGTTTTATCTGTTCTGTGTCGTTTTAATCTTGTCTCGTGTTGTATTGCCATTTTAATTTATTACTGTAAAGCACTCTGTGCATCCGTGCTGTGAAGAGCGCTATATAAATAAAGCTTACTTACTTACTTACTTACTATTAACCCTTGACATACAACTATAGATGCTTTCTGAAACATTTACCTGTGGCTTTGTTAAGGTGAAATTAAGCCTTTATAGTTCGTAGCTCATCTAAAGTGGGATAATTATCCTTCTGTTATTGAATGGGGTTGACTAGGCTATTGCCGGATGTAGCCTAAAGAATATTTATTGTGTCTAACACAAAAACACAGCATTTGACAGATGCAACAGATGTACTTAGTGTTAATCACTTTGAATAAAAACATTTGCTAAGTGACAAACATTTAAATGTTGCTAGTGGTTATATTTTACTGCTTATTTGGTGTAGAAGAGAGAAACTGTTAGGAAGTTAAATGTTGGAGTCAGAAATACTGTGAAACTGCACTTGTCTCTTTTGGGAATAATTATCTGCTACTTTCATGAATGCTTCCAATGTAATGTGGGTGTTACTTTGGCAAGCTCTCTTTAGCCACCTGTGACGAGCTGTGGATATTCTCAGAGGGTATGATTCATAGCCATAGTTATAGCAGGTTTTGTTTCAAACTTTGGTCACACTTGGAGAACTTTGAAGAAGCTTCCATAGTGTTATAACCCAGACTCACGGATCATGTGATATCTGCCACTTAGTCAGAATACTAATTAACAGAAATGTTAAATAAAGAACCAAATGAATAATGAGCAAGTAATGTTTATTGTAGCCGGCTAATTCGATACTTTTCCCAGATTATGTTGTGAGTTGTAGAGAAGAAAATGTACCCATTTAACAGCTGTCCAATCTTTAAAGTTGCACTGAAATGAAAAAAGCATTCTGTCCCATTTTGGTTCACATAATTAGTCATAGTGTTCACCTATTCAATGATGTATGCCAAAAAAAATACAAAATTCTACTTTTGTTGTAATCTTATATCAAAGTATATCATTTCTTACTTCCTGGAAAACGGTAGGTCACATGCAATGACGACAACAGGTACCTTCGATTTTATAATCTCACAACATCCACCCGTCAATCAACGCTATCCTTCTATCGAATCTGTCTAAAGTTCTTAAAACCCGTCCACTTGTCAATGTTCCAATCAAATTCCTCTAAACATATGTCCCACCCTCATAGCTTGTTTGCGTCGGAAATACGTCAAACTACGGAAGTTGGATGATCTCAAACGTCCGTTTCAGTGCGACTTTAATCAAAAAGTCCCAGAGTCCAGTGACAGACATTAGGGTTCATTTGAATGTGACAGCTGTCTAACAGAGACAACACTCAGCTGAACGACGGCATCCACAGAAATAACAGCAGCATTAGAATTGCACAGCCGCACTTCAAACTGAATTCACAGACATTTGTCAACACCATTTTGGCGTCACTTGTCCGAGACCTGGCATAGAGGTGTAACACATTTAGGTAATGGGATGCAAACACCCTATTTGCAATAAACAGTGGTCTGCAACATGGAAATCAAACTATTACAGTACATTAGTGTTGGCTTCTTTACTTTATTTCCTGTCTACTGTATGTGACTTAGATACAGAGGCCTTTTAGCTTTCCATAGGACAACTGTTCCCTGGGGGTCACGGTGGGGTCATCTTTAATGCATGAGACTGGCAGCAGGGCCGTGCGCTCTGGGACTTTGGACTCTTGGTGAGAAACTATTTGTGCATATTTACATTTCCATCCTTTTGATGAAAAGAAAACCCATTTTATAGCCTACTTTTTATGTATTCTTCTTATATCCACAGTTGTCAATAGACATCAAGAGTAGTCATTTTTTATTTGAGGTGTGCCTATTCAACTATTCCTCCCATGTTGCTTAGGAGCAAAAAACTGTAAATACAACAAACCAGTGAGAGAGACAATTTCCTCCTGGATTAAGAACCTCTCGGGTCTCGGCAGGGACGTTGACTGCACACTTTATCTCCCCCTCTCACGCTTGTGTCCTGTTGTCGGTGTTGTCATCCGCGCTCTGGCTCATAATGGGAGGAGACATGTTTTTGTTGACACAATATTTTTGGATGGTGCACTCTGTCCCCTGGTAATTGGCAGCAGTCACAGTCTCAGCAGTTCCCCGTGATGACAGATATGCGCGGTGGCACCATCTATCCTCTGGGTGACGAGTTTTCTGCTGCTCCATCACTTTATACGACCTTACTTGCTTAATGATTTTGCAAGTCTTTCCAATCCAAGTTCATCTAAAGCGCACAGTGTATATTTTCATTGATGTTCTTACCATGAAATAATAGCATTTTGTTTGCCTCAAGACATCTTTATGATTCAGATGTGACCTGGCGTCTTCCGTAGCTTCTCAGACGCAGACGGGAGCAGCGTTAGGTCAGCAGGCTGCCATCTCCAGCTCGATGTGGCGCAGAGAGAACTCAACTCAACTCAAATGTTATTTATAAAGCACATTTAAAACAACCGAGGTTGACAAGAGTGCTGTACAGCTCCAGAGCAACAGAACACACAGCACGCAACAGAACACTACAATACATCACACACTATACACAATAAGCAATATAAAATACAGAACAATACAGGGGTCATCGGGTGTCCAGCTCAACCTGAGTTGAAGGCCAGGGAGAACAGATGAGTCTTTAAAGAAGACTTAAAGTCGCACTGAAATGAAAAAAGCATTCTGTCCCATTTTGGTTCACATAATTGGTCATAGTGTTCACCTATTCAACGATGTATGCCCAAAAAAATTACAAAATTCTACTTTTGTTGTAATCTTATATCAAAGTATATAATTTCTTACTTCCTGGAAAACGGTCACGTGCAATGACGACACCGGGTACCTTAGATTTTAGGCCAATAATCTCACAACATCCACCCATCAATCAACGCTATCCTTCTATCGAATCTGTCTAAAGTTCTTAAAACCCGTCCACTTGTCAATGTTCCAATCAAATTCCTCTAAACATTATGTCCAACCCTCATAGCTTGTTTGCGTCGGAAATACATCAACTACGGAAGTTAGATGATCTCAAACGTCTGTTTCTGTGCGACTTTAAAAATGTCTACGGTCTGGGCAGACGTCATGTGCCAGGGCAGACTTTTCCAGAGCCTAAGGGCCAGCGCCCTAGAGACTCGGTCACAAGATGATGTGAGTGCTCTATAAATGCTGTGTGAGAGCCTGATACACCCACCCAATTTACCTTAAACGGTTTGTGCCTGTGTGTGTGTGGGGAGGTGTGAGGGCGATGGTGTGGTTCCACCCACACGCTGCAGGGTTCGGTGAGCCACGTGGAGGGAGAGTGGACAGCAGGCTGACAGGGGGGTTTTCGTAGGTGTCCAATGACTTATTGATTACACTCTGTGCTTCTCAAAGTCGTTAAAAGTCACTCCTATCCATGTCTGACGAGGCCGGTGAGTAATTGTGAAAAAGAATCAGTCTCTGGTAATTGAACTTCTGCGGTTGGAAACAGATGGCTTCAGACAGGGGTGAGAAAGAGAGAGAGAGGGAGGGAGAGAGAGAGATAGGGAGGGAGGAGAGATGGAGGAGAGATCATTTGATCTTTATGTTAGTGATGTCATTATCTGATTATGTGATTAATTTGTCAATACAATCATCATGGAAACTGTTAACCTCAAGGCCCAAAAGAACGAGATAAGTCATTCAAAAAGTGATAATAATAATAAGTGATAATAATAAAAAGTGATAATAATAATAATATGTCATTTAGACACTTATAGTTGTGCTTTTCAAAAAGGAAAAAGACAATGGCCCTCATTTATAAGCGATCGCATGGCAGAAAACTGGGCGTGTGGTCATTTCCACGCCAAGTTCGGCTTTTATCAATTTTGACGTGCGCGGAGACTGCAACCAAATCTCACGCCAATAAGTCTCAGGCGCTGTATGCAAATTTATGATTATGCATATATGCAAATTATTATGATTCTGACTGGCATTTAAGAGCAGCCAATAGGCTATTCAGCACATAGCCTACCCTATGGCAAATATTATATTTTGTAAAGGCCTTTCTGTGTCAGATATCCCTAAAATAAATGGGTATTTTCCAATTGTTTGCAATTAACGGGGTAGACCGGTTTTTGGGGGTAATTTAGCTTTCATGTTGAGCCTACTTAGACTATGTGCAGTCTTACAAGGTTGAAAATGAAAGCAAAATTAATTTTACACTAATCAATCAATGAATGTACTGGTGACATAATTGCTTGCAATCAAAATTAACAAATGAAAAGCAATGGGAAGATTTTAAATAAGAGCTTTGACAGACATATCGGTGATGCTCTGTAGAAGACTTGCCCTATCTCACCATTCATCTGATATTAGAAATATAGAAATATTAGAAAGTAATATAACAAAAGTAAAGAACCCTCTTTCAGTAGTTAACATGACTCATGTTATGTACAGATATGGTTATTGAAGTGTAGCGATTCAAATTATATGAACACCCTGGAACATTAAGCAGTGTTTAATTAAATGAACTACTGAACCGCTCCAGAAAAGAATTATTCCCTTTAATATTCCCTTGCCTTGTTTTCAGAGTTTTTTCTCTCTCTAATTTTAACACATTTTCTTTACAGAATACAATACGTAGTTGCGCTTCTTTATGAAGCTCATTCCCAGCTCTCAAACAACTTTTTAACCCCAATGACCTCTGTCCAAGCTGCCCAAGGTCCAGATAAGATCAGATCCAGTCCTTTCTTAGGCCCGTCTTGGATAGCGGTATTGCTAGGAGGGACTACCGAACGTATGCACCGCATTGATGGAGCTGGACGCTGACGCTCGCCCGCTCATCCGTTATCCACGGGACCGGGGACATAATGGAGACTGATGGCTGGTGGATGGCTTGTCCTACAGGCAGGGTCTTTAATCCTAGGCCCTAGCGCACACTGGTCATTACCAGTCCCTTGGTATTCACTGAGTAACGACGTGACACAACCAGGAAACTGGTCACCTCATCACACCACAGCTAATCGTTATATAAACTCTTTTATTCATCCCCACCCTCTTCTAAAATGGAAACACAATGCTTTACCTGGATAAATGGAGACGTTAAGGATTAAGTGAATCATTTAAAACTAAGAGGAAGCTAATCTGAGTTATCGGCTAGTGGTTCTTTTATTCTAACTTGTTCTGGTACTTTTGGACATACGGGTAGTTTAATACAACATGGTAAAGAGCGAGGTGGTCTGTGGTCCAGGTGGTCTGTGGTCCAGATGGTCTGTGGCCCAGGTGGTTTAGGGTCCAGGTGGTCTCGGGTCCAGATAGTCTGTGGTCCAGGTGATCTGTGGTCCAGGTGGTCTGTGGTCCAGGTGGTCTGTGGTCCAGGTGGTCTGTGGCCCAGGTGGTCTGTGGTCCAGGTGGTCTGTGGTCCAGGTGGTCTGTGGTCCAGGTGGTCTGTGGTCCAGATGGTCTGTGGTCCAGGTGGTCTCGGGTCCAGATGGTCTGTGGTCCAGGTGGTCTGTGGTCCAGATGGTCTGTGGTCCAGGTGGTCTGTGGCCCAGGTGGTCTGTGGTCCAGGTGGTCTGTGGTCCAGGTGGTCTGTGGCCCAGGTGGTCTGTGGTCCAGATGGTCTGTGGTCCAGGTGGTCTGTGGTCCAGGTGGTCTGTGGTCCAGGTGGTCTCGGGTCCAGGTGGTCTGTGGTCCAGGTGGTCTGTGGTCCAGGTGGTCTGTGGTCCAGGTCCTCTGGAGACTGGTCAGTGTGTTGTATGGCCTGATTTAACCGGCTCCAGACGTCTGACACACAGACCCCTCTGTCCACTCAGAGACCCTTCACTCTCTCCACACTCAGCTGCTCTGGTCTCACTCCACACTCTGCTGCTCTGGTCTCACTCCACACTCGGCTGCTCTGGTCTCACTCCACACTCAGCTGCTCTGGTCTCACTCCACACTCAGCTGCTCTGGTCTCACTCCACACTCTGCTGCTCTGGTCTCACTCCACACTGCTGCTCTGGTCTCACTCCACACTCAGCTGCTCTGGTCTCACTCCACACTGCTGCTCTGGTCTCACTCCACCGGCCACAGAGACCTCCAAGGGTTTCTATATTCACAGTTGTATTTCTGACTCACACAGCTGTCACAGACTGTCAGAGGTACAGTACGTGGTGGTGGTTCATCCTACAGCTTTCATCTACCTATTGATCCAGTGGTGCATATGATACCTTACTGTGCAATTTACTGTGGAATGGCACAGAATAAAACCTTCCATTCATGAAAAGCGGGCAGCTTCCAAGCTTCATCTTATTATCCATGTGCAGACTCCTCTATTGCCTTCATAAGAACCTCAAAATACAAGAAACCATTTGCAAGCCATCCACCTCTTGCTACATCAGATTGTTTTTATTCATATTAACACAGAAAACTGATGTGATGTGCAACATTAATGATGCATTGCAGTAAGCCATCATTAACTGTACATCATTTCCTGTCCATACAATTAGCCTATGTTCATATATTTTTCTAAAATCCATTGGAGCAGCAATGACATGCACTGAAAAACCTTGGAACTTCCCTAGTGAGCGTGGGATGGTGTCAATAAAGTGTCAGGAGTCACACTGTTGAGTGAGTCAGACAGGAGCCAGAATGAGGGACAGGAATGTGCTGAAGTGCCAGGATGTCTAGCTGCAACACCGAAAACCCTTCACTCTAAAGATGTTATTTCAGAAAAGACAAAAACAAGAATATGCAATAGCTGCGACCACATACATTTTTGTGGACAAACCAACCAACCAACAGTAAGGGCTATAGAGCTGCTGGTCATGGCTAAAAACTATTGGTGTCTCAGAGTAAAAAATAATCTATTCTAATCAGGGGCCTGTCTACTTTCTAAATGGACAGTGTTCAGAGCTTGAGGTGATTAGTAGCTTGTTTGGTGCGTGTTCTAAAGGTTAGGATTCTCATAGGTTAGTATCAACTCAACTCTCAGCTCAAATCAAATTGTATTTATAAAGCACATGTTAAACAACCAAGGTTGACCAAAGTGCTGTACAGCTCCAGAGCAACAAACACAGCACAGCACACAACAGAACAGTATAATACACCATACACTATAAGCAATATGAAATACAGTACAATACAGGGGCCATCGGGTGTCCATCTCAACCTGAGTTGAAGGCCTGGGAGAACAGGTGCGTCTTTAAAGAAGGCCTGTAAACATCTCTGTGGTCTGGGCAGACCTAATGTGCCAGGGCAGACTGTTCCGGAGTCTAGGGGCCGCCCCGCCTCTAGCTGGGGCATGTAAATGCAGGAGTTCAGCAAGATAACTGAGGTGCCAGTCCATTTAGAGCTTTAAAAACAAACAACAAAACAAAATCTAGAAATCAATTCTAAAGCGCACTGCGAGCCAGTGGAGCGAGGCCAAGATTGGGGTGATGTGGTCACGCTTTCGCTTGCCGGTGAGGAGACGAGCTGCTGTGTTCCTCACAAGCTGCAGGCGATGTATCAGTGACTGGTCAATGCCGACATACAAAGAATTACAATAATCAAGTGTTGATAAAAGCATGTATTACTCTCTCTAAGTCTTTGGGGAAGAGATAGCCCTTTACCTTGGCAAGAAGCCTTAGTTGGAAGAAGCTGGTTCTTATGACAGAGCTAACCTGTTTGTTAAATTTAAAAGAACTGTCGAAGGTCAGCCCCTGATTTTTTACTGACCATACTACACTGACTACTTTGACTTCAAACGGTCGAGAATTTTGCAAATGCAGGAACAGTTTAACACTGCCTCTGCCTTGCATGGCCACAACACAAGAAGAAAACAGACTTATGCACATTGCGTCTTTGCCAGAATGTTAGAGCTTAGAGCTCCAAGATGTATATAAAATGAATAACACTTAAAACAGTTTAATATATTTTACCGCCGACCCTACGATCATTGGACGACCCGCTCTACCAATGAGACCACAGCCGCCCCACAGTGCCAATACTGGAACGATCAGTGAAATGATGGTCTCTATGTTTCAGGTTCATGGTAGAGAGACCACAAATAGCGCTAATGCCGGGTGCAGACTAGAGGATTTTAAGCCCGATTTTAGCTCCGATTCGCCTCTCCCGACAATCGGGGGGGCGTTCCCGAATCAAGGCTTGTCGGAACCGATTATGTGCCCAAATAATCCTGTAGTGTGCAGTCCTGCGTCTTGATTGAATCGTGGAGTGCGCATTCTTACGATTAAAATATTTAAAAATTGTTTAAGTTCATCGTTATGTCTGTGGTCTCCCACGTTTATAAAATCGGTTAAGATTTCAAAATCCTCTAGTCTGCACCCGGCATAAATGTCCAAAATAGCGCACTACCTCTTTAAGAGGAGGGATGTAGTGAGTGTTCACTAACGGTCTGCCTTGAGTCGTTGGACACAATTTAGACTTTTGACCTCCACTTACATGAGGTGAATCGAGCCTCCACCTTTCTCTCTACATGGGCTAAAAGGTTTGGTGAGTGCTGCTGGGTGCTCTACTGATTGAATGGGGAGCAGAAAAGCTAGATGACTCAGACTATAGATTCCCGCACAGTGAGGAAAATGGATGAGGATGGGAGGTATTTAATTGGAACATAATTATCACATGATATAATAATGCGCTAAGCGCAATCTTCTCTACAGTCTACAGTCTTACGCCATGAACCACAAGGATTTTCAATAATAGCGTAAAATATAAAGTAGGAATTGAGGTCTTATAATTAAAATGTTTATGCAGATCACTGTGTTTATGGTCATATCATGGGGATTTGTAATACCCGATTAAGCCCTTTCTGTGTGTATGGCTGCTACTGTGCTGCGGTGCTTCTTACCCAAGGCTGTACTGCTGGTACCCACGGGCACCACGGCGACAGCCTCCACGGGCACCATGGCGACAGCCTCCTCGGGCACCTCCACATCTGGAGCTCTCCTCCACACAGCTGTCCAGGAGTGGGCCAGATGCCGACCCTGCTCCCCCCATCCTCACTTTTCAGGACGGGTTTGTTGTTATTTAACAAAAATATGCCCAGAGGATAGAAGAATATGCAGATGAGCCATCTTGTTAACAACTAGAATTACAGTCCAATGATCAAACCAAAGACAAATATAGTTTGTGAACTACAATTAATTTGTTTATCCATTGTTGCTCCAAACAAAATTATGTGAACGATATGATCTCTCCCTCTCCTTTCTCCCTTCTCTCTCTTCCTCTCTTTCACTCTCTCTTGAATTATGTGAATGGCATGATCTCTCTCTCTCTCTCTCTCTCTCTCTCTCTCTCTTTCTCTTTCTCTCTTTCTCTCTCTCTCTCTCTCTTTTTCTCTCTCGTTTTCTCTTTGTCTCTCTCTCTCTCTCTCTCTCTCTCTCTCTCTTTTTCTCTCTCATTTTCTCTTTGTCTCTCTCTCTTTTTCTCTCTCGTTTTCTCTTTGTCTCTCTCTCTCTCTCTCTCTCTCTTTTTCTCTCTCATTTTCTCTTTGTCTCTCTCTCTCCCTCTCTCTCTCTCTCGGCTTCATCATTTCACAGGCACGCTCACCTCAGCACAACACAGGAGGGAATGGAACATTAAGCTAATGGAAGCAAGTAGACAAAGCACATGTTCAGCTCACATCCTCTCCAACAACACCAGGGAGCCAATTACTGCATAGCACCCCCTCTGCCATGAACAATCAATGTTTTACTTTGAGTCTGTGGTTGTTAGCCTCTGATAAAGCATAATATATTTATTAGAGTCCTACTCTACCTACACTCTTCATTTCAGCATTCAATCTGTTTAATAAACATCATCAACTGCGCACACATGCACACATGCACACATGCGTGTGAGCAGGACATGTTTGGTGTTGCTGCATTCGTTAAGTCGCGAGCTTCATGCCAGTCTTAACCTTCTGTCTCTGTGACCTTCCCATGTTGAGATATGGCTGTTTCAATTCCCCCTATTGGCAATGAATGGCGGGGATTTTTGAAAAAAAAAATGAATGGAGGTGAATGGGTGGCCATGTTTGGGCAGCCCGTGGACCCACCCTGTGATTCAGATCCACTCCAAAATTGAATGGGTTCTAAATTGGCCCATGCTTCACCCCTCGACCGAGTGTCATCAGTCTGATACTAGAGTACAGTACTGTAGTTTTAGAGTAAACCTGGTTACGCCTGGTCCACCCCTCCAGTTAGCATAATCCTGGTCCAAAAAATGAATGGAGGTAATGGCCGGCCGTGTTTGGGCGGCTCGTGGACCCGACCCATGATTCGGATCCGTGCTGTCACTGGGGCGGAGGTAATAAACTGTTGTCCAATTTGTGAGGAACAGGCCTATAAAATAAATGAACCACTCAGAGATATTTTGATAATTGAAACTGAGGGACAATCAAGAGAGAGAGGCAGAGAGAAAGAGTGAGCAGCTAAATGCAAACCTAAATGTTCTATTGTCCTTATCTTAAAATACATCAAAATCAACTTTTCAGACCAATCAGAGGCCCCTAATAAGTAAGGGCCCCTAGGCTACATCCTAGGTTTGATTTTAACCTGTATTTAACCAGGCAAAGCTTTTAAGAACAAATTCTTATTTACAATAGTGGTCTGGCAAGAAGCAAATGCCTCTTGAGGGAAGGGGGGAGGGTCTAAAAAAGGAACGTCAAAGTTAATTTAAAACTGGCACAGATTATATAGTATATAATATATATATATATATATATATATATATATGTATATACAAAATATGTGTCACTCCCAACAGTTTGCCATTGGAATAATGTGTTTTGGGGAACAAAAACATACACAAAACAGTCAATTCAATGTAAACCAGTGGAATAGTGGACACACTTAAATATTCAATAAAGCGGATGTCATCCTTATATCCCCAGGAAGTGCTATAGTGGGCATGGATGGGCAATGTCTTAATGGACTATAGAAAGACCAGATTATCTCATTGGCTGGCTATATTGGATCTCCTGAGTGAAATTAGCTAGCCTGCTTGTCTGGATAAGAGTGAGTGAGAGAGTGGTCCCATTGTGGGTTGTTGTCCAAGGTCTACTCCCATTGTGTCATATATATAGTAAATGTGTTTGCCCTTTTGTGGAATTTGAAGTACATTGTAGGTGCATTTTCCTTTATGTTTTCAATGTGAACAACAGAAATCCAAGAAACCACTCTCCCCACATCTGGGGCCAGTTGCACAAAATACCTTAAAGGGATAATCCAGTGAAAACCTTACTTTCTGGGGTTTTGTATAATATTGGCACCTAGGGGTATTGTGGGAAGACCATCCAACTATCAAATGTGTGTTCTTTAGTTTTGGAGAACTAGACTATTGAACTTTTTAGTCCTGTTTTCAGCTCGTTTGTCGTGTGACGTCACATGAGAAATGACCCCTCCCCCGAGTCTCAGGAGCTCAACCCCACCCTCACCCACAAAAGACAAAAGACGGGAACTTGAATTTTGACTTTTGTGCCATAACCACCCACCAATGATCACACCAATGATCAACCTTAACTAGACAAGTTAAAGGAGAAGGTTCTTTTTCGACAACCTGGACCTTATTTACGGCATATTATAAGACGTTTGACACACCAAGATCACTTTGGTGTAATTCGGAGGCCTGTAGAAGAAATAAAATCCAGCGCGAGCCAAGTATATCCATGTAATGGCGGTGGTGGGGGCACCGAGAATGCAGCTTCTAAAAAAATGTATCTTCTGCCACGAAACACTTGTTTCCATGAATCTATTTTCATGAATCGCTAGTTGTGCTTCCATAGAGTGAGGGATTGTTGTGGTTTTCACATGCCTCTGTAATATGATCTTTAGAAACGAAATAAAGCGTCCCCACTTGCTCCAGCATGCATGCGCAGAGCAGACTGGCTATTCTCCGTCTGTAGGCGACACTCGCGGCTACGATCGGCTTCCATCATATTCTAAGTCATCTTCTATATCCTCAAAATCTGATAAATATTCAGCCATATTGCACACAATATTCCAGGCACCAACAAGCCGATCGTAGCGTAGAGAATGTGATCCGCAGGCCCCAGAATGGAGCCTTGGGGAACTCCACAGGCCATTTTGTCCCCTCAGATGTGTAATTGCCTATAGGTAGAGAAACAGAGAAAGGTATCCAAGCCATTCCAGAACATTTAGAACCGGTCTCAATACATACAGTAGGCTAGCTAGACAGCATTGTGCAGAAACAGGTTAGAAATGTCCTGGAATAGCATGGGAGATGAATAGCATGGGAGATGAATAGCATGGGAGATGAATAGCATGGGAGATGCTTGCATGGGAGATGCTTGAATTGTTCGGTGGAGGTGAGAATGTCCCTGAATGATAAGTAGCGAGAATGAGCTACTGTATTCTGACCTGGCTAGTCTATTATGCTCTGTACTTATCATGCTAAAAGGTATACCCCCTCCCAAAAAACCCTCTTAACCCTCTTGGCGCCAGATTTTTTTTATTTAAAAACAATATTTTGACATCTAAATTTCAAAAGAGTGTGGCTTTAAAGACTCACTTTCCGGGATATTCTCACCTGCACCTGAATAATGCAAGCTTATTGCCCATGATTGTTTTCAACTATCTTTCTTGTCAAACTCAACAAAGGGTTCCAGGATGTGTTTTAAATGTGTATATTCATAGGATGAGTGTGTGACTGGGGAGGAGGAAGAGGGGGAAAGCCTTGCAGAAGAGCAGAGTGAAGCCGACTCCAACATGCAAGATGGAGAGGGATGAGGAAGTGATCAGTCTTCAGAAAAAGCAGAAGACGTACTGATGAGACTTCTGGCAATGATGAGTTTGTCATGGCAAACAACCTTCAAGATTTCTGACAATGCCATCACAGCACTTCTTCTGTGCATCAAACAGTTAGCGTGGATAGTTAGACATGTCCTCTGTGCTGATTCCCTCACTTCCTTCGCAAGCAATATTCCAAAGACTTTTTTCTCCTTGAGGAACTGGACAGACATGCAAGTAAAGCATCTATTTACCCACTCACTAACTATTTGTTCATGTCTAATTCATTACATGGATAAATGCATGCCTAAAGTATGTATATAGAGTTTGTCAATCATTAACTTCCACATTATAAACAACCAGATGAACCATTAACAACTCATGAAAAACGTGTTTGTAATTGACATGATACGTAATTTACAAATGGTAAATACGTTGTTTCTAAAGTATGAAAAAACACATTTTACATTATATTTTTAATGAAAGATAAACCTTTATAAATGTGTTAATAAATTGCTTACTAATGTGTAATAATGAAGGAATAACACTTTATAAATGATGAATTAAGTACTTAATAAATGCTTTATAGTGTGCACTTATTATAAAGTGTTACTGAAAATTGTAATAATGCCAACTTTAACAGCACCTGATGTTATTAAAAGGCACAGAACACATTCCTCAGAGAAGAGTCATGTAGTCTAGTGCTGTGCACCACCAGTGTGATAGATTGTTCCCTAACTTCAACCTTATGACACAGCACAAACCCTGGAGCTTTGATACAGCCTTGGAGGTGTGGGGATATGAAGATTGTTGTGCTGCTAAGTAACAGGACCCACGCAAAGGCTGCTGAAGTCAGCACAACTCCACCCACCATTCTACACATCAATCTACCCACAAGCCCCTGCTGCATAAACAGGCACAGAGGAAGACCCTGGGAGACGTATGAAGAGGCTCAGAGGAACGTCTGCTCTCTGTATCTGGTTCTTATTTGGCGTAGGTTCGTATAGAATGTGTCAGTTTGAAGTGAAGGACGGTTTGTTGTTGTGTACTATGCAAAATCAATTCTTCAATTTTCTGTATTTGTGAATGTGGCATTGGCATACATTGATATTATTCTACAATACGTCTTGTTATTCTTGTGTTGTTTGTGTTTGTGCCTTTAGATGAAGGTGCACACGGCTTGCGTAAGCTATAATGATGTATCATGGCCTACACACCTGTGGGTTTAGACTAGCATGTAAATTAATTATGGGTCGAAAGCAAAGGGTGAGACAAGATCAAGACAAAGGGCTCTGACAACGAGGGAATGGATCTGGCCAGGGCGGGTATTATGACAAATCTCCTTGAGAATGAGAGCGTATGGTTCAATGCATCAGAGAAGGAGATTAGTGGGGCACTTCAAGTCGGAATTTGATTCAAGTTACAGAGTAGGTTTTTTTCTCTCTCTCTCTCTCAGGTTTCTGGAAAGATGAAATGCCAAACACTAGCAAAGATAGCATTAAACAAACATACGTCCGATGGATGAAACAGTGTCATTGAGTTTGGATCTCAAAGGCATGGAGACTGGCAGGAATAAAGAGGAAATATTCGGTGTTGTATGTCACTTATATATTAGTTCTGAATATGTAAATGTCAAAATAATGTTTAATTGAATATTTAAGAACAAAAGGTTATTAAAGATAGGAAACAATCATGAAATGTTAAAACACCTGTTCAATGGCCCCAACTCTCTACCTTTCCTTCCAAACAACACATTGACATCGAGTGCCTAAGAAGCAGGAAGAGCCGTCCCATTTCGGAAAAAAATATCTATGGTAGTGAACGGAGATAAACAAACCATTTATTGATCCCGTTTGAATTGTGCCATCATCTACACAAATTATGTTTGTCAATTTAAAACAACATTTTGCAAGTCAAGAAAATCACAGTTTTTCGCAAGACTGTAAAGCAGTTATTCCAGAACGAGTTTAAAATGATTAAAAGAGATGAAAATCACTATTAGTTTGGCCATGTTGAGAGATGCAGCTATGCAAAAGGAGAGCGTCACGGGCAAAGCCGTGCCCAAAAGTAAGAACGCATGCACCATTTTAACTTAATGCAGGGTAGTGATGCCCAGTGAATTGTTTGTCACCTTCCATGTGCTGCCTCCCTTTGTTTGAGTAGGAGGGGATCAAACCGGAGGTGAACGAGCCAAACCCTTTTATACAGGGGTGCCAAGGGATGTACCAAGTAGGGGACAAGAAGAGGGGGGAAATCAGTAGCAGTAGGGTTCTAAGACCTGTCTCGTTATTTGAGTATCCTGAGTTAAAATATGTGTACTATTATTCTTTGGATTGATGTTTGGGTGTTTATCTTTATGTTGGAAGCTGTTATGGTTCTGTTGGGTTCTTGAATGTATTAATGAGTTTTGGTTTGTCTCGGTAGGAGGGGCTACTCCTTTCTGAAGGCCGGTGTAGAGCTGCTCAGGGGGCAGTCTGGGGCGAGACCCTGGAGGGGCAGGAGGTCCCCTTAGGGCCCATGTCAAGGGCGTGGCCTTAACCAAGGTTATTTCATGTGGAATTGGCAGCTTCAGCTTCAGAACCTCCTTTCGCCTCCTGCCATTAGGCCAACCTTACAGAGAGTTAGTCTGTAAAAACTGGCATGTGAGATCGCTTTTACAAGGTTTTGGTGAGTGCGAAACCAGTGTAATGTCAGCTAGCTAATACTAGCTAACTTGCGAGTTAACTGAGATGAGTCAAACATCATATGGAGATCAATAAATTACTTTTATCATGCCGTTCACTACTGTTCATATTTATTCAGATTTAAAGTCCCACAGGGGTTTACTCTTCCTGCTTCTGCTTAGGCTCTTATAAACACAAGACATAAACATGCCTGTCACCCTCCTAGCCTCTGGCAGGACACATGACCCTTCTATTGAATAACTGCCTGAACCCGCCCTAACATGTCACTGGTTGCATTGTGTTTGATTGACAGCTATATTACAATGAACAGTGCCTGTTGTCATTTACACAGCAGCAACAAATAGACAAACATGACTATAAGACTTGCCATAGGAAACGCTATAAACATAGAAGCACTGTATAATGTATCCAGGTGGAGTTTCTGTTTGCGGTGCAGATCCATAGACACCAGATAAGCAGCTATTTTTAAAGAAGCTTGGCTTATACCTTTGTTCTAACTGTTATTGTTGAATTGTTAATTATAGATGCAGCTTTGCTGGCTAGCAGCAGAATAAGAGCATGTAGAGTATAGGGCCGAAGAAAAGACTGTTTCCATGTGATATGTCCTGTTCCCCTGCGTTTGCAGATGGTTCCGTGTCATTTATTCTGCTTATTTCAGTAGTCCGTTCAATTTCACATTATTTCCTGTCCCCTCTTGGATTGTGTGTATCAGTCATAGTTGTTGTTTCGCGGGTGTCTGTGGAGCTCCCCCAGGGTTGGGAGGGCAGGGTACACAGGGCTCAGCAGCAGGCTTGGGCAGGGGCTTTGCCCCCTGCTGTGGACTGGATGAATATTCATCATGTTTACCCTGTGGAAGACGGGTGGCGAAATGTGATCCCCGCTCGCCTCACTCAGCCCAGCGCCGCTCCCCACCTCCCCATCCATCACGCGTGCTGCAGTCCCCTCCCCTGGGCTGCCACATGCAGTCTACCGCCCTCTCACTCCAGAGCAAAGACATCCACACAGACCCGGCGTGAAATCATCCGGGGGGTGCCGGAAGCTTTGCCTGTGCGTTCTAAGCTCCGAGGCATATCTCTTCACTTTAAATGCCGCTGCACATTGCTTCACCCCACACACAGCATCTAAACACATTCACGGACCATTTCTCCATTACAGGGAAAAAGGAGATCTGTTATATTTGAGGCTTTGTGCTGAAACTCAGCGCACGTTGCTTTGGCAGCTGGATCCAACCTCTCTATTTTGAGAAGACCAATTTTGTCCCACTTAAATCATGAATGCCATGCATTTTTTGAGTTGATAAATGGATATTGTATTGCTTTTCTCATTAAAGCGCTGTTCATTGGTGGGGACAGACATCTACTGATAATCAGGCCTCCAAGGCATGCGGCTTTTCCAGAAAGAATCGCAGCCATGCAGCTGGATAATAATGGCCACTGCCAAACACCTGTTTCTTTGCCATATTTACCCAATTCAGCTCCAGTGGCGATTCTAGAGATTTATACTTGAGGGGCAAAGGTGTGGTAAGCAGATATTTTGGGATGGCCAAAATTTAAGTGTCCAGTTTATCATGTCCTACATTTAATGTATATTGATCTGCCCGATCAGCATAGACTGATGGTCTCCATTAATTATATTCATCAAGTGGAAAATGAGGCTCTTTTTCTGAACTACCCCTTTAACTTCCTGAAACCCAAACATTTGGGGCATTTCCCAGTTATTTGGGATTAGTAGGACCGGCTAAATATACAAATTAAGCATCAACTTTGAACAATACGTTAAGTATTATAATCTCTAGTTTCATCATAGCAGGGTAAACACAGGTCTAATTAATAACAGTAATTATGCTTCTGTTCCATTTAGGATTTAGCTGGGCCAGGGTCCTGGTATTGTGCAAGCTGGCTCACTAGAATGGCTGTGACACACTAAATATAACAGGATCATAATTAATGTTATTAATTACACCTGTCTTTACCCTGCTATGACACCTCAACATGGCTGCTCGGAAAATGGTCTATTGGATTATAAAAACCATACGATGAGGTTGCTGTGAGGCTGGCCTTGAATTAGGATCTGGAGTCTCTTCCTCATCACCTCCTTTCTGTCTCCCTGGCTCCAGCCACTGTCATAGAAATGCTGTGTTATTAGATATTATTTGATTTAATTTGACATACGAGGGCTGAGTTAGATCTCTCTAACTGCCAGCTGTTTAGACCACAGAACTGGCCTCTCATACCTTGGCTAGAGAAAGAACGCTGTGTACTTTGTAATCGTATGTTTTTGTAGAAGTGAGTGTCTCTGCTCGCGCCCCAGCCTTGCTGGTCTCTCTGTGGACAAACCAGGATTCCAGCTGGACTGGGGGGTGGGCAGCGAGGGCTGGGAATCGGCCCAGACACCCAGGTTGTTTTTCATTGTATAAATGATTGTTGTTATTCCTAACGGCGGCCGCACTTCTCACTGTGTGAACTGCTGTGCGCACGAACCAAGCCGAGTTGGACGCACCCCTTCTGCAGTTGGGTTTGTGTATTTTATTTTGGTAATACACTTTGTTAAACTTGGAACGTTGGCGTTGAATCCCTCCTGAACAATACTCTGTGAAATAAATTTCCCCAACACCACCCTGATAGATTCACCATTGTTCAGCTCCAATGAGAGAAAAGCTGAGTGGTCCTCATAGGAGCAGCAGCCTGTCAAAGCACTGTGTTCAGACTCAGGAAGACAGTCTACCTGATTGGGTCCTGAAGAATCAGCGCTGCTGTGATTGTACCTCTGCTCTCGCACTGTATTAAAGTCTATCATTAGGCTACTGGTTTGTTATTACATAGAACTCATTGTAAGAAAATGTTCACTATCGTATACTGCAGACGCCTCCATTTTGTAATACCAGCTCGTAGTGGTAACGGTTTCAAATTGCCACTCCGAAAGGGATGCGCAATTTCACAGTGAAACATTATGAATAGGTTTCTCTGCAATGACAAGCGCAATTCCTGCCCTTCAGATTGAGATGCCAATGTGCTCATTATAATGGCTAGTGTTCAGCAGCACTGTCTGTGTGGGAGGCCTGTAATGTTTAATTTGAGAGAGAGAACTTAAACCACCCACCATCCTTCCTTCCAACCCCTCGTTTTTTTTCTCCACAGGCTGCTGCAGATAGTGAGTGGAATCAACAGTATGACTCAAAAAACATCAACCATTACATTTATTCCTGGTTCTAATCCTTGGCGTGAAGACTGAACTCTTTCAACTCAGCTTTACTGAGGCAACTGGGGGCTCTGATGTCAGCGGCAGTAAGTGCATCCCTTGTCTAAACTCCATAATAGCTCCTTCATCCCCATTGGCTCCTGAGGGAAGGGGTGTCAGGGTTTATTGGCTCCTCAATCGTGGCTCTATTGTTCCACCCAAGAGGTTTTAACTTTGGGGTACCCTCTCCCCCCCCCGCCCCCCTCTCCTCCCCAGTGAGGCGTGGTTAGAGATGCCCATGGCAGCTATTACAGGATTGGCCTGGATACGTCGTTAGCTTGGTTAGACAGGGCCTCTCTGGGGAGGTTCGGATAGAGGATAGAGGAGAGGTAACCTCCTTCATCAACATGCTTTTATGGGAGTCAAGGTCCCTACCTCTCTGAGTGTGGGTCTATAGCAGTTCCCCTGAGTAACCCCCCCCCCCCCCGCTCCCCCCCCTAAGGGACACGCTGGCTTCACTGAAGAACCAAATCATCTCCAGCATCAATTTATAAAAAAATACTTTAAAATACACAGAGGAGGCGAGCTCAAACTCACACTCAGAATTCTGTCCACCTCGCACCGTTGGTCCGAACCAGGCTCACAGTACAGTTCCAGGTCTCACTTCAAGGGGTGGGCCGCTGACAAGCATGAGGGACACCCCGGCTTTGTGTGACCCAGTGGTCACTTCTCCACTCAGTGTGCATCACAGCGGCGGGCTGGTTCAATAAAGTGTCAAGTGTCTCCCTGACTCTCTCTCTGGCTCTGACAAGAGGGGCGGAGATTAGAGGAATGCAGGCCGAGCCGAGGCAACTCCAGACTTCAAACAGTGAATCCAGACAGGGCTCCTCGGACGACAACAGAGACATACAATCAACAGACACTCACAACACCGAAAACTGGTGCAGTTGAAAAACGACCACTGTACGGCGTCAGTTAGTCATGCAGACACAATTTACAGCTGCAGGGATTTTTTTCTTCCCTGGAGGTGTTTTGAACGAATACCCTGTGGCCACAAGCTGTAGATCACATGATTTCATAGATCCCACCGCCTGATTGAATGACGGTCAATAAAAAAGACAAACGGACAACGAGTGGGGAGAGGAGTCGGGGTGGATAGAGTGGCTCTCTTCTCAGCAGAAGCTCCAGGCACAGCCAGTGAAGGACACACACACACACACACACACACACACGCATACGTGCAGTCCCCTGTGGACCCAAGGTGATACATCAGAGGAGATGAGGCGTGCCATTAAACCTGCAATAAAACCTCCTACTCCTTATTCAATAAGATAACCCATTCATTCCTCCCATCCGCCCTTCAGCAAGGTACAAATATCAGCATGCGTCACAATGAGAGAACTTGGCAAGGACTACTTTTGATCCATTTCTGTACAGATGGTTCTGAAGGCTAGTTGGCTTAATTAAATCTAACATTATGCCTAGTCACACGGCGCCGGGGTGAGGTGCAGACGTCTACAGCATGTCATTAAGTCAAGGATCCTCATCACAACATCATGATTTAAATGGCCGCCATCCTCCATACGTATTAACAGAAATCCCCGTTTGTGGGATTTAAAATGAAGAGGGAAAAACAAGAGACAGGAAGTAAGTTGAGTGAAGTGTGAAGAGAGGAGAGCAGGTGTGCGTCAGGCCGGCCCCCCGGGGAGGTCTGGTGAGAACGCCTCACAACAAGCGCTCTCAAAAAGCTAGCATACAGGAAATGGGTTTGTTTGTTTAAGCCAATCCTATTCAAGCTTAACCTTGGCAAGCAATAAACTGAACTGCATTTTAATCAAATGGCAACATATGCCAATATAACCTGTGTGGGAATAGAAAACTTTATATTTCACTTTCAGGCAGTAGCTCGATGTTATGACGGCTCGGTGTGCTTCAGGACAAGTCTAGCGTCTCTGGTCTGGTGAAGGCAGGTTCTGTGTTTGCTCTGGAGGCTGGGATGACAAAAAGCTACAGTAGTGCCATGGAAACATAACCCTGTGAGCTGAGTCACCGATTGCCTTTGTAACAATATTACTTAAGCCCAGGCCCAAGGGAGAGGACTGGAGGTGCTAATATGAAAAAGGCTAATGCCACCGTGATTAAATGACAAATCTGCCATCCGTCTCTAGATAATACAAAAGAAGATATCTCATATCGCCTTCCTATCCCTGCAAATACATCTAGCGATAAGAAAGAAAGGTTATTGTGTCTGACTTTTGAAGTCAGACGGTTAAAGGCATTCAAAAAACTGTGAGCCTCACATCTCATCTCAGCCATATTTGCTTTCGTCCTGCACTCTGCGATGCACTGCTGGTAAATATAATTAAGATGAAAGGGGATGAATAAAGAGATGACAACAAGATGAAACACAGATAACTGATGTATGATCCGGGGAAACAGCGTTAAGCAGTGCTGTGCCCAAAGGGTAGGTAGATCCTTATGGCAGAATCCAGGAAAAAACATTTTTTCACAGCTTCTTGATCTTTTTTGAGTGCTCAAGGGCGTCGTCATCAGACTTGCTAAGGGAGTTCTTTGCATCTGAAAGCTCCAGCTCATCCATCATCCATATGAGTGAAACTCTCCGTTTCCCAAATTAAATTCTCCACAGTGGCTGCGTCTGACGATGTTCACACACAGACTAATGTGCCTAAGAGGACATCCAGAGAAGACAGCAATCAGAGAGTTGTGTCCTGACACTCAGGTGATCTGCGACTCCTGATAGAAAATGTATTTTGGAGACGAAGGTTGTTCTCTGATTATACCGATGATTTTACACAAGCCTACATAATGTAGCTACTATTTTCTTGCCCTGGTGTCTTGAGCGAAAATCCATGAAACCGATAGACCTGTAGAAGAAAGCAATACCAGGTATGTGGGTTGATGATTTAAGTTTAGTTTAGTTTAGTTTATTAGACAGTAGTTATACATGATAGAGCAAGTCATGCATAATTATTTTTTTTTAAATCAAGGATGGCACAACAAAGTCAGACTTATTTTTGTTATGGTCCTTGGTTTCGGCACATAAGACTACAGTACATAAATATTAATAGCATTACCTACAACATAAAAGCAGCATACAACATAGCAAGATAAACAAAATGTGCACCTATTACAGCCCCCTCCACTGCCAGTCTCTGAGTTTTACTCTTGGAGTTTTGCTAGGAGCCATTTCCTCTCATCGTGAAACTATGTGGGTTCAAACTCTGATGGTCAAAGGCGACTCATTCCACTCCTGAGCTCCTGTGTGAGCCAATGAGCACTGCCCCATCTTTGTTCTACACCTTAGTGGATGTAGGTTGGCGATGCTGGACTCTGTCCTATGGCTGTGATAAGGGGCCAGGTGATTTGCAGTTGAAGCATTAACTTTATTAAACCAACAACTTATATGTGCTGCCATGTTTTTATTTATTTATTATATTGTAGTTCAAATTCTATGTTATTCATACACTTGTATGATGCCTGCCAGAGTATGTGCCTTGATAGTTTTTAAACCCAAAAATCAATTATTTTTACTCCAGAATTCAAACGTTGAGGCTACCATTTCCTGCCTGTGCATCTCTCTATGAAAAACAATCCAGCACTCAGAGATTATCAGGTGATATACTTCTGGAAATAAGAAGAAAATCAATTTTAATACAACAATAACTGCTCAATTATTGATCTGGAGTAATATTTCCTCAGTTTCTGTTTTGTGTCATCTGCATTTTTGTCTTTATCTTTCCTCTCATTAAAAATTCAAGAGTCCAATCTACTCGTCCACATTTTCATTATCTGCAGATTTCATCAAGTGAATCCATTAGTGCAGTTTAACATTACACCTTACCAACAATCCAGCCCTGCGTTTGGGAAGCCAGCCTAAGGTTAGCGGGCAGACTGGGACCGCCAACGTCGTTTTACACTGAATAGGACATTTGTAGAAGATCTTTAAAATTCAATATTGGCCATTGTGGAGGAGGAACATGTATGGTTTACATTTGGGAGTGAGCCACAAACCACGGTTAGTAATGTGAGATGTAACATTGATAGTATCAATAATTCAACAACTCAACATATGGATCGAAAGATACCTCAAATGAGGAAGTACTTTCCTAGTAGTTACAAAACAATTACTGTGCATGCAAAGCTAGGCACTGTTGTCGGAGCCAAACAGGTCTGTCAAGGAAGAAAAGGAGCATGCCACACATCTAAATGATTGGAAAAGTGCCTGGTTTTAATGCTTGGGTCCCATGACGCAAAACCAGCCCAGAGTGAACCTATTTTTTCCCCTAACCCTAATCCTTTATTCATGGAAGTCAATGGGGCCAGTGAAACGTTTCAACCAGTCCCTACAATGTAGTGCAGAAGTGAAAAGAAGTGCAGTTTACTGCAAAATTGTTGTTTTTCAAATGAAACTTTCATTTCAACATTTGGTTTGTGAGAGCTGCATTTCACAGGAGAGCATAGTGAGACTGGTGAGATGACACCTTGTGCTTCCCGTCTCAGATAAGCACATTTACTCTACTTCTTCAAACATCTCACTGGCCCCACTGACCTGCATAACAACTGTACTGTAGCAAGCTCAATACTGAGGCAATCAGGGAGAGTATAGTATCTATGTGTCAGGCCCATGGAAGAGAGACTGAGAATAGGCCCTAGTAAGTCCCAAATAGTGAACTTATCCTTTAATGCCACCTTGTGACAAAATAGTAATTTTGTCAAATAAAGCGACTAGAATTTCGTGAATCAAATCAAAAAGTGGAAAACAATCAATTTTGCCATTTAATGTAATGTATTCGGAGGCATCTTTAACTTTGATTACCTGTTATATCAACACACTCGGGTACAGGGAAGGACAGGTGTAGGAGCAGCTGTTCCCACTGGATAGAGAGACATCACCACAGCAGGCCAGATGGAGCCTCTCGACAGCACCCCGTGCTTCAAACGAAAGGCCAGCAATGACGAATAGCATTATTAATGCGTGACTATTATGAAGATCAAATTAAATCATGCCTGTATCCATCTGATTATGAGACGGGGACTCTGCGTAACCTTTCCTTAGACAGGATTGTATTGGATCAAGCAATTTCCTTTATAGTTCTCCTCTCACAATAGTCGCATCAGGTGCAGTCGTGGCTTGAACACAGAACTGCACCATCAGCCACTTTTGTTTTAAAGCTGTTTGGGCGTGAACCAACGAGCCAGTGAGCCAAACCATCTGTTAGGGTGTTGGAATGTATCAGGACCAGAGGTTGTTGTTGTAAATTGTTGGCATGGTGTTTTGGAAAATGATCATTTGCAGATTTCATGAAGAAAACAATATTGGGGTTTCTCCTCTCAAATCCACAAGCCTTGACTACGAAGAGCAACACCAATGAACTAGGCAAGTGATGATTTTTGAATGCAGGTAATTCTTTATTCTGCCTCTTTAAATATTAGATCTGCTGCAACCCTCAAGACCTTAAAAGAAAGTATCATTTTTTCATGGGCACTTGTCAAGAGAAAATGGTGTTGAACTCGGCACCATATTTGTAGGCCTGAGAAAGGTGTCAAATATGGCCCTGTAATTTACAGTAATAGCACTTTAGTGTAGGCCTCATATCTTGACACTTGACTGGAGCCCCAGGGATATGCATGGAAGAATGCCTCGACAGAGCAGTTAGATAAATGAATGGTGCATGCACTTATGCTAATAGCATATTCCGCCTGAGTATTCACCGGTGTGCCAGGTGGAAATCGGATGAAGCCAGGTGATGAAGGTTATCCGTAGTACAGTAGATTACTTAGAAATGGGTGTTCTTTCTGATTCAGATGACATGAATGTACCATAACAATCAATACAAGTGGGAGCTCTGGTTTGTTCTCAGTCAGAAGGTGGACAGTGAGATAGAGAAGGATAACAGGTTATG
>NC_140242.1:29577464-29624964 GCF_949987555.1 Borostomias antarcticus
ATCCCTGGACTGGATGTATGTTACAACGGCATAAGCGGTATTATTAATGGGAGCCTGATTTAAAAACGCTGCCTGATCATGCACTTCCACTCGACAGGTGGATCTACATAAATCACAGTCCCACATTTGCATCTCTGGTAATACCTGCCACCCTCCCAGTGGCATACCTTCCAGCACGCCTGGCGCGGGGGGATCATTTCACATTCCTAATACATCTCTGCTCTGTGGGGGATTGTGGACTTTTGACCAGAGCATTAGTGTGATAAAGTCTTTTACTTCAACTTTTTTATAAGGTCAAGCATGCGGGCCGTTTCAGATGGAGATTGCCGCTGTGAGGGAGTGAATGGTTATGGAGGTTGCCTTAGGCAGGGAACAGCATGGGCTCCCATTACAAAAGCTCCTAGTGATAGCAGAACCTCTGACACGCTTCCCTGGGGCGCGGCTGCCGAATATTGCTCCAGATCCCGTCAATACAGTTGGGAAATGGGCCTTGATAACCCACACAAAGTCAAAGGGATTGTGAATAGGAGAAAACGTACAGTAGACCGAGAATATGCAGTGAGACACACACACGCACACACACACTCGTGCACCGACGTGCTCGTGCACCGACACCAGCATGCTCATTCACACGCACGCACGCACGCACACACACACACACACACACACACACACACACACACTCGTGCACCGACGTGCTCGTGCACCGACACCAGCATGCTCATTCACACACACGCACGCACGCACGCACGCACACACACACACACACACACACACACACACACACACACACACACACACACACCAGAAAAGTCAAATATAGCCCGCCAACCTTTGAAGCCCTATAAAATGTAAATGAATACCTTTATCGTAGATTGAACTTTTCACCAGACACTGCAGGCACTTCGAGTGAGACTGACCTTGACAGGTGAGAGGAGGACAATGGAAATGGCATGTGGCCGTGATTCTCTCTCCCGCGCCCTGATTCATTCCAAGGGTTTCCAGCGGGCTAATTTGGGCCATGGAGGGACATATCCACCCAGGGAAAAGCAAAGTAAACTTTTCTAAGACTCCGAGCTGCCCTCTAGAAGCCACTCTTCTCCTCTGACGCCTTGCCTCAGTCACCCAGGACTGACAAGGTCAATTACGGAGCGGGAGGACGGTGACAGGGGACAGGGTGTCCCCATCGTTTATCCACCACCACATGGCTGAGCTGGCCGGTAATTACCAAGGAGAGCAGCTTATCAGCAGCATGGGTATCCAAGGTGAAAATCAACATTTGACCCCATGCTGAAAAGGACGTTGTGAAGAAGCCTTATCGGCAGTGGGATGGGGATCGTCCGTGTGGGCACGATCGCCCCTCTGCCAAGATCAGAGATAATACGGATTATGATACGCCCCGGTGACACTCTGGGGACACTGAATTGTTTACGTTGGCAAGAAGCTGAGGACAGGGCAGTGATACAGTTGGCAGTGAAAAAGGAGCTGGGCTTATCCGAAGGGTTTCATCTAAATCGCATACACACACAACTGGGTGGGATAAACCCACGGCCCCCGACACACAGCCCACGTATTCCTGTTCAAGTGCGTGGCCTCATTCACCAACATTTTCTTAAATTTTGTTCGCACATTTCTGCCTAGGAACGTTTTACAACGTGTTCGTAAACTGCCGGATGAGTTCACACCTATTGTGCGCGTTGCCAGTTCTCCCGGGTTAAAGGTAGCATAGGTAAACACGCTACCAGACACATAAGGACACATGGCTGAAGCATTGGGCGCAGATGTCAGTTCTCACTGGATACTGGCCATCCGGAGGGTCGTCTCGCTAACGTTTCGGTAGTGTAATGATGAAGGTGGCGTTGTGTCAGGTGTGTGTATTTCTGGTAGTGTAATGGTGAAGGTGGCGTTGTGTCAGGTGTGTGTATTTCTGGTAGTGTAATGGTGAAGGTGGCGTTGTGTCAGGTGTGTGTATTTCTGGTAGTGTAATGATGAAGGTGGCGTTGTGTCAGGTGTGTGTTTTTCTGGTAGTGTAATGGTGAAGGTGGCGTTGTGTCAGGTGTGTGTATTTCTGGTAGTGTAATGGTGAAGGTGGCGTTGTGTCAGGTGTGTGTATTTCTGGTAGTGTAATGGTGAAGGTGGCGTTGTGTCAGGTGTGTGTATTTCTGGTAGTGTAATGATGAAGGTGGCGTTGTGTCAGGTGTGTGTATTTCTGGTAGTGTAATGATGAAGGTGGCGTTGTGTCAGGTGTGTGTATTTCTGGTAGTGTAATGGAGAAGGTGGCGTTGTGTCAGGTGTGTGTATTTCTGGTAGTGTAATGATGAAGGTGGCGTTGTGTCAGGTGTGTGTATTTCTGGTAGTGTAATGATCAAGGTGGCGTTGTGTCAGGTGTGTGTATTTCTGGTAGTGTAATGATGAAGGTGGTGTTGTGTCAGGTGTGTGTATTTCTGGTAGTGTAATTGTGAAGGTGGCGTTGTGTCAGGTGTGTGTGGCGTTGTGTCAGGTGTGTGGTTAAGGTGGCGTTGTGTCAGGTGTGTGTGGCGTTGTGTCAGGTGTGTGTGGCGTTGTGTCAGGTGTGTGGTTAAGGTGGCGTTGTGTCAGGTGTGTGTGGCGTTGTGTCAGGTGTGTGTGGCGTTGTGTCAGGTGTGTGGTTAAGGGGGCGTTGTGTCAGGTGTGTTGGTAAGTCAGTGGGCCTCAGATGGAATCCAGCATGGATGAGCCTGATTGTGTAGAAAACACTTTATCTGGAAGACCTACAACAGTTAAACTGGACCAGTGCATCGAGGCTATTATTGGAGACAGTACTTTCGCTTTGTAAGATAAATTACAGTAAAAAAGACAGTACTCTCGCTTTAAATTACAAACTGTATGTAATTGTATAGCAATCTTACATTGTAAAACGGTAGAATTGAAGTAAACGCAATCACCAATGATTTTGCATGAACATGTCTTTCGCACAAATATGTCCACACTCCTGTAGCCTACTTTTGACTGCTTCTCAGTGTTCGTAGATTCTGTTCTTATAAACCAGGGGTAATCAAGTCATGTTCTAAGAGGTCCATTTTGACAAAGTGGGCTCAAGCCAGGGTCCGGTGGTGATGCGTGCGTTTTTCATTTGTTTCCTTGCATATTCATATCAAATTATTGTATAGCAGCAAGTATGTTACTGTGAAATATGCATGGAAGTTAAAATATTGTTCACTTCAGTTGTATGGTCCCCAACTTAGCCTACTTAAAAATCAAATGAAGTAGGCTACATTTCAACTATATTTCAACCTGTTTATTGACACTTCATATTTAGGAGGGATTTCACATTTTGGAGGGATTATAAATACAAATTAGGCTACTATAAACTTGAGTTAAATGAGGTCTACATTTAAAAACAAGTTAGCTTTTGAAATATGTGAGACAAACAGGTTTAGAGCTACCCGCAGTGAGAATGAATAATTATATACAACTCTGTCCATTCTTGATGGAACGCCCTATTTTCAATCTATGTTTCTTATTTTAGAGCACGGCATGTATAGGCTGACGTTACTTCTGTCTTGTAGTATCTCACTTCCCTCTTCGTTTGTCATTACGTTTCTCTGGTCATACAGTGTCCAACTCCAACTAATGTTAGCAAGGAATCACTCTGATTACAGTAACGTTAACGATAGCTAGGCTGTCACATGTAGACTGGTTGACGTCAGGCAATGAACACGCAGATTCTATTGGCTAGCGACGCGTGAGATAGTAAACAAATGACGTAAAATACTACAAAGGCTGTGCAGGCTCAAACTAGTTGCCTACGCTCCGTCAAAAGGGAGAAATTCTCATTAATTTATCGGGTTATAGACGCGGTCTCGATTGGACGGCTTTTGGATCCGGATCCGGTCCGCCTGTTGATGATGGCTGTTCTATACGAACCAATCCTACGTGAAAACATTGGTGAATACCACAATCTTCGTGGAAACGGTGTAAGTGGGGTGAAAGTGCTTCGTACCAATGGGCCTCATTCACAAAGTAAATAATTTCTTAAGAAGCATGTTGTCTTAAACTCGAGAAACTCGGAACTAAGAACAGAATCTACAAACATGGAAGAGTATTCATGCTGAGAAGTGACATCTGCACACAACTCAACAGTTGCCTGTCTTTCTATGGCCCTGGCAGGGACTTGATTTATGCTAATTCGGGTGTATGGCCACGCGCATTCAATTGTGAAACAGTGGGATTCATCATTAGGAGAAGGCAGGCACAAACTCATTCAGCGGTTTACGAACACGTTGTGAATCAGACGGGAGCTTTCTTTAGAAACTCAAACTTTCTTTAGAAGAATAAATATAAGAATTTACCTTAGAATGATATTGGCGAATGAGGCCCAATGTTATTTAATCTTTCTTTTGTGTGGTTTGTTGCCGCCTGAAAAAGGAAAATGTTCAACCAGTTTCATTCTTTAGATCTCTTTATGATATTTATATATATATATATATATTTCATAAAGAGATCTAAAGAGTGAAACTGGTTGAACATTTTCCTTTTAACATATACATATACAGTACAATCAACCAGTTTCACTCTTTATGAAATATATATATATATTATATATATATATATATTACAGTATGGTTAAACATTAAGCTATTTCTCAATAAAGACTGTAACCAGCAGTGTGTGTGTGTGTGTGTGTGTGTGTGTGTGTGTGTGTGTTTATGTGTGTGTTTATGTATGTGTGTGTGTGTGTGTGTGTGTGTGTGTGTGCTATATGTCCTGGTTGTCCTGATCATCATTAAGCCTTAGACGGTGTTTCCTCTTCCCGTTTAATAAACCCGGCCTCCATTTTGGTCATCCTGCCGTGTCCCCAGTAGGGAGGTGAGGTGAGCTTGAGCTCAAACACATTGTTCTTTCTTAATGAGGCTGAAGGCCGGAGAAGTTCAACACACATTATGCTCATCAACTTTCCTCATGTGACGCCTGCATGATTAATGTGGATAAATCATATTGGGGAAAGACATTCCCAGCTTTCCACAACGTTGGATCTGTGTGTGCAGTTGACAGTAACCACAGCAACACAAATGGCTCACTGCTTTCATTACTGGACTGTTTTTCTTATTTGGCTTAAATAAGCTCATATGTCTTGTAAATACTATGTATATGAGTATACACATGCAAGCACACACACACACACACACACACACACACACAAAGCTCTGAAAATATGATCAGAAGCATATTGTTCCGAGAAATGATGTATGAATTAAAATATTTGATCACGTGACGTCAGTAGAGACCTTGGTATTTACAATCTACATGAACACATTGATGGCAAACTTATATTGATGTCTTATATTGAAGGAATATTGATAACATTGGCAGGATGTGCAATAGACAAAGAATATGATGTGTATTTTAGCTCCACCATCTTTGGGAGAAACTAGTCTCTTCATTCCCCAGCTTTTTCCTCCAATGGGATCATTGATCGGCTACTCTAGTCTGATATGCAGCAGGGGCCAATGAGCTAGCAGACCCTGTTTCCTGACTTCTTGTCTAATTGACCTTATTCACACGGCGGCCATTTTGCTCTTACGTCACGCTCAGGGTGGGAGAATGCTGAAGTATCCATAGACCATATAGTACAAGTTCGTTATAAAAATAACACTTCAAGATTCGAAATAGTCAGAAATAACATCCAGAATACACTACTGGAATTACAAACTCATGATTACTGGACTCGTCTCGACTTGTTTTTCACCGCGGTAGTTTTCACATTATGAAATATATGTCCTTGAACAAGACACCTAACCCCAAATTGCTCCCAATGAGCAGGTTAGCACCTTGCATGGCAGCTACCGCCATTGGTGTGTGAGTGTGTGTGTGAATGGGCGAATGAGAGGCCATTGAAAAGCGCTTTGAGTGCCGCTAAGGTGGAAAAGTGCTATATAAGTGCAGTGCATTTACCATTATGAAATATATGGATGGAAATGAGCTGATGACTAATGCGCTCCTATGTATTTCATAACGTGAAAACTACCGCGGTGAAAAACAGAGTCCAGTAATTATGAGTTTGTAATTCCAGTAGTGTGTTCTGAATGTTATTTCTGACTATTTCATATCTTGAAGTGTTATTTTTATAACGAACTTGTACTATATGGTCTATGGATACTTCCATATTCTCCCACCCTGAGCGTGACGTAAGAGAGAAATGGACGCCGTGTGAATGAGGTCAATGGCGAGGCTAATGGCAGACAGCAGGAATGATGTAACGTCAGACCAAAAAGGAAGCAGCGTGTTGCTCTCTATTGGAGCTACTCAGCCAGGGTGAGACCCCTAGGGTCACATGTAGTGTCAGATATGATTGGAATTGCCACGCCAGAATTCTGAAAGGGTTATGGCTGAAAAGGGACCATTACATTGAATAATATAAAAGTAAAATTATAGCCATTTCTCAATCCTCATTCAGATACAGTACATGTGTGTATAAATGAATGCTAGCATTTGAACATAATGCTTCATGCTTCATTCCATCGAGAACACTTGAGCTATACGGAATACAGGGCGATTTGTTAGCGTAAACAAGAGTGGTTTCACCGAAGGACACAAGCTTGTTTGTTTGGTGTCTGAGAAGTTTGCTAATTAGCAATGAGGTTTGTCAATTTGTTGAGAAGCACTCTCGAAAAACACACATAATTAGAATAATTTGAAAGTCAAGTTCTTTACTGTAGATCTGAGTGTGGATCCAAAGCCATAAATTGAGTAGTGTTTTAAGTAGGTTGGTAGTAGGTAGTGCTTTCTTGATTGGTAGTATTTTAGGCTTGTAGTACTTTGTTTCGAAATGACAATTTACACAGTAGTGCTGTTGTCCTTAGTTGTACTGTACACTTTCCTTCATACAGTTTCCAGACATAGTCCCATGAACCCAGAGTGCTAAAGTTAGAATGTGAGAAAAAACATTTGTTTCCATGTCCATCTGATATAACAGATGGTGCGTAGATATGGAGGTAGGAAGGGGATTTAGACGACCACTACATTGATTGAGCCTCAGCAGCGGTCTGCTAGTGAAGCTTGGTGATTTATGGAGCTAGTATTCAGGGTGAGGGGTAGTCTCAACTGTGCTGCCCTTCACTCTGGATGGGGTTTATTAATGGGGAGTATGTACTCTTTCCTGAGGGACACGCCTGTGATCGGACAGTCCTCCTCAAGTGTTGGAGGTTAGATTCACTTGGGATTTACTTCCATTGTATTATGTTTTAGAACATATCTTGGAGATATATATATACTGTGTGTGTTGAGGCAGTATAAGACGTCACTTGGTTCGAGTAAGTACCTGTCATCCTAACCCTCTTGGTGAGAAGTGCTTCCATGCAAAACGGTTCACATTGGAGGGAATTATTCTTAAAGGTGCTATATATTTTATGCAGACAAATCATGAAAAAAAACAAAAAAAAAACAACAACCTTAAGCCGTGTTCACACTAGACTTCTTTTTTTAATAAAAAGTGCTGCCCTCTGTGCCTTTTCAGCGCTTTCTGTGCGAGTGTTCTGTCATCTTAACAACCTGAATCATAGCCTGCGTTCTAACCAACTCAACCGTTAGCAAAATAATCCTTAACGTCAAAGAAATTTGTAATATTAAGACCTAGCCCACTGAGAAAATTATTTCTTTATCCAGGCATCTTTGTTTTAACAGTTTCATTATAGCTGAGCAGGTTATATTTGCTTGTATGCGGTATTTATTCCGTTCACAACTTTGCGATCGTACAGCCAGGCTACAGAGCTCCAGAACCCCCTATGTCAAGCCGAGCTGCATCACATTGTGGCCGGCCCAGAGAGCTCCTGTTGCGGGTACAAACACAGGGCTAATAGCTCAGTTTGTCGTGCTATAATATAACCGCGTCCGATTGGTCAACTGTCAGAAAGGCGCTTAACATCACACAGCGCTTTTCTTAAAAGTTCAACAAAATTCAACTCAAAAAGGCGAAGGGCGCTGCAGTTTTTAAAAAGGTGTCCGCTTTTTGCCTTTTCCCATAGGGTTGCATGTAAAAAAGGCGCTGACAGTTAAAAAAAAAGAAGTCTAGTGTGAACACGGCCTGAGAAAGCTTGTGAGCCAGTTGTATTACCCTCCGAATCACTCCCAACAGAGATACTGTGTGGTACCAGCATTGTGATACTTTTGGCTCACACAACTTTTTATACAGAGATAAACATTACTTTCATTTTGGACCCATCAGAATGTTTAAAATGATAAAATAATAATAAATTTTTTTTTGGGGGGGGGGGGGGCAATACTATTATTATGTATCTTTCTAAAAGCTGCCGTGGATGTATTATTATTTAAAAATAAAAGTCTACATAAAGATTTTATTTGTAGCATGCACCTTTAAATACTCATTCAGTCATCAACCCACTTTTTCAGAATGCATTTCCGATTATGTCAACAAAGTCAGCATCTTAGCCTCCGACACGGAGCCAACTTCCCCTATCAGCCTGTATTCAGGGGTCGTGAGACACTTATAATTTCCTCAACAGAATCCCTGTTTGTATGGGGTTAAACAGCCGGACATCGGCTATAAACATGCCTTTACACCTTAACTGTATCACCGTGCACTGCTGGCTTCTGCCCGCTGCAGGCTTAATGTGCTGACTACAGCGAAATGTAATTATGCGACCACCGACTGCTTTGTGCTGAGTCACCGCTGCAGTTGGGGCCTCCCTTCTTACTCTAGCCCGCTGGCTGATGCCACAGGGGCGGATGGAGCGTTTAACCAGGTACAGGGGTGGATGGAGGGTTTAACCAGGTACAGGGGTGGAGGGAGGGCGTGTTTAACCAGGTACAGGGATGGAGGGAGTGTTTAACCAGGTACAGGGGTGGATGGAGGGAGGGTTTAACCAGGTACAGGGGTGGAGGGAGGGAGGGTTTAACCAGGTACAGGGGTGGAGGGAGTGTTTAACCAGGTACAGGGGTGGAGGGAGGGTTTAACCAGGTACAGGGATGGAGGGAGTGTTTAACCAGGTACAGGGGTGGATGGAGGGAGTGTTTAACCAGGTACAGGGGTGGAGGGAGGGAGGGTTTAACCAGGTACAGGGGTGGAGGGAGGGAGGGTTTAACCAGGTACAGGGGTGGATGGAGGGAGGGTTTAACCAGGTACAGGGATGGAGGGAGGGAGGGTTTAACCAGGTACAGGGGTGGATGGAGGGAGGGTTTAACCAGGTACAGGGGTGGATGGAGGGAGTGTTTAACCAGGTACAGGGGTGGATGGAGGGAGGGTTTAACCAGGTACAGGGGTGGGTGGAGGGAGGGTTTAACCAGGTACAGGGGTGGATGGAGGGAGTGTTTAACCAGGTACAGGGGTGGATGGAGGGAGGGTTTAACCAGGTACAGGGATGGAGGGAGTGTTTAACCAGGTACAGGGGTGGATGGAGGGAGGGTTTAACCAGGTACAGGGGTGGAGGGAGGGAGGGTTTAACCAGGTACAGGGGTGGAGGGAGGGAGGGTTTAACCAGGTACAGGGGTGGAGGGAGGGAGGGAGGGTTTAACCAGGTACAGGGGTGGAGGGAGGGAGGGAGGGTTTAACCAGGTACAGGGGTGGATGGAGGGTTTAACCAGGTACAGGGGCAGATGGAGGGTTTAACCAGGTACAGGGGCAGATGGAGGGTTTAACCAGGTACAGGGGCAGATGGAGGGTTTAACCAGGTACAGGGGTGGAGGGAGTGTTTAACCAGGCACATGGACACATTTTGAGCAGGCTGATATAAAACAACTGGCACTGTGTTCGCTGCATATTATCACAGGTGGGGAATGTTAACATACTATCACAGAGGGAAAATTGCCTGCTTGGATGTGTATTCTCCACCCACATAATTATTTCAACTCATATGATGTATTCCCTAATTATAGAGTGTGACTACTTCACTATACCAGAATCCTAACGGGTGAAATGATAGAGTTGGTGTTTGTTTCTGTGAAGAAACAGCAAACACAGCCTATAGAAAGCACTGCCTGTTCCCCGACTGAATGAGACTCTACACAAATCCCTCCAGAGCACGTTGGCACTTGTGCTGTGAGGAATATTATGTAGAGTGCGAGAGCCTCTAATTTTAGAAATTGCAAAAGCAGCAGCGTGACATGACTGGCAGCGTCGTGGCGACAGGGTTTTGGCGGGAAGCACCAACGGTTTTTCCGTGCAGTGTTGCACACTAACCACCAGGGGGAGGATTATTGAGGGACTGGGAACGTTAGGCTGGAATGTAGCCTATTCAGCGATAATCAAATCAAAACTATAACTAGCTTATATATAAACTATAATTTTATAACATTTGAGATGTACAATGTATGTACATATATAACAATTGAGAAAGTAGCCTATGGTGATGTGAACTTGCAAATCTCTTAGTGGAATGCAGAAAGCCAGACGAGCACAAACAGAGGGACAGATTTGTTGAATGATACATTGAGTGAATGAGCTGAGGGAGGCCTAGTGTGTCCATAGATACGAGACTCTACAAGTGACCATGCTGATGTGAGATACTGTATTTTGACACAAATGGGCTGATGTGAATTTATCTGTTTACCGAATGCGCAAGATGAGCGATGTCAAGTGGGGAGCAAAAAAAAGAGCGAGCCGACAGATTCACTAGGCCAGTGGTTATTGAACAAAACATATTTTTTGCTTGGGTCATTCTAGGCTATCAATTCTACATTAATCTCATAGCAGTGAGCACTGGCATGACTGCTTAAATCAGGCGTCAAGCGTTTTCTAGAGTAACCTATCTGAGATCCTGATTACACTACTGCGTTTTTCTGCGTTTTTCCTGAAAAAGACCTACGTTTGCGCCTAGTACTTACACTACCACTGTTAAAACTAAGCTCGAACCCGGAGGTGGATCGATACGACCGGAGCTGCGTTTGGAGGTGGAAATCCAGAGCTGTGTTCTAGTGTAATAGGCAGATCTGTTCTAGTGTAACAGGCAGATTCTGAGGCTTTTGTAAAATCGATAGTAATAGGGCTACACTGTAACGCTGTGTTCACTTCACATTAAACCAATCAAACAGGTGATTTAGGAGTTTGAGTTATATAGTATCCTATCTTAGTGGACACTATAGTTAATATTAATTTGGAAATAAGAATAACCAGAGTCACACAAAAAGCAGCATGCTGATAATAATGTAGGATATAACTTAAACTGAATTCAATGTTTAGCCACAGGCTCCCCCCAAAAAGTAGATATTTCAAATCATAACCCAAACAGGAGTAAACTCTTCAAATAATAATATTCTCTCTTCAAAAAAAAAGTGATTGGCAAAAAGTTATAGTCTTTATTGAGATATGCTGCTATACGCGTGGGGAGGCTCTCCAGCTCAGTCTGTGTTCCCGACCAAATATCTCCTTCATCTCACCTGTCTGAACTTCCCAGCTCTCCTGCCCTTTTATTTAGGAATAATATTCTCTATTCAATAATCAAATTCAGTCCAAATGTTCCAGCCTATAGTCAGTCACAACAGTCTTGTATGGGTAAGCCAGGCTTACCCTGGCTTATAGGAGCAATCGCCACTACTTCTGAATCTTCTGAACAATGAAGACAATGGGAAGTCCCTCTAGAGCAGACAGGAAGTCTGTGGTGTGTCGACCTCCTGGAGAGGTCATCCTGTTATAAATGAGGTTAGCACAGCCAGGGGTTCAGCATGTGAAAGGTTGAGGGAGGTAGAGAGAAACTGAGGTGAGCACAGCCAGGGGTTCAGGGGTTCAGGGGTTCAGGGGTTTAGCATGTGAAAGGTTGAGGGAGGTAGAGAGAAACTGTAAAACAAAGGCTGAGGATGACAATTTCTATGACACTGTTCAAATGACGTACGCCATACTGAACTCATCACACTTTAACTTGCTCTATAGAGTACATACTGCTCCATTCCTGATGATGGGACAAACAATAGCGCGGGTCTATGTCCCAACACCAATTGAGAGTCTGGTCTGGTGGTACTGTTGATAGGACCTATTCAACTCCAAGGGCCAGTCTGCATTTGAATCAAATTTAGCCCCAAACAGGGAGGAAGGAACCAGCGATTTAATAGCATTCTTGCAAATATATTTGTGAAAAGCCAGCTGGACATACTGGACAGGACAATTAACAAAAATAATATTATAAGTGTTCAGCTGTTATCACAATCCTCTCAGATTACTCTAGAAAATGCTTGACGCCTGATTTAAGCAGTCATGCCAGTGCTCACTGCTATGAGATGAATGTAGAATTGATAGCCTAGAATAACCCCATGCAAAAAATATGTTTTGTTCAATAACCACTGGCCTAGTGAATCTGTTGGCTCGCTCTTTTTTTGCTCCCCACTTGACATCGCTCATCTTGCGCATTCGGTAAACAGATAAATTCACATCAGCGCATTTGTGTCAGAATACAGTATCTCACATCAGCATGGTCACTTGTAGAGTCTCGTATCTATGGACACACTAGGCCTCCCTCCGCTCATTCACTCAATGTATCATTCAACAAATCTGTCCCTCTGTTTGTGCTCGTCTGGCCTTCTGCATTCCACTAAGAGATTTGCAAGTTCACATCACCATAGGCTACTTTCTCAATTATTATATATGTACATACATTGTACATCTCAAATGTGATATACTTATAGTATATATATATATATATATATATATATATATATAGTTTATACTAATGTATATAGTACAGTACAGTTTGTTTTGATTTCACTGAATAGGCTACAGTACATTCCAGCCTAACGTTACCAGTTAATAATCTCCAGTATTGTCGGTCTGCTCCGCTGCCACTATTTGCTTCTGGATCAACGCCGCCCCCTGGTGGTCACCATGGTGGTGCCGCAGTCATGCCACGCCGCCGCGTTTCGCGATTTCCAAAATGGGAGGCTCAGGCCCTGTACGTTGGCAGATATCTCCGTTCCCCTCCTCATGTGGGTCTTGGATAACAGCCTGAACCTCTCATCATGAGAGGCAGCTCTGCTGGAGGGTGACAGAGCTCAGTCAAATGAGGTCAGATGAAACTCAGCAGACCACAAACAAGCACATGCCTTCATTTTCCACCATGTTGTAACACATTGTCTAGCAGACCATCATCAGATGCTCCGAGCGGTGAACTCTGCTCTCACCGTGGGCAGCTCTGCCATCCAAAGCAAAGTGGCTCTTAGAAGAATGCATTTATCTCTAATGGAGAGAGCAGTTATTATCATGCCCACGCGGATGTTCTCAGCGGACACACACGCACACACACACACACACACACACACACACACAGACCCCCCCCACACATACACACACACACACACACACACACACACACACACACACACACTCACATACAGACCCCCCCCCCCCCTCACACACACACACACACACACACACACACACACACACACACACACACACACTCCTGCAGAGCTGAGCTCATTGGTATCAACCGAGGAGCCTCCAGCAGTAAGGAGAGGAGCTCCACCCCGACTCCCTGCTCCTATAGGGCTCGGGAAAATGTAATCCCAGAAACTGCCATCTTATTTCTACACAGGACACATTGGCTCTACTGCATTGAATCCTATGCAATCAGACGAATAGATACACCTGTGTAGAAACAAGATGGTCGTGTCTGGGATTACATGTTCCCAAGCCCTATTGTGGGTGGCAGGGCCGGATCAGAGGAGGACGGGGCCGACACGCTCACATCACCTCAGATCACTCACCCCCCCCCCCCCCCACACACACACACACACACACACACACACACACACTACATGTTCCCAAGCCCTATTGTGTCTGGCGGGGCCGGATCAGAGGAGGACGGGCCGACACGCTCAGATCACTGCCCTCCTCATCTCCTCTGCCTGCTGGAAGTCACAGAATCTCACACTACTGGAGAAAGTGTACTCAAGTTAGTGTGAGTGTGCATGTGTGTGTGTGTATGTGTGTGTGTGTGTGTATGTGTGTGTGTGTGTGTGTGTGTGTGTGTGTGTGTGTGCAACATCCCTCTGGTTTCCCCACTTGACCCAGATTATTTTTTACATTCACTTAATCTACTGTACAGCCCACACTTCAAATGACTTAATTGAGATTAGTGTCATACTTGTGTTATCATGTGTATCTCAAAGTATGCACATCGTACAACCGTCAACTTATATTAGTCCCTTTAATGAGCACTTTTACGAAGAACAACTCATCCGATCTTTTCCCCAGGTGTTTATCATGCCTCAAAAAACAGGTAATAAGATATTGAAAACCTGTAGGCAATTTATTGAAGCAGCTGAGAAAATCAATCGGCGTGTTTAATTGGTGTGGATATAGCTTGATTGCATTTAACCATTCATTGATTTAGGAGGGGCTTTGATACCCGACTGAACCACTTACCCATGTCAGTTGTTTGGCTTGTTAATCATGGCAGATACTGTGTTAGTTTCGCATATTGCAATATAATCTGTATCGGGCGGAAAATGACTGTACTTTAATGTAATGCATCAGGGCCAAGGAAATGTTTATCTTGCATCTATTCCATTTTCATCCGTGTTGTTTTATCATTATATATGTGTGTATGTGTGGTACTGAGATCATGCTCCTTTACAGACAGACAGACAGACAGACAGACAGACAGACAGACAGACAGAGGCAGTATGTAATGTTTCAGTGTGTTAAAATGGAAACCGGCTTCCATAAGATGTATCAGCAGGACCAGTTCCCTGTTCTGACCAGGTATTCCCCGATGTTCATATTGATATTCAATTATCTCCGTGATATTCTTGTTGTATTCACTCTCTGTATCATTGATTCTGGTGTGAAGAGCAGACGCAGTGGGAGAGGAGGGCTGGTGGGAATGAGGGTGTGTTGATCAACAGGCACATTGTCAGGAAGGACCCAGGGGGATAGTAAATTACACCTTCCTGCTTATCAGCTATTTATCAAAGACCCAAAACAAATATGAACAAACTACATGTAAGATATGTTGTGCAGCGAAGTTAAATATACTTCAGAGAGAGCTCAAAGGAAGATATTGTTCTCTTTAAAAGCACAGTTGAAAACATGATTTCTTTGTGCGTTCTGCAAAGACTCTTCGTTAAGACAGAGCTGAGACAAAACAGGTCATTACATTTTTACATTACAGTCATTTAGCAGACGCTTTTATCCAAAGCGACTAAAAATAATTGCATTTAACGTAGGAAGAGCCAACGTACTACTACTTGCCAGAACTCACAAGTGCATCTTCTTTCTAAAACAAGTGACTAAGAGCATAATCTAGTGCTGAAGGCAAAGTGCAAGAATCACAATCTAAAGTACAGTGCAATATAATACAATAAGTGTTTAGGAGGGAGGATTGTTGTAGTACTTCTTGAAGAGATGAGTTTTGAGCTTGCGACGAAAGATGGGCAGCGACTCTGCTGTCCTGACATCAGTGGGCAGTGGGCAGGTCCTCATGTTAAAAGTGTGACAGTCGTCTGTATATGAACTCCCACAATGCCACGCTGTGCATGAGGTCATCCAGAGCTCACAGAACAGGCTCTCCCCTATAGGCTTGATTCATCATGGTCATGGTTAAGTCACAAATATACCACATATAGTTTTTCATTGGTTTAACCAATACAATACAAATGCTGGGTTTTAACACTCAGTACAGTACTTTGCAATCCATTTTAAATCAGGAATGTATTTGGACCATAGAAGTCTCTTTAATGTAGCTGTGGAGACAACCTCCACCTCTAGAAACCTTTATTCGGTGTGTGTGTGTGTGTGTGTGTGTGTGTGTGTGTGTGTGTGTGTGTGTGTGTGTGTGTGTGTGTGTGTGTGTGTGTGAATGTGTGTGTGTGTGTGTGTGTGTGTGGGGGGGGGGGGGTAGGTCTAATAGCCCTCTAGTCATGCTATATTTTTGCCATAGTGTAATTATGGGTGAAAAAATATGTTGTTCCAAATTAATTGTTGAGAATACATGAATTCAAATCCTGGTGCATCTTGGCGTAGCCCATAACTGTAGCAGGTGGTCTAGTGTTAATTACTACATGACAGAATCTAACACCTCAGAAGAGGCGGCACTTATTCACTTTTATTGCAACGATAAAAATGAAAGACTGACTGGTTGTGGTACGAGGCGAGAGGTTGGACTAAGAGGCAGGCAGGGTATGGGAGAGAGAGGTTGGGAGGGTATGGGAGAGAGAGGCAGGGAGGGTATGGGAGAGAGAGGTTGGACTAAGAGGCAGGCAGGGTATGGGAGAGAGAGGCAGGGAGGCTATGGGAGAGAGAGGTTGGGAGGGTATGGGAGAGAGAGGTTGGGAGGGTATGGGAGAGAGAGGTTGGGAGGGTATGGGAGAGAGAGGTTGGGAGGGTATGGGAGAGAGAGGTTGGGAGGGTATGGGAGAGAGAGGTTGGACTAAGAGGCAGGCAGGGTATGGGAGAGAGAGGCAGGGAGGGTATGGGAGAGAGAGGTTGGGAGGGTATGGGAGAGAGAGGTTGGGAGGATATGGGAGAGAGAGGTTGGACTAAGAGGCAGGGAGGGTATGGGAGAGAGAGGTTGGGAGGGTATGGGAGAGAGAGGTTGGGAGGGTATGGGAGAGAGAGGTTGGGAGGGTATGGGAGAGAGAGGTTGGACTAAGAGGCAGGGAGGGTATGGGAGAGAGAGGTTGGGAGGGTATGGGAGAGAGAGGTTGGACTAAGAGGCAGGGAGGGTATGGGAGAGAGAGGTTGGGAGGGTATGGGAGAGAGAGGTTGGGTTAAGAGGCAGGGAGGGTATGGGAGAGAGAGGTTGGGAGGGTATGGGAGAGAGAGGTTGGGAGGGTATGGGAGAGAGAGGTTGGGAGGGTATGGGAGAGAGAGACAGGCAGGGTATGGGAGAGAGAGGTTGGGAGGGTATGGGAGAGAGAGGTTGGGAGGGTATGGGAGAGAGAGGTTGGGTTAAGAGGCAGGGAGGGTATGGGAGAGAGAGGAGAGAGAAGGGGTTTTATCTGGAAACCTCATCTTACACAGTTTTGAACCATTTGCTGACTTTTTATTATTTTTATTTTTTTACATTTTAAAATGGTTGTTGCAATGGTCATCACATTGTGGACATAATTGGATCACAAATGTGATACAAAAGGTTTTAAAATCCAAGGTTTGTACTGTAAATGGAGTAAGTGCATGAGGCCAAGCTCCATCTAGGCCCAGGTATGAGGACTCAATATGAACGCTATGCAGATAAATGAAACACGCGTATTGAATTGCACCCAAGGCTCTCCTTGCGTTCCAAAGCCTGAGTAGTTCAATACCATTGATAAAATACAAATAAAAATGTCAAGTGTGTTACGTAGATCAGTGTTTGGGTTCCACAAGGACCAGGAACCGCTGGAGCGCATTCCGAGGGAACGAAGCGCACAACTGATGCATGACGCACAGACGAGAGCTGCAATCTGAGAAGAAAAAAAAAAACATATTGATGGAAAATGTTCCACAGTCGATGCAATTTATGCGACTGTGAAATGAACTGTGAGAAACCTTGAACATTGTTCCCACTAAATCCTGTCAGCGGGGGCTTGGGCACACATCAGTGATTCAACATCTGAACGGAGTTCGGCTCTCTGGCTTTTGTTGTTCTTTAGCTACTCCGTTAGAGCCCAGACAGCAGGACTGAGGCATGGTGTCATCATTCGCTGTCCACTGTCGCCTCAGGGCCAAGAGTCCAAACAACACTTTCAACCTGTCTTTCTACCCTTCATACCACAACAACAACAACAAGAACAACATGTAAAGACTACTTTGAGGCTTTAACTCATCCCCTGTCCTAGAGGTATCTCTGTTCTGAGACTAGAGACCTCCACATGCTGCGGACCCCTCTCTGTCTTCTGACCCCCTCTACCCTTTTAACCCCTCTCTACCCTCGGACCCCTCTCTACCCTCTGACCCCTCTCCACCCTCTGACCCCTCTCTGCCTTCTGCCATGTTTGCCCACTTTCATCCCTCTGTCCCGGGAGTCATTCTCACCGTGGCGGCGAGAATCGATTCTTAAAACGTCTGGCAAAACATCTTTTTTTACATATTAAATTTTGTAATGTTATGCTGACTGAGCAGATTGTGAAAGGTTAATTAGCAGCGTAATCAGCTTAAGGCTGGGGGAAGTAAAGCCGAGGCGCCCGGGGAGCGTTTAGACACGCCGGTCCCAGCTGAGGGGCCCCTCCTCCGGGCGGCCATCTGGGGAAGCGTGTGACGCCACCGTGTTTCCCGGCGCTCGCTGTCACATGCTATCGCTCGTCAAAGAAGGCCGTGAAAAATGCATGCGAGGGCGAGGGCGAGGCCGGGGTGAGCGCGGCAGCTCGGGGGACGTCGGGAATGCCAGCGCTTACCTTGCCGATGCCCCCCGTGGGACGTGGCCAGGGCTGTCAGAGGAGGAGGGGGGGGAGGAGGGAGAGAGGGGGTCAGTGACGGGTCCCAGACTCTCAGTCTGGGGGCACAGCTCCGTGCAGCTGACGAGGGAGAGACCTGTCCTCTGCTATCACACTGCAGTGGAGATGAGAGGCAGTCCTCTAACGAGGGAGGGAGAGAGACAGGCGAGTGTGGAGAGAGAGAGCGATGGTGTGTGGGGAGGGGGGGGGGGGGGGAGGGGGGGGGGTCTGGACAGAAGAACAGAAACGGGAAGAAAAAAGACCGAGCCAGAGGGAACATGAGGTTATGAAATGGAAATGATGTATTAGGAACACTACTTCTCTCTGTGGGAAATGAGATTCAGTCTGTCTGATACTACTCGCCCCTCTGTGAACACAAACAGCCATTACAAACAGCTTGCTCATGTACCGTAGTGAAGCCTGGAGTTTCTCTGACCCCATGGCTGGTCCAGGAAATGACTTCTGCTATCAAGCATCAGTATCTATGGGACAAACCTGGGACTATTAAATCAGTGATTTAGCAGAGACATCTCCTTTAATGTGGCGCAGAGAAAGAAGGCGTCCGAGCGATGAGGACTAAGGGGATGTAAGGAGAGAGTGGTGGTCTGTGCTTGGCATACGTGAAGAAAGGCTTGTGGCCACACAGCTGAATGCAGCACAGATGCTGTGAAGCCACAATTGAATAATACAGCAAAAACTAATGGATAAAGTACCCTGGCTTTCTTTGACCCTACTCTAAGTAGGTAAATAAACATGTCAATTGAAAATTAAGGGCAAACAGCAAGTGGACAAAGAAGAAAAACGACTAGTGGTTTTATATCTGAACAAAGAAGCGATTGCTTGTTGATTGCCTCTGAATTGAAAATGACTCTGTCCCAACAATAGGAGATTAAAGAGACATGTATCCCTGTCGGACATGGACAGATCACTGAAAACACTTTCTATGCAATTTGTTGTGGGCTATCGAAAGGGGTCTGGATCTCAATAACCCCATCATCAAAGCATTTGGCTTCTCTGAGACGAACCAAAACATAATGTGACCCGACTGGATGAGGGGAGCATCAGAATGCTCTAAATAGTTTATTGTATAATGCGAATCGATGATGTATATACGACACGCATGACTGATCACTTCGAAAGAATAGATGCTTAAAGGACTTTTCTGTCCTTTCATCCCGGTGTCAAGGCAGTGACAGTGAGAAAATGAGCAATTGCCACGCTGCTCCTATCATGAATGCCACATTTGACTGATTATGAAGCCGGTAATTAGAAACCTATTCTGTCCCACAAAGAACTGGCAAGCTTGATAAAACAAGGAGAAAAGGCTATGAGAAATCATATCCCATCAGCCTGTCTAGGACTTTTAAAGGAGGCGTGGAGGTTTACCCTTGTCTCCAATCCATTTGTCTCAGTCATCTCCTGTTTCCACTGTCATTGGAATTTAATGAGCTGGCTTCCACGTTTGTCTCCATGCAGTGTATTACCATTTGTCAGGTATTGAGGGCAGTGAACCACCACTTGATAACCATTGATCATTCACAGGAGACAGCGTAAGATACACTCAAGGAGACCACAATAGGATGAAGGCACTGGGATAAATGTCTAATACATACAGTAAAATGTAATACATTGTTCTTTACAGGATGCAAAGAAAAGTATGCCATGCTAACCGGTATTTTGGTTGACTTGTTTGTCCTGTAGATAACTGTGATGGCCCTTTGGTGTCCATATTGCCCCAGTCCGTCTTCAAGAGCTCTTCCCAGTCCTCTGGCAGTAGCGCTCCACACTTTGCCAAACTCAACAGACGAGACGGTGAGTACAGTTTGAGATCCAGCTTGTTTTCTCTGTATGTGTCCGTTGCTGATAAGATCATCATACGTTGTTTACATACAACTAACAGTATAATCTGAGGACTAGCGGTGCGTAGTCACTTTACTGTAAACCTTCAGATCTTATATTGGTTCTCAGAGGTTGTGCCTCGGTGCGGTTACAAATAAGACTTGATATAATTGATTGGTTGATTGGTTGATTGGTTGATGAGTTGATTGGTTGATTGGTTGATTGATTGAGTCTGATGACTAGGCCTGTAACAATTATTATTACATACGTCAAACTGTGATTTTATAATCACAGTGATTTTATAATCACTGTTTCTGAGCTGCAATTATGCATTTTCCATCAACAAGAACAACAACAATAACAACAACAACAAAAAGTTACCAACGTTTAGAGAGAGCACTAGAATGTAGCATTTCAGGGGCCTCATTTATCAAAGAGCGTGTAAATTCAGGTGTAAAAGAGGGCGTACGACGAAAACGCGGAAAATGCACAATGTAGCGTACGACGAGAATATTTACACGCTTTTCGGATCTATCAAAAAAGTCGTATGCCCTTTTCTGCACGAGAAATCCGAGACGGGCGGGGAAGAGAGCGTACGCGTACGCGCACGCGCCCCGTGTTCCGCCCTCTCCACGCCCAAATCCAACCATATATGGTCAAAACTATGACGGCACAACGGGGATACCCCGGAAGGAACCGACATAATATAGCGTGGAGCATAGGAAAGACGTTTATGGAAAAACGCGGAAAGAAGAGAAACCTTTCGGAGACGGAGGTGCATGTGCTTGTTGGTGAGGTCCACGCGAGGAAAGAAAATCATCTTCGGAAGGTAAGCTATTTGTACGAGCCTACATTTGTCTGATTGCTCCTAGTTTAGGTAGCCTACTGTATGTTCGTGCATCCTGTATGTGGCGTAGGCTACACGGACATGCTGTATTATGTGTGAGGAAAGCAAACATTCCACACATTCTGTGGTAGGCTATGAATGATTTAGGACCAAAAACAGGGAACGATAACACAGATGACCACTTCATAATGTTAGACCACATGAAACATTTTCCCCTCTGGGAAATTTAGACTCTCATCTAAATCACCCGGGAAATCACACTTAAGCATTTATTTGGCTGCCAACAGAAAAACATATCAATTGAATATGGCTACACAATAAAATGTTTAATGCATAATCAAGTTAACAGACAAACTCAAAGAAAATGACTGAAATTGTTTCTCCAGACTCTGACGTGGGGTGGGACTCAGAGGAGGGGGAGTCTGCAGTGGTCCTTGACCTGACGGTCGTGCCCCCGCCGGTTGCAGCCTCTACATCCAGCGCACCAGCCTCCACCTCCAGTGCCATCTCCAGCGCCTCCGTCTCCGTCTCCACCGCCCACGCCTCCACCTCCGGCTGCCAGCGTCCCTGCCTCAAGGTTCCCTGAGGGCTGGGCTTCCTATCAGACGCTGTGCTGGAGGCTCATGACCCTAGAGGCCCAGAGGGAAATGGCAGAAGGGATTGGGGCAGTTGTGGGGCAGTTGTGCAGCAGTTGGTGGAGGTCACCACACTACACCACCAGAGCCAACAGGACATCCTCACTGCACTTCATTCCCTCACACATGCTGTCACGGACCTCACACTGTCACTCACTACCACACTCACGGACCTCACACAGTCACTCACTACCACACTCAAGGACCTCACACAGTCACTCACTACCACACTCACGGACCTCACACATTCACTCACAAACGCACTCACACACCTCACACAGTCACCCACCAACAGACAATAAAATGGTAGAAATGTGAACCTTACTTGTTTGTGTCTTCATAGCTGGCGCATGACCTCAGTGTGGGCCCTTTGGCCCCGCTGGTAAACCTCATGACGGGGAGGGGGCTGAGGGCTTGGGTCCTCATTTTGTGGTGGGGTCTTGACTGGTTCTCATTCTTATCAGCTTTGAATATACATCTTGGCAAACCTAACAGAATGATGTACAAGGAGGGGACAGATACCTAGTGAAATTACTATTGGTTGCTAGTAAAAAGACAATAATGAGGGCTTGGTATAAGGTGGAACCCCCAACCAAGGAGCAGTGGTGGGTGTTGTGGAGGAGATTTATGAGATTTATTTATGCATTGAGGATGCAGGAAGGAAAGTTTGAAGGGAGATGGGAAAAATGGATGGATTATAGAAGGAAGTGTGATGATACCACTAGTATTAAAATTGTCATTTTTGAGTAAGAAAAAAAAGCTGCATGGATGGAAGTACCCATAAGCTGTTATTGTAAGTTTTTATGTTTTATGGTATTGTCGTTGTATGGATGGAAAATGCTAATAAAGATTAAAAGTAAATAAGACAAAGAATATGTATCTTGGCTATGGACACACCAACAAGCCAGCCGTCACGCGCAGCGCCTGCCTCCAGTCTAGCCCTACCCTGCTGTGCGCCAGGATGAATGAGTCATGCGTGGAGCCAGGCCACCGTGCCACTACACTTGTGATGAGCATGTCGGCGTCACATATGATTTGGGTATTTCTAGTGTGCACATTTTAGCGATTCACATAGACGTATTCATTCACTGATGGTGCCCTTATGTGGGTGCAGTCGCCATCGCCGTCACCTCTTTGGAGTTCTATCTCGGCCAGTAGCCTAGGCCGAGTAGCGCCGGATTCATTTAGGCTCGCATTACGCACAGGAGGACTGTCATTTATATGCTTACCAAAGAGCAAACAGGTCCACATGATCACATATTAATGACAATCTAATTGGTCAATTATTGCCGTTTGATGGAGTGCCTGCATTAAGTGTGTGACATATAGCGCGGAAGGGTTTGGAACAGCGCATAGGTTAAGTTTGGGGAACAAATCCATATCGAACCATGAATGAGCCGGTTAGAGGACACGTCTAATCTTGCATTGCGATATATGTTTGTGCTGAATTGGCCTAGTAGCCTACATGATTGTGCGTTCATGAACTGTCGCTCTTATTCTCTCCGTCAAACATAGTAATTCACCGACGCACCACCTGCGTCGCCAGTTCCCCCTGTGTTCAAGAAGGGCGTAGAACACCGTGTAAATCGGTACGCCAACTGGAGAGGTGTCCTACAAAAGCGCGGAGAAAGGCGACTAAATTTTCGCCCTTACGGCTTGATAAATCGCAATGTGGGGGGGGCAAATGGCGTACGCCTGAACTCGCGAAAAAGACCGTGTAAAAGAAGGCGTACCTCAATGATAAATGAGACCCCAGAACGGTTGCAGTTCCAGACACTGGCTGTTGTGTATGATAGCTTCTAGGAGTAAGCTAGCTAACCAATGTAGCCAGCAAGTAACTCAATCAAACCAGAGACAATCAAACCAAGCTGGGACTCAACCCTCCTCTCTGCTCAGGTTATATCTCTCTCCCTCCCTCTCTCTCTCTCTCTCTCTGTGTCTCTCTCTCTCTCTCTCTCTCTCTGACACATACAGACTCACTCATTCACTCACTCACTCACTCACTCGCTCGCTCGCTCACTCACTCATTCATTCACTCGCTCAAATTATTGGCCTTTGTTGAATTATTGAATGATTATTTCTGAGACAATATTTTAGCAAAATCTGTTATTGCAGCCCTACTGGTGACTCATATCAGTACGGCAATGTCTATCGAACTGCTGATGTAGAGTCGGAGGACATCACTGGCTCTCAGCTATACGGCATGCTAGTTTCCAGAGGAAATTCGACTTTAACTCAGCGGGAAAGGCCAATGTGATGGTTACAGATCAACAAGAGAGAAAGATATTTAGAATTACGTGATACTGAGATTGAAGTTTTCAAAATAAAAAAAATAAAAAATAAAATATATATATATATATATATATATATATATATATAGTGTGTGTGTGTGTGTGTGTGTGTGTGTGTGTGTGTGTGTGTGTGTGTGTGTGTGTGTGTGTGTGTGTGTAATACATACCATGTAACGTTTGTAATCATTTGATTGATGGATTATAAAAGAACAAATGGTGGGATTGGAGTATGTTTAAACATGGCTTTGAATTTAATTGCCAGCTGTTTCAGCTAGGGCTTCCATCTGCCGCCGATTACACACTTCTCCTGGACCTTGTGTCACTTTAGCATATTACTTTTTTTCTAAGAGCACACGTGAAATATTTACGAGCAAGTTGATGGATGAAGTCCCAGGGCACTCCCACCATCTCCTCACAGGGTCCACCTGTCATCTTCATAAATATACAACAATCAAAAACGTTGCAGCATAACATGCATATTTCACAGCATGCCTATCAAACTCTAGCTGTATCTCAGGTTATGTTTTAGTCACTGCCAACCTCTGCTTCGTGTTCCTGTAAGAACAGTCTGATTCTGCTCCCTGGGGGGCTCCGTAAACGATGCCCCCTCCATGATGGAGACTCTGGTTTGATATTCTGCACTCATCTGCTCCCATGGTGTTGTGTCCCAGCCCACAGCTCCTGAGTAATGAACCTCTCTGCCAGAGATGACCTGTTTCTCCAGCCCTGATAACTCGAGAGCGGTGGGGTCTACGGTACACACATCTTCATGGGATCCATGATACTGGAATGCACACTATCTACTGCACACACAGTTTCATCACTGTCCCTGAACGCAGAGGTGGTACACAGGTTGAGTAAGGGTGAACTGGATGATATGTTTTGCATAGTGAGAAGGAAAGAAAAAAAATGTTATGTACGATCAGTATAAAATAAACCATGACTCTTTGTGGAAGAACATGATAACGTGTATGAGGTGTAATACACACAGAGGAAAGGCTATTAATACTTCTAGCATGTTGGTTTCTGCCAGTTGAATTCTGTTGATCTCGGAAGGAAAGTCAATAGGTTATCGGTTATCAGGACAATAACATAGCTTTGGAGTCGCCCAATATGTATGATGTCAGACAAGAATAAGTCTATATGCTTTTAATAATATACTCCAAAGACTGGCGATAGTAAATCACTGGCTCTCAGTTGAACTAATCTCCATCGGGCTAAGCCAAATGCAGTTAAAGGAAAAAGGACAGGGCAAGAGAATAGAAAAAACATGTTCTATCGTTGTTATTGTCTCAGCTGTTTTTCCTCAGACAGAATATGAGCGAGGGAATAAGAGAGCAATATTTAGGCCGAAACAACCAAGCTTTTACGGACACCCTAAATAAACTACAGAGCCATTATATGACAACAATGGCCAAGCACCACGAAGAGGAATGACAGGACGATACAATACACCCCCTTAGTACGCAGCACTCAATAGCCTACTCCCCTAATTCACTAATCAGTGTTTAGGTTACTACTAGCCTACTAGGCTACTAGGCCTATTAGCCCACTGCTCCAGGAAGCAAAGTTCACGCTCTCAAGTGCTGATTAAATCTAGGCAAAGCAAAACGCCACAGCCATAACAACTGGTAATTAATCACAAAAGACCTACCTTATATCGTAACTCAAACTCGTTTAATCCACTACAATTTGGATAAGTAGACGCCCTTGGCTTCCCATGCTGTTTTGCAAGTTACAATTGTTAATCTAAATCATGCTGATTCGTGTATGCCCGTGAAAATTAGCTCCTACAAGTTGATGTACTCCACTGCGATGATTTTGAGTATGTACACCCAAATAAACTTGCATCTGGACAGTGGCAGACATACCACTGAATACAGTGGAAGATCCAAGGTGCTCAGCAAGCACTGTGTCAAACTCTGCAAAAGCACGCACTAGCTCGACAAAGTTGCCCCTGTTTGAACTTCTGGCCGAATCATCATGGCCCCTAAATGCTTGCTCCTGGCGTGCAAGGTAGAGTACTGCAATGATAAGCTTCTTTACAAGCTCCCGATGTTTTGTGACCTGGGCATTGTGCCTCTGCAGACTGATCACTGCAGCTAGATCGAGAGCCTCGTCCATCCCAACTCTCCCAAAATGTTGAAGCTTGACTGCGGCACTGAGATGACTTTTGGACTTACTATGCTTCTGAACTGCCTCATGAAAAGTGTTTAAATCATCATAACCATATAGCCCATGGGGACCCAGCACTCCCACTCTGTTCTAGCATAACTTTTACCACAGAAAGTTCTGCACTTAACCCATGGGGACACAGCACTCTCACTCTGTTCTAGCATAACTTACCACAGAAAGTTCTGGACAATTCTCAGTTTTCTTCTCATCCTCTCCAGTGTCGGTGTAGGTCTCCAATCTTGTTTTAATTTAAACTGCTGCTCAAAAGGTAGTTTTGTGAAATCAACTTTCAACAAAGACTCATGATCTCTGTTTTCCATGTTCATTGATGCTGCCAGTAGCTAGATAGAAGTGGGTAACATGATTGACAGGTGATGTGAATGACGGGACGGTCATGACAAGTTTTGATTGGATAAACCGTCCCAATGTTAAAATGTCAATGGGAATTCCAATGTAAGCACTTCGAGTGCGGGCTTACCCTACGCCAACCTTTAAGCATTTTGACAAATTACAGATTAGGTTACATGTCGACTGATGACAAAAAAAAATTGTGGTTTTGTATGTGTGGGCTAATTTGATTGGTTGATTTTTCATTTGGTCTTGAATTCCGTGAGCCAGAATAATTTTATCTGGCCTACAATGTTAAGGGAATGACGAGCTAGTAAGACCGGTGTCAACGGACCGTAACGTGGACTGTATTTTCATGAGGACTGTAGGGGGCGACGGAGCACAACCAAAATGCTAAACAGGGATGAAAATGAAGCGATATGGCAGAATACAAGACACATTTAAGTCAAAAACAGTCTAAAAGTCCATTTCCGTCCGTCCATTCACTGAAAGAAGGCGCAAAAATCACGTTGTATTTGTTTTTGTATGGGTTAGCCAGGCTTACCCTGGCTTATAGGAGCAATCACCACTGAGCTTCTCCCTCCTCCAGGGGAGGCCTTTGGCTCGCTGTCCTGCTCAGGGCTTTCAGATCTGGGGAAGAACACAGGACAAAACACATGAGCTTTTCTCTGTTCGCTACAGCCGTCAAACAGCACTCACACTACATGGGCCTGGGTCAGAACCCTCACATTACATGGGCCTGGGTCAGAACCCTCACACTACATGGGCCTGGGTCAGAACCCTCACACTACATGGGCCTGGGTCAGAACCCTCACACTACATGGGCCTGGGTCAGAACCCTCACACTACATGGGCCTGGTTCGGATCCCTCACACTCCCACACTTGGTAGTGGGAAGGGAAGGGAAGGGCCAGCCAGTGATATCTTTCATTCCCCACCTGTCCATGAGGCCGCCTGGGCCCTTGTCCGGGCTGCTGATCGGGCTGTTCCTGGACAGGCACACTTTGGGTGCCACAATTAGGACCCTGTCCCTATAAAACAACAATAGATTCTCTCCACTTTCCTGTCCAATGACTCTCTCTCTCTCGTCTGTCCATCCAGGAGCGGGAGGCTGGTCTCCCCTGGCGGCAGACAGACAGCCGTGGCTGCAGGTGGACCTCAGGGACCGGATGGAGGTGACGGCCGTGGCCACGCAGGGGCGCTACGGCAGCCCAGACTGGGTCAGCAGCTTCCTGCTGCTCTACAGCGACACGGGCCGGGCCTGGAAGCAGTACCGGCAGGAAGACGGAGTCGGGGTGAGTTTGGTTGGAGAAGGAGTTCAGCGTACGGTGTAACGATGTAGTACTCTCCGTCATCAGCCATTATCCAAGCTTTGTCACTTATGTTTCATCCTGCACTGAACTCACATCATTGTTCTGACTTTGATAACATGCTATGTTTGTCGGCTTTAGAAGCCATTTTCTATCTAGTCATTCCCCACAGTGCACACTTCAAAAACACTATTATACAGTTTAGAGCGACTGTATTTCTGATACTGACAGGCAACAAAAGGCGCCTTTGGGGACAGACTCTGCTTCCTTTCTGACAGCTAAAACCATCCCACCCCTAAATGCTGACTTTGGTATTTGAGTTCACTGAAAATTATTAGAATCAGATAAAGTATGGGAAAATGACATTGCTAAATAAGATATCAGCCCTGACGACAGAGCATGACTCAGCGTTGGATCGTCCCTTGGCAGGATACATTTCAAAGCTGCTTTTTCAACTTGTCCTTGCTTTTCAATAATGATAAGGACAGAGATAGGAATGATCAACTTCTGAGTTTTTAATTCTGCTAGTTACCTATAGGGGCCAGACAGCTGAATTAATTATTAATTCATATTGGGATATTTTGGCTATGATACTAGAGCATAAATGTCATAAGACACCCAAAATGTGCCATGGCTTAGAAAATAATTGTCTACTTGATCATTCTCAGATTATACAACAGGTGTAAGATCGCCAGGGACTCACTTTAAAATTGCTAGAAACACAATTGTGATAAACACAGGTATCGCTTTAAGTGCAGTCAGTCATATACAGTACATACTGACCGGTATCCTGGCGAAACTCGAAAACTGTTTGATATGTATATTGATGGAGACGGAGAAGCCATTGGATCCAGAGCAGCGGACATGGTATATGTATGTAAAAGTGAAGTGAAAGCTCTTCTTGAGCGTAACGTTGACACACATCACTCCACACCTCCATCTGTCCTCATCTGGCGCTTGTCACTTAGCGGCAGGCCAACCTTGATTCCTCTTGTGAGAAGTGCTGAGCGCAAAGGCTTTTTGAGTGCTTTCTTCTTTCTCACAGCGCTGTTATTACTGCCCTTTCATAGCCCCAATGATATTCATTTTGGAGGCATTCATGTCTGAAGGTTGTCAAGTCAATGATGAGTTCTCAAGGGCACAGTCTGCTCCCCTTTGTTCTTGCCTTCGTGCGACTTGGAAGTATTGACGTCGGAGAGGATGCAACAAAAGATGAGAACTTGAGAGCTTTTGAAAATGAATGAATGAAAATACTCTTATTTTGTTTTGGGTTGCTTTTTCAGGCCAGTGTCAGGGGCTTACCATAGTGCATGTGGAGCATACTGTAGCAGATCAAACATATCTGTTCAGACCAAGAGTGGTTTTCGCCATTAATACTTTCATTGCAATGTAACGATTTCATATGAAGATTGTATTCTCTGTCCATACAATCTGTTCATCTTCATTAAGCGTTGTACCTCTAGGGTTATGCGTATCTTTGTAGAGAGACCTTGTCCTTGATAGAAGAAAAGGAGAAAGTCACTCTCGTTCAACCCATTGTGCTGCTCAGGTTTCCTGGGTTCAACCTCATCCTAATTCTCTATGAAAGCTGTCAGTGATTCTTTTGATGTAGACACAAGGTACTTTTCTGAGAGAGAGAGAGAGAGAGAGAGAGATGATTACTTTTTTTTTTAAGAATTGTATCCATTGACATGCAGGTAGTAATTTTCTTGAAGCCCCAGGATCAAAGACTGTGAAAGGCCAGAGCAACTTCAACGCTGTTCTTCCTGCATACAGATTGGGATGAGGCCCTCCAACAAACACAACAGGATTCATTAGTCCTGCGCTGGCTACTGCCGTTTTCCAGACGACAATTTGTGCCTCACATTGTTTTTCGGCTTGAGGTAAACAAAGACGAACAGACCTCTCAGTGCTCGCTCCAATGCTTCCAGTCCAATTGACTAATCACATGACCAGAGGTCTGATCAAGGGCGCTCTCTCTGTCCCGTTCATCCCTCATTTCCTGCTCCATAGTCGTCCATTACGTGGATGTTTGTCCAGCCCACAGGTAATCAATATGGGGTCTATTCCCATTTGAAGATTGGGCGGCTTAAAGTGTATGGTCTGATGGTCAATGGAGGTTTAATTGATGTATAGCTCATGACTCAATTAGCTGTTAAGGCAAAGAACTTGAGGGTGTTGAATTTTTAATTGGACATGTTGACCAAATCCATGCTTCAGTGATCTGTAAAGGCCCTGAACTTAATGGTTTTCTAGTGATCTGTATAGTCCCGGGATTGAATGATTATCCAGTGATCTGTATACGCCCTGAATTGAATTATTGTTGTGGTTGTTCATGTTATTAAAGACGTTCAGAGGAAGTGAATGGAGATGAATGGGAGAGAAGACACGTCAGGGTATGAGTTGATACTGTGTCTAATAACTAAGCAATCTGACATTTGCAGCCCTTTGCCTAGAATTTTTATTTTTATTTTTTTTTATTTTTAAATTCATTATTTATTGGAGGCTCCATTTTTAGCTTAGGACTTTGGAAATAATACTGTTTTGATGCATGTATAGTATTCACATGGCTTCATCACTTTTTGTGTACCCATCTGTTTGCTTTTAATTATACATTTCAACTGTGAATTGAGGATAGTTACTTTCCTTATTTTGATTTTATTTATAATCAAGACCCTTCATTATACATGGACGATTTCAAGTCAGCTGGAAAACATTTCCCTTTGATGGCCCAGTTCCCCCACATCCCAATATCCCTACTTCAACCTTTGCTTAGAATTATTTACATATTTTTACCATCTGTGCACCATACAGCGCATCCGGAAAGTATTCATATCTCTTCACTTTTTCCACATTCTGTTATGTTATAGCCTTATTCCAAAAGGGATACAACTCTACACACAATACCTTATAATGACAAAGTGAAAAAACCTTTTTCGAATTTTTGGCAAAAGTATTAAAAATAAAAACGAAAATATCACATGCACATAAGTATTCACTTATGTCAGTATTCTCAAGTGGAACAGCCTTGGCAGGCAGACAAACGGATGGATAACGAGAGGCATCACCCCAAACGAATGGGCCTAGACCCACCTTGGGCTGTCTGGAAAACACTGAGCTGCCTGCGGTTCCACAAAGGTGTCCATGAGGAAATGGAAAATAACAACGTCCGATGCACGTGTGTGTGTCGAACACATTATGAGCTGTAGCCAAGCTCCACAATGCACCGAAGATGACCTGGCCAGACCACTGCTGCCTGCGCCAACCACTGGAAAGACATGATATAAAAGATGGCCGGACACGAGGAAGAAGAAGTATTCACTCCCTTTGCTATGACACTCAAAATTGAGCTCAGATGCATCCTGTTTCCAACGATCATCCTTGATATATTTCTACAACCTTCACGTGTGGTAAATTCAATCGATTGGACATGATTTGGAAAGGCACACACCTGTCTATATAAGGTCCCACCGTTGACAGTCCATGTCAGAGTACAAACCAATCAATGAAGTCAAATAAATTGTCTGTAGACCTCAGATACAGGATTGTATCAAGGCACAGATCTGGGGAAGGGTACAAAAAAATGTCTGCAGCATTGACGGTCCCAACGAGCACAGTGATCTCTATCATTTGTAAATGGAAGAAGTTTCGACCAGTCTTCCTAGAGCTGGCAACCTGGCCAAAATGAGCAATCGGGGGAGAAGGGCCTTGGTCAGGGAGGTGACCAAGAACCGGATGGTCACACTAACAGAGCTCCAGCATTCTTCTGTGGAGATGGGAGAACCTTTCAGAACAGCAACCATCTCTGTAGCACTCCACCAATCAGGCCTTTATGGTAGAGTGGCCAGACGGAAGCCACTCCTCAGTAAAAGGCACATGACAGCATTGGAGTTTGCCAAAAAGCACCTCAACGATCCGAGACCATGAGAATCCAAATTCTCTGGGCTGATGAAACCAAGATTTAACTCTTTAGCCTGAATGCCAAGCGTCACGTCTGGAGGAAACCAGGCACCACTCATCACCTGACCAATACCATCCCTACAGTGAAGCATGGTGGTATCATCACCTGACCAATACCATCCCTACAGTGAAGCATGGTGGTATCATCACCTGACCAATACCATCCCTACAGTGAAGCATGGTGGTATCATCACCTGACCAATACCATCCCTACAGTAAAGCATGGTGGTATCATCACCTGGTTAATACCATCCCTACAGTGAAGCATGGTGGTATCATCACCTGGTTAATACCATCCCTACAGTGAAGCATGGTGGTATCATCACCTGGCTATACCATCCCTACAGTGAAGCATGGTGGTATCATCACCTGACCAATACCATCCCTACAGTGAAGCATGGTGGTGGCAGCATCATGCTGTGAGGATGTTTTTCAGCAGTAGGAACTGGGAGACTAGTCAGACTCGAGGGAAAGATCTCTGGAGAGATCTGAAAATGGTTGTGCACCGACCCTCCCCATCCAACCTGATGGAGCTTGAGAGGATCTGCAAAGGGTCTGCTGCCAAAGGTGCTTCAACAACGTATTGAGTAAATAGTCTGACTACATATGCACATGTGATATTTGAGTGGTTTATTTTCAATACATTTGAAAAAAAAAAAAAAACGCCTTTTTCACTTTGTCCCCATGGTGTAGAATTTTGAGGGAAAAGGGAAAATGTAATCCATTTTGGAATAAGGCTGTCACATAAAATGTGGAGTGAAGTGAAGGGAGATGAATACTTACTAACGGATGGACTGTTACACTCAGCAGTGGTAGAAGATGTGCGGAAACAGATGATGAATTCATCTCTCAAAGTTTGTGTCCCATGCAGGTGCTATTCTGTGTTTTCTCCCTCACTGAGCAGAGTAAATAATAGATTGGCCTCAGATGTTTGCCTGTGTGCAAGTGTACTGGAAAAATTCCAGGCAGCTTTGGAATAAAACGGTGTTGTTTACCCCATGGGAGAGCCGGGTTGTCTTAGCCTCTCTTAGTAAGCCTGGTTACCATGACAGGTGTGCTCTGTATTTGACACGTACCCAAGTCCTTCTGCCTCAGGGAGCAAGTCAAAGCATCCTTCCTCCGCAGGTCACAAGGGGGACTTACAGCAAATAAACATTAGGTCACTTCCCCCCTCACTGTGTCCTTTTCCATTCTACCTTGGACTGTTTGGCATAAATGATTCCTTGAACACCACTTCACCTAAAGATTTCCTCTCTCCCCTCCCCTACTCCCCAAGTAGAACAGGCACCGGTTTTACATATAATTATTCCCTGTGTGCTTGTTTAGATCCTAGATATTCTGCATCTCCACGCACACATGGACAGTAGCAGCAGATCTGGGCCAGGGGCAGATCTGGGGTTGTCACGGCCAGGGGCAGTTCTGGGGTTGTCACGGCCAGGGGCGTGCTCGGTCGGAGGGAGGAGGGAGGGAGCGGATCACAGGAGAGGAGGAGTAAAGAGCCCTAATGAACGGGGAGGGAGTCTGCTCAGTAGTCGATACAGGAATAGAAATAATGAAGTGTCCCTTGAGTAGAGAAGCTGTTTATGTGGACAGTGACTAACCTGAGCCCTGTGCTCCTCTGGGAGGTCTGATGCAGCCCAGGGCTCTCTCCCAAGACCCAGACCTCACATCCACACACTAATTGCCAGGATGTATTGTCAGTTTTTCCGATTCAGAATAACAAGGGGCTTTCTGGGACGTGCTTGGGTGTCTGCTTCGGAAAGCAGATCAGTCATATGGGAGTGTTTGACATGATGAAAGTCAACTGGGGTTGTAGTGTGAAACCTGTACACTTGAGGACTGTATTCTGGAGTCCTTCCCAGCTGAATTATTTGACAAACTGTTTTTAAGGTCATGTTTTCCAGCTCTCACAAACTCAGGATCAGACTCAAGGAACTAGGTTGAATGACTCATATGAGAAGCAATTCATCAGGACAAGTCATAGGATCTGCAGATATGCATGTGTATCTTCAAAGATAAAGCAATTGTATTTATTGCATCTGTATTTTATAGGAAACATGGCTTTTTGCTGGTCACTTTTTTTCTTTTTTGTTCTTTTTTACATTCAAGTCTTGTTCAAGGTTGGCTTGATTCTTGCAGTCACCTGGAACAGATCCCAGCTCTTAGCTTGGCTCAGTTAAAGACACAAATTTGGAACTAAATCGATAGATGTTAATTTAAAGGTCCCTCATCTCTCTCCCTCAATTTCCAGGGGCATGGTGAGGAAGTGGTTGGTGACACTGACACCCATCCACTACAGTATGATATTGATCCAAAGAGCTTGATAAATCCTACGAAAACAAGAAAGAAACATATTGATGATTAAATGGGAATTGTCCAAATACTGCTACAGTAGAATCAGCTGCATTGTGTTGAGGTATAGCATCATAGCCTGATTCATTACACTACATGGGCACCTTTGGAATTAGACTGCCCAATTGTTTTTCAGTGAAATAGTTAGAGATGCATTAAAGTATTATTGATAAGATTAAACATTGTGAAATATTATTGGACAAACAGAGCTAGTTTTGGAATAGAGAAAATGATGAGGAAAGCAATTCAAACCCTTATATTTTACTCTGCTGGGTGGGGCGGTGGGTTAGAAGAAAATAATTGGAAACATGAAAGCCAATGAAACATAAAAGCCAATGAAGTTATGAAACCTGACACCAGTGGTGGAAAAAGGACGGGAAAACAATTGGGAATTTGCATCATTCTACAATGTTTCCAGGACATTCTACTTCAAACGGCACACTAATTAACCTCATGTGGAATGTGATTTCTTCTAGCCATGCTATTCATACTGTAGTATCAAAGAGCTTTAATTTAGTAAACACCATTGTACACATGGTTCAGTGAAACAGCATGACTTTTGTTCATGGATGTGTGTGTGTGTGTGTGTGTGTGTGTGTGTGTGTGTGTGTGTGTGTGTGTGCGCGTGTGTGTGTGTGTGTGTGTGTGTGTGTGTTACCCTCCGTAAGGGTGTGTGTCTGAGTGTGAGTATTTAAATCATGTGTAGGTGTGTAGCATGTGTAGGTGTGTTGTGTGCCCAGATGTGTATGCACAATTGTATTTTGTTTACATAACAAACAAAATATGTGAAATATATATATATATAAAGAGATCGAAAAAACAACAAAAATGCCACAACAAAAATGTAAGCTTTTCACTGACAAGATTCACCCTCATCGGTCTCATCTCCGAGGGCGACGAGCATTATAAATATGCATGAGTGCATTCTAAATAGTTATGAGTGCTTGGGACTATAATTATACAGTGTTATGAGCAGATTATAACACATTATCGTCACACTTCATAGAAAGTGTTACCGAATGGTTTACAGTACTCTTGCTGTATATTGGCTCAGATGGGAAGCACATTGTGTTTCATACACCTCTGTGTATGAAATGTACTATAAATACAGTTTGTTTGTTTGGTTGATTGGTTGATTGGTTGATTGGTTGATTGGTTGACTGATTGATTGATTGATCAATTGATTGTCTGGTTGATTGATTGATTTATTGGTTGATTGATTGAGTATCGACATTCATTAGTTAGTTCATTAGCATTAGTTCTCTGTGTGTCTAACCAACTATCTGTGTTCTTCCCTTCTCTCTCCCTGTGTGTCCCCAGAGGTTTGCGGGGAACATGAACGCTGATGGCGTCGTCCACCACAAGCTGTCCCCCGCGCTCAGGACCCGCTTCCTGCGCTTCGTCCCCCTGGACAGGAACCCCAGTGGCGGGATGGGGCTGCGAGTGGAGCTGTATGGCTGTGCTTACAGTGAGTGACCCCAGGGCCTGTCTATAGGACCCCCCCACCCCAGGGCCTGTCTGTAGGACCCCCCACCCCAGGGCCTGTCTGTAGGACCCCCCCACCCCACCCCAGGGCCTGTCTGTAGGACCCCCCCTCCCCAGGGCCTGTCTGTAGGACCCCCCCACCCCAGGGCCTGTCTGTAGGACCCCCCCTCCCCAGGGCCTGTCTGTAGGACCCCCCCACCCCAGGGCCTGTCTGTAGGACCCCCCCACCCCAGGGCCTGTCTGTAGGACCCCCCCCCCCCCCCCAGGGCCTGTCTGTAAGACCCCCCCCACCCCAGGGCCTGTCTGTAGGACCCCCCCCCCCCACCCCAGGGCCTGTCTATAGGACCCCCCACCCCAGGGCCTGTCTGTAGGACCCCCCCCCCACCCCAGGGCCTGTCTGTAGGACCCCCCCACCCCAGGTCTGTAGGACCCCCCAGCCCAGGCCCTGTCTGTAGGACCCCCCCCAGGGCCTGTCTGTAGGACCCCCCCACCCCAGGGCCTGTCTGTAGGACCCCCCCACCCCAGGCCCTGTCTGTAGGACCCCCCCAGGGCCTGTCTGTAGGACCCCCCTCCCTGCACACAACACTGCTAGAGCACACCTGGTCAGGGAGGAGCTCTGGGCCGATGTTGTGATGCTGCATTACATTACATTACATTACATTACAGTAATTAAGCAGACGCTTTTATCCAAAGCGACTAACAATAATTGCATTTAACGTAGGAAGAGCCAATGTACTACTACTTGCCAGAACTCACAAGTGCATCTTCTCTCTAAAACAAGTGACTAAGAGCATAATCTAGTGCTGAAGGCAAAGTGCAAGAATAGCAATCTAAAGTACAGTGCAATATAATGATTGGACATGCATGGACATGGAACTAGATATGAACCCTTGGAGAGAGTCTTCCATGTTACAGTGTTTAAGTTTACATGTCTGTCCCTCTCAAAGTATCCAGATCTCATTGCTCTGTTCTAGATTCCCCACAGGGTGCTGTCTGTCTGTATGACCCGAACCCAGAACAAAGCTGTGTTACAAGAGGCTTTGATGCCGAGGCGGTTGTGATTAGATTCACTATAGACAGCTAAAACCTTGGTGTGATCCATCATCATCAGTGCCCAGGCTCTGAGCCTGTCTATGTGAAACATCTCCTGATCTCACTGTATCAACTGATTATAGAGGCAGGCGGTATGCTGGAGGACAAGCACAAGTGGCGATAGTGGACTTGTTGATGTTGATAAGGCTCTACATGGATCCAACTTGCTGAGCCAACCCACAGTGCCAGTAGCTAATAGAGACAGACAACAGCAGGCCTGAGCCTGGGTAGCTAATACTGAATAAATAAGGTCTCCAGTACGCCTCCTCCAGCCATTCTGAAGCTGCACTAACTGGATCAGCCAGTGAATTACTCCACTGTGAAAGACAGATATAATTATCCCTGAGTGAGCACTTTCATGATGCCCAACTATTCCACAGCATGATCCCTGTATTAAAGTTGGATGGATGTACGCCCTGCTAATAAGTACTCCATGGCAAGGCGCTCCCTTCAACTTACTGTAAAAATTAAACTCTAGAGGGCTTTCACAGAGCAAACAAAGAGCATGAAAGGGAAAAAGCTTGGAGCCGCACATTATCGTTGAATCTGTCAAAGATGACGAATCTGCACTTAAAGGAAAGCCCAAGGAATTTCTAATGGGATGATGATGATCATTACTGAACTATGACTTATTGAAATGGTTTTATACTCTATGTCTTGTAAATCATTTAGAGATGTAAATGATTTAGAGATGGATGTATAATTCCAGTTTGATCAATACAAAATTGAAAAGTTTCAAATTATTAGCATAATTGTAGGCTTTTCAGGCTAATTAAACAGGGCATGTGAGGTTATATTATGGTAAAGACATAAAACAGTGGGTTGTTATTATTAGAACTTAGAGAGACCTTCCGCCCCGCAAAGTGAGTAGAATAAGTTATATGCGCATTCTATTTGCACACTTAGAGATGGTATTGGGGTAAATTCATAGACAGTGATGGTCTGTATACCCAGAGTGAAATGATTATAATGATTTCAAGTTTCACGTTTATTTAAAGTATATAATTTTTACATGATTGTCCTTAACATACAGTACTTCACAGAGATGATTAAAACAAAACTAAAAGGTAAAAAAGAAAAATTGACATTATCCATTAATTAATTACCTCCGCCCCAGTGACAGCGCAGGGCGAGAGGTAATGTTTTCGGTGACGTGTATGTCCGTCTGTCTGTACACATAAAGAACTGCTCTAACATGTCATAACATATTATACATGATATGTTTCTGAAATGGAATAAACAGTATCATACTATAACACAAGTAGTAGGTACGAGCAGTATTTGTTGGCTGTAAGTAAAGTGACAGCACTGTATAAAGTTGTTAGCAATTGTAGAGTATAATACTAGAACACAGGGGTGGTCCGTGTACTTCACCCCTAGGCCATCAGTGCTATCCTTCCACAATTAAACCGCATTCAAATAACCTCACCATGACACTAGGGCTATAGGCTTGGCTTTTTCCTGCATAGAGTAATTGTTGGCATCCGCTTTGAATGTTTAATAGCTTGTTTCAAGAGCAGCCCACACCTCTTTCTGGCATTTGCTGTGGTCTGGACCAATAGTAGGCTAATCAGGTTAATAGACAGGTTATCAATATTTTAAACATTTTGGCTTCATATCCATTTCATGTCACCCCGTTATTGCAAATAGTGAGCTCAGTCAGAGTGATAGCAGAGAATATGATGCCAGTAGGCTACTGTGCATAAAACACAGGTCAAGGTGAGAGAAATTCAGCTTGTTGGCCAGTACAAAAATGTATTATTTTACAATAATTTTGTTGTCAAACAAGTTTAATTTGTTTCATAACTGGCCACAGCGTTTTAAATTGATAGATTCTTTGATTTAAAACAGATCACTACAGTATCATTTCAGCTTTCCATAATCATTCATGTCAAAAATGTCAACAAAACATGCTGCGCGCCCCATTCACTCAGTATTAAGTGGGGCGAATTCATTACCCATTCTGAGCTAGGAAAAGCCCTGTATTGTCACTCGACATAACCACCCCATTCACAGTGACAGTAACCTGTATCGAGTGGAATGAAGTGATTTATTATGATCCTCACACCTGTGAGAGTTAGCCTACAATACACTAATTGCAGAGACCTGAATATGACAAAATGCTGCATCACAAATAGACATGGGCTAGCCCAAAAGCAACAAAGAAACAAAAACAAATCCATAACAATGAGTTACATCCACTCGACCACCAAGCAAGCAAAAATGCCCACAACAAATAACACAATCAGGATTCAACAGGCAGATTCCAGGTCAGCCAAGTTGCTGGGCCTAAACGCACAATGATACCACACTGGATCTGAACATTGTTCACATTTCACACCAGCAGCAACAACAATAATAATAATAACTTGCAAACTTATCAATGCTGCTCATCATTTGAAGACAAAGTCCATCCTCCTTTCTTTCTTTATAAATGACAATGACACAGTTGTGCAGGACATCGGTGCGTTTCAGTTCCAATAAAAGGTCCTTCTCGATTGCCATGGAGGCCAGTGCTGAGTCGAGCTTGCCCAGTCGTATTTCTTGAATGTTTTAATGCGTTTTAGGGTTGAAAATGACCACTCGATAATGGCTTGTTGCAAACCCAGCGTGGCTCCAAACACCATATCGGTTGGTTGCAAATAACAGGCATTCCCATCAATGCCGTTTGCAATGTTCCTCCAAAGCTGTAAGCCAGGTGTACCTTTCATAGTTGCTTGGTTGAAAGTGCAGCGCTTTCTCGGTAAATCTGCCACCAAATGAATTTCTCCTTCTACAGCCATCGTGCGTTTAAATAAAAAAAGGCTGAATAAAGATCTGAGCACAGATTGACAGTGCTAACGTGCTAGTTAACGTAGCTAGTTCCGTTTGCTTCAGTTAGTTAATGTATTTCAAACTGTCCCTCTGATCCCTCCACAAAAACATGCTGATGTAGGCGGCTAGGCCTGCTAGAAGGCTCTGGCCTGTCAAAGAATACGCCCAACATGGCAAACTCGAAATCTGATTGGTTAAAGAATATGACAATAAACAAAATTTTCCCCATTTGCTTCAACAGCAGAGGGGATTCACCCAAAATCCTGAAGGCCTCCAGGTAGATTTTTTCACCTGGAGATAGCGTGGGTGGAAAATCTGATTGGACAAATGTTCTAATTTATATGAGCTGCATTGGAAGCAGCGCAAGTGAGGGAGAGGGTAGCAATGCAATGACACTAATATACTGATGGGAAGAAACTTTATAAAATACATATAGCATTAATGAAAATATACATTTAATTATACAGACATTTCCGATTCTGACAATCTTCAATAGGCCTGCAGAGAAGGCCTTGCAGGCCCTGACGGCTCACCACTGCTAGAACACAATTACGAGGTCTTATGAGCAGTATAAAGTGTAAGACAAAAACATAAATAATCGTGTTGTAGTATGATACAGCTGCTCATAACATTATACAGTGCTGTCACTTTACTTAAAGCTCACAAAGTCATGCTATGGTGTATTATTGATGTTTATAATACATTATACAATTATAGAAACTTTGAATTTATAATCTGTTATGATACATTAGAGTAGTTCTCTTAAGTCTTCATAACTGGCTAAAGTTTGGTAGTTATAATGTGCTGTGTAGCATGGAGGTACTGTATAATACATTATATCTAACACTTATAATCATTTATAAACTGTGTCATGCATGGCTATAAACATTTAGTTTAGTTATTGTTGTTGTTATTGTTATTATTACATGTATGAGTATTTGACGCTCCAGAAATACGTGAAACGTCCAAAAACTCTTTGCATACAAATACCTATCATACGATTTAATGATTTAATTGCTATTTGAATGACCTCCCCAAATATGTCAGTTTTCCTCAGGCTCAGAGCTGATTCTCTTATTTCTCTCTTACATGTCATCTTCGCTCAGTTCTGCCGAGCAATAGCAGGTGCATGTTCAAGATTCCATTATTTATTCTGACAGTTTCACCTACACCAGCTGAATCCCATCAGAAATGATAATGTATTCCGTCTTAAAAAAACAGCAACTGAGCATTGCGCCTGACCGCTGTAGCATATCCTGTCTTCAGTGTGAACTTAAACAGGTCGACTGAGACACAGTGTGAGGGATTGGGGGGAAAGGTGTCTGACAGGAAGAAAACGCTCAACACAGTTCCAATCTGAAGCCAATTCAGTTCAAAGAAATGGAAGGTGGTGAGAGGAGGCCAGGGGGGGGGGGAGGGGCAGTGGAACTCCACTCCAAAGTTGTGGCTAATGCAGACTTGATCTTCTGAAGGGCTGGATGTAGATGTATTTGGGAAAATTTCCAGAAATATAATGATTCTTTTGATCTTCTGCAATCCCACTTAGAATCCTACTTGGCGGACTTTGACGGCCGGAGCTCGCTGCTCTACCGGTTCAACCAGAAGTCCATGTCCACGGTGAAGGATGTGATCTCACTGCGCTTCAAGAGTCGTCAGGCTGAGGGGGTTCTGCTCCACGGGGAGGGCCAGAGGGGAGACTACATCACGCTGGAGCTGCACCGGGGCCGTCTGGCCCTCTACCTCAACCTGGGTGAGACTCACACAGCAGGGGGCGAGGGGGCACCACTAACTGGACTCAAGGGGCGCTGCAGGGGGATGGAGGAGTCCTTGAAACCATTTAAAATGGAGTCATGGGAGTAGTATGGGGATTTAGCTCTATTTGTGTGTGTGTGTGTATGTGTGTGTGTGTGTGTGTGTGTGTGTTTGTGTACTGTACAGTACGTGTGTCCTTGCCCTCCCAATTACCGCTGCACCTGCTCTGATGTCTAAGCGTTCATATGGTGACCAGCTAAGCTGGGAGGGAGTTTTGTCACACAGTGGTTTGTGTGCTTGTTTGCAGACGACACCAGGCTGCGGTTCAGCGGCGGTCGTGTTGCGGTCACATTGGGCAGCCTCCTGGACGACCAGCACTGGCACTCTGTCCTCATCGAGCGCTTCAACAAGCAGGTCAACCTCACGGTGGACGCTCACACACAGCACTTCAGGACCAAGGGGGAGGGAGACTCGCTGGAAGTGGACTATGAGGTGGGTCCCTTCTCGCTCCTCATACTGACTGGAATTGGTCTAGACGTTCCAGTCAAGGAACCTCATTTTGTGGATTCAACAGGAGGACTTGGTGTAGCTCTTCAGAATGTAACGTTCATACTCTATAGGATTTCTAATGGGTCCTCACCTCCTCTAATGGGTCCTCACCTCCTCTCCTCTCCCCTCTCTCCCAGTTGAGCTTCGGGGGCATCCCTTTGCCAGGAAAGCCTGGTACCTTCCTGAGGAAGAACTTCCATGGCTGTGTAGAGAACCTCTACTATAACGGCATCAACATCATCGACCTGGCAAAGCGCCGCAAGCCCCAGATCTACAGCGTGGTGAGTGCTTTGATTGAAGCTTCAGCTTAATGGCTGCACTGTGGGGCATGGAGTATGGGTGTGTGTTTTACTGCTTTAGCCAACACAATATACTCATTTATGTAAGAGATGATGCTAGAACAATACATGTGAGTAAGGGAGGTTAAAAACAGCTGACCTTTTGAAACAAACTGACTGAAGCGGTTGTTGCGTACCAACTTGAAAGACCGCACACAGGGGAGGAGTTTAGTGGGAGGCACTCAGAGCCGGTGAAGAGGTCTCACTGAGTTCTATGAGGACGAGAACGTACCCAGTGATCCATTCAGCAGGGTTATTATTACCTCCTGCCTCTTGCCTGGGGGTAGATCATTATTTAAAGTAACCCCCTTCTAGTGTGGATGTCAAGGTCCTGTGCCGCCTTAAATGACACATCCTCGTGGATATGAACTGAGAGGAGACTGGGCTAACAGTCGCAAAGACACAAAGGTAGCAATAGTATGAAGGAGTAATCAATGGTTTTCTGAAGAATATACTGTAGGTCACGCCCCCCCCCACCCCGTTTAAAGGGGCCTTTAAAATCACTTTGATGTCAGATTCCCTGTGGAGGGCTTAAGCAGTATTACTCTCTGCCTTTGCCACTTTCTGTTGCTGGGATCGATGGTGTGTTCAGTTCTGCACTGCCATGACCTTTTCTTGTGTACAGGAACTCCTGTCTCTGGGAGTCACAGTGGGGTTGGCAGTGACATTTAACCCAGCTCCCTGTGGTCCTGTGCTCTCTCTCCCTCTCTTTCTCTTGTTCTCTCTCTCATTTCCTCACCCTCTCTCTCTCTCTGTCACGCCTGTGCTCTCTCTCCGTCCCTTCACCTCTCTATTTACCTCCCAATGTTACCCTTCCTTCCTCCCTCTCTCCCCTCTTTCCCTCTATCTCTATCTTTCTTTCTCTCTTTCCTACTTTTCTCTCCCTTCCTCCCCTCTCTCTCCACCCTGTCTCTACCTTCCTCTCTTTTACTCCCTCCCCCATTCTCTCTCTCTCTTTCTCTCACATGGAACTCTCTCTTGCATCCCTCTAGAAAGGAGGCCAGAGAGTGCTAGTAGTCATTAATAACAGCAACGTTTACATCATCTTTTTAATTAACCCTATTATGTTGAAAGTTGATCTTGATTGGGGCAAGGTGACTGTGTTTCCTCTGTCTCCAGGGCAACGTGACCTTCTCTTGCTCGGAGCCCCAGCTGGTGGCCACCACCTTCCTGAGCTCCAGCAGCAGCTTCCTGTCGCTCCCGGCAACACCGTCCTCCATGGGGGGCCTCTCTGTGCGCTTCCAGTTCCGCACCTGGAACCCCGACGGCCTGCTGCTCTCCACCCGACTGGCCCAGGAGCCCCAGCGGCTGGAGCTGCAGATCAGCAACAGCCGGATCCGCCTGACCCACCACACGTCAGCCCAGCAGAAATCAGAGGTCTCCACTGGTGAGGGGGCTAGGGCCACTATAGCTGGCCCCTACAGAGCACCGTGGGGCTAGGGGACTGGTGAGGGGGCTAGGGCTACTATAGCTGGCCCCTACAGGGCACCGTGGCGCTAGGGGACTGGTGAGGGGGCTAGGGCCACTATAGCTGGCCCCTACAGAGCACCATGGGGCTAGGGGACTGGTGAGGGGGCTAGGGTCACTATAGGTGGCCCCTACAGGGCACCGTGGGGCTAGGGGACTGATGTAAAAGGGTCTATTATTCACCAGACAGAAAACAAACCCTTTTCTAATGTTGACAATAGCGTGCGATGTAAGCTGTGACTCGAATGTTTGTCATTCTTCACATTGGTGGTCTGTAAATGTTAGGAGGGGTCCGATCCATTCAGCGGGCCCCTCCGCTTATCTCTCCGTGAGCAAAGAAGATAAGCATTCCACTTTATACACTTTCTCCCCGCAACGGAGAGATACATAATGCATATCAATGGCTTTAGTCATTGTTACCAGCTGGGTGATACAGTCATGCCGGGCCAGACACAGAGTGTCTCCTCCTGAAGACCCGCAGCAGCAAAGTCCATGGGAACAAGCAGAGGTTAGATCTGCTGCAAGCTGGAGGCTTTGCCGAGTCTCTGCTATCACCAGGTGTACACTTTTCTGTTTGCTTGAATTACCACCTGAAATACAACCTATTCAATGGTATTTACTGTAATGTGTTATTCTCTTAGCTTGCAACCTGCCTCTCACCCCGACTCCAGATGGTGAGCACAGAGGGTTTGTAGACACACAGCAGACAGACACTGCTTGAATTCCCTTCAATCTGAAGGTTCATGTTGAAGTAAATCAAACAACCCAACGATTATACCTCAGACGTGTATCTCAGAATTGAAAAACAAACAAAGCAAAAAGGGTGGGATTAGACTTTGTTTATTTGATAATGGTAGAGGAAGGATATGAAATGAGGTAGGAGGAAATCTATTAAGTCAACATATTTGATAGTTACAGAGAACACAAGCAGAGCCCCCTTTGACCAAACAGATGAAACACTAAAGATAGAGCACCAGACAGGAAATTGATAATATAGTTGTATGATTAGAAAATGACATACTGTATGTTGTCTGGATGCAACACACAAATATACAACCAAATTGAAATGACCATTAGCAGGCTTTCAGAATTTCCACCAAAAAAAAAAAAAACTTATTCTTCAATAGATTGAGTTCATGTTTTGTCTCAAGATTCTACACAAAACAGCCCATAATGTCAAAGTGAAAACAGGTTTTTAGACATTTGTGCTAATTTATTAAAAAATCCAAATGTAAAATATCATACAATACACGATATGGACAAAATTATTGATCCACCTACAGTACAGGGGTTGGTCCCCCCTTTGCACCTACTGTATAACAGCTTCCACTGTTCTGGGAAAGCTTTCTACAAGATTTTGGAGTGTGTCTGTGGGCATCCTTTTACAGTACCATGCTGGAATTCATTGATCTCTTTAGAATGACCCATTCTTTCACAAATCAAACCTTTATTTATGCTCGAGAGGCACTGAGGTTGCCCTCATTTACAGTGACGACGAGCAAAATGTTTTTAGAGGCAGGGTGCATGGCTAGGTGCTTGATTATACACATGTGGCAATGGGACTGAATGAAACACCTGAATTCAATGATTAAGAGGCATGTCCCAATACTTTTGTCCATATGGTGTATGTACACAAGTGTATACACCCTTTGATATGACACCCAAAAGTGAGCTGAGATGCCTTTGGTCTCTGCTGATACTGCTTGAGATGTTTCTACAACTTAATTGGAGTCCACCTGTGGTAAATTTAATTGATTGGACATGATTGCGGATTGCCAACACCTGCCTACTGTATATAAGGTTGACAGTGTATGTCAGAGCAAACTCCAAGCCATGGGGGTCAAAGGAATTATCTGCAGATCTCAGAAACAGGATTATGCCAAGGCCTAGATCTGGAGAATGGTACAGAAACATTTATGCAGCCTTACAAGTCCTAATGAGCACAGTTGCCATCATCATTAGTAAATGGAAGAGGTTTGGAACCACCAGGAGTCTTCCTAGACCTGGCCGCCCGGCCAAACTGAGCAATCAGGGAAGACAGGCCTTGGCCAGGGCGGTGAGCAGGAACCCGAGGGTCACTCTGACAGAGCTCCAGCGTGTCCTTGGGGAGATGGCAGAACCTTTCAGAAGATCAACCATCCAGGCAGCACTCCACCAATGAGGCCTTTATGGTAGAGTGGCCAGAAGGAAGCCACTCCTTAGTAAAAGGCACATGGCAGCCCGCTTGGAGTTTGCCAAAAGGCACCTAGGACTGAGGACTTCTCAAACCATGAGAATCAAGATTCTCTGGTCTGACAAAACCAAAATTGAACTTTTTGGCCTGAATGCCAAACGTCACATCTGGAGGAAACCAGGTACCTCTCATCACTGGGGTAATACCATCCTTACAGTGAAGCGTGGCAGTGGCAGTATCATGATGTTGGGATATTTTTCAGCAGCGGGAATGGGTGACTAGTCCCGATAGTGAGAAAGAGATAAGAACCTGCTCCAGAGCGCTCTGGACCTCAGACTGGGGTGAAGGTTTACCTTCCAACATGACAATGACCTAAAGCACACAGCTAAGAGAACAAATGAGTAGCTTCAGAGAATCTGTTAGTGTCCTTGAGTGGCCCAGAGCCCAGACCTGAATACAATTGAACATCTGTGGAAAGAGCTGACTATGGCTGTATACTGACGCTCCCCATCGAACCTGACAAAGCTTAGATATGCCAAGAGGAATGGGCAAAAATCTCCAGCAACAAGTGTGCCAAGCTCATAGCTTATTTTCCAAGACACCTTGAAGCTATAATCACTGCCAAAAGTGCATCAATCAAGTATTAGGCTTTTATTATTATTTTGTCAGTACAATAAAATTGCATATCTTCTAAAATAATCTAAATAAAATTATTCTATTCTAAAATAAATCCTGTTTTTGCTTCATTATTGGCTATTGTGTGTAGAGGTTTGAGGCAAAAAATGAACGCATTCTATTTAGAATAAATCAGTTACGTAATAAAACATGGAGAAGGTGAAAGGGGTGTACAGACTTTCTGGCTTGACTGTATATGCATATATATAACTATGTCCTGTTAACCTCCCTGACTGACTCAGTCTCTCAACTGTGAGTCCACAGGCCATCGAGTGAATGACGGACTGTGGCACTCGGTGAGTCTCAGCACGCAAGGTCTGCAGGTGACCATGACTCTGGACAACGAGCCGGCCTCCACCATCGAGCTGGGGGAACAGCTGGAGGCTGGGGACGGCCTCCACTTCGGAGGTCAGATCGTCATCACATGAACCATAAAATGTGACCCAATGAATGCTGGGTGATTCTCTCTTTCTGTAGTTTATCCAGTACATTTCGAAGGTATAGCCTTCCGTATGGGCTATACTCTACTGTCCGTGTCTCAGGTCTCTTCATTAAAAGGGCAGTGGAAGCAGAGATTTACTTCTGATGGAGGGAATTTTATTAAGCAGCTTTTAAGGGCCTTAAAGTGCATGCTAGAAAATCTTGGCAGATTTAATTAATCTCTCTTTCTCGCTTTCCATGATGGCAATTTTCCTCCCGTCACAGGATTTTAGAACTGAACCAACCTGGTATCACCCGGCAGACGTCAGAATTCGACGTTTGTCCATTGCCTCCAATGGCTGTTGTGGCAGATGTTATTGAAACATTCCTGCTGTGTCTTACAGGTTGTCCCTCATCCTCAAGCGTCTCAGGCTGTCAGAACCCCACTTTGGCGTTCCAGGGGTGCATGCGCCTCATCTTCATCAACAGCCAGCCAATGAACCTCAACCAAGTGCAACAAGGCCTTCTGGGAAACCACAACAAGCTCCAGTTTGACACTTGCGGCATCCATGACAGGTACGACAATTATGAGACATTAGAATTTTATGAAGAGTTGGCTCTGGTTGAGAGGAACTGTTTCCTA
>NC_140242.1:29629964-29699964 GCF_949987555.1 Borostomias antarcticus
CCGTAAATAAGGTCCAGGTTGTCGAAAAAGAGCATTCTCCTTTAAACTTACTTACTGGAACATCTCAATTTCATTAAATTCATCAGTTATCAGAATGATGCATTCACATGGTCTGGGTTGGTTTGGGTTGGGTTGGGTTGGGTTGGGTTGGGTTTGGGTTGGGTTGGGTTGGGTTGGGTTGGGTTGGGTTGGGTTGGGTTGGGTTTGGGTTGGGTTGGGTTGGGTTGGGTTTGGGTTTGGGTTGGGTTGGTTTGGGTTGGTGTTATGGGCTCTGCCCAGCGACCGCTGGTGGAGGGTATATTTTCAGTCTTGTGTTACTTTGTTCATTCGTTCATTCGGTCACATAGCAGGATTATACAAAAACGACCAGAGTGATTTTCATGAAACTGGGTGGAGGGGTGCAGCATGGGTCAAGTTAGAACACATGAAACTGGGTGGAGGGGTGCAGCATGGGCCAAGTTAGAACACATTAAATCTTGGTGCAGATCAGACCCTTTCTGATGATATTATGCATTATGTGTCTGTGTGTGCATGTTTGTGTGTGTGTGTGTGTGTGTGTAGATGAGAAGGTGTGGACAGTGGTGACCCACAACAGCACAGGTCCAGTGAGAGTCCAGGGCTCCACCCTGCAGAAGCCCTACGTCATGAGCTTCAACTACAGCGCCTCATCTGACCAACTACGCGCCCTCGTGGCCGGGTCAGAGCAGTGTCAACAGGAAGTGACATACGGCTGCAGGAAGTCACGCCTCTTCAATACCTGGGGTGAGATTTTGTGGGTCTTTTTTGTATTCGTTTGCAGTGTCTTCCCTGTCAAATAGAGCTGAGTCATACATATTTAGCTTGTAAAAGCAGGCATCCAAAGCAGTACCCATCTATTGCCAAATGTGTGGTCGTATGATGTATCCCCTACTGGGTGTGTTCTACTGAACGATGTTCATGTGCGGTCGCATGGGGAGTTGAGGGATGCAGTCGTGCTTGCGAGACCTGTTATTCCCTCAGTTCTGGAAACCCTTAGGGACACTCAACCAGGCTCTTCATTTTTGATTATGTTATGCTCAAGGTTCATTATGCCCAAGGTAAAAACAATCATTAAAGGACCAAAAACAACTAAATTAATATTTTAGTTAGATTTTAGATTATTTTCAACTCACTAGATATGAAACAATATGCAATTCTTTTTAATTGTTTCTTTGAACGCTCCAGAAACTTCGACAACAACAGCTGCTCCATACGACTGACTCCATATACTGACATAACGCTCTCTTTGTCTTCATGAAGACAGGATCCACTTACACATGCACTGAAGACCACAGGCCTTTCTTCCCTCTCAATGTCCTATCATGAAAAAGAAAACTAAAGAAAGAAAAGAAGAACATATTACAGTCTTAAAAGCTTTACCTGCACACGGTATCACTAAGTTCACACAAACGACAGAATCGTCAGATAGACAGATAGACTCATATCACCAGCTCAGCTTATTGAAATGTAAATTTACCTGAATAATTTGATCTACAGCCTGTGGGCAGCATTTTAGGTTTTAAGTCAACTCACTGTCTTGTTTTAAAACTCACAATGCGTCCACCAGAAAAATGAGTCAATAAAGATTGAAGAATAAGTACTTCCCATCACTAACTCCCAGAGTGAATAACTCATCTCCCCTTACAATATTATAGATGTAATCACTTTAAGCACATTGGGAAACCAATTTCCCAGCGATTGCTTTGATTTAACTGGAAAACAAGACACTGGCACTACTTAGTCTTGTATTTGAAGCCAGGTCTCCGGACGTTTATGACCTGCTTGCCGCTGAATTATTAACCTCGCGTCTCTCCCAGGCACTCATAATCATATCCCGTCTCCAGCCACCCTCATTGATGTATCGCCATGCATCCTGATAGCTGAAATTCAAGGAAAACTTTTGTATGTACTGTATATATCAAAATCAAGGTCATCTTTGCACTGGCCACTTACTGGATGTAACTACCCTTAAAAAGCAAGTCATACAGTATATGGTGTATTTTCATGTCATTTGTCTATTTTGTGCATTGTGGAATCCACTCAATTTATTAGCACTTTGGGATGTTGCAATTGTAAAATGCATCACAAATACAATAATAATATTAATAAAAATAATAACAATAATAATGATAATAATAATAATTATTATTATTAGTTGTATTATTGTTGTTGTTATTATTATTATTATTATCATTATTATTATCATTATTATTATTATTAACTACCAGACCGCTTTTCATGAAAGTCTTTTGAACCCCTTCCCTGTTGGTGCACACAGAGCCACGAAATGCATCCAGGGACGGAGGTTTGTGCTCTGAGCACCATTTCTAGTTATTCTGATGTTTTTATTACACCAACATTGTTCTATAAACTTGCTGTACTGTTTATTATTAGTAGTATGTCTAATGCTGTCCTATGTGAATCCACTTTGTCAGACAGCACATGTTTGTCCTTGGTATAGTGACGGGAACATGGGGTGTGTTTGATCTGTGTCTGTAGACGGCACCCCGCTGTCCTGGTGGGTGGACCAGGGTGGAGAGAGGAGGACCTACTGGGGAGGCTTCCTTCCTGGGGTTCAGCAGTGCTCCTGCAGCCTGGAGGAGAACTGCAGGGACATGAACTACTTCTGCAACTGTGATGCCGACACAGACTCCTGGTAACATCAATCAATCAATCAATCAATCAATCAAAGCTTTATTTGTATAGCGCATTTCATACCCAGAGGCAACACAATGCGCTTTACTGAGCACTTCACTGGTGTTCATGCTCATTCTCACCCGTTCATCTACTCATTTATTACTGATGTGTATTTGTCATGTTGCCATTTAGAGTGGTTATATTGGTTGTGTTATTAGTAGTAGTGGGCGTTGGGTTAGGGTGGTTATATTGGTTGTTGTATTAGTTGTAGTGGGCGTTGGGTTAGAGTGGTTATATTGGTTGTTTTATTAGTTGTAGTGGGCGTTGGGTTAGGGTGGTTATATTGGTTGTTTTATTAGTTGTAGTGGGCGTTGGGTTAGAGTGGTTATATTGGTTGTGTTATTAGTTGTAGTGGGCGTTGGGTTAGAGTGGTTATATTGGTTGTGTTATTAGTTGTAGTGGGCGTTGGGTTAGAGTGGTTATATTGGTTGTTTTATTAGTTGTAGTGGGCGTTGGGTTAGAGTGGTTATATTGGTTGTTTTATTAGTTGTAGTGGGCGTTGGGTTAGAGTGGTTATATTGGTTGTTTTATTAGTTATAGTGGGCGTTGGGTTAGGGTGGTTATATTGGTTGTTTTATTAGTTGTAGTGGGCGTTGGGTTAGAGTGGTTATATTGGTTGTTTTATTAGTAGTAGTGGGCGTTGGGTTAGAGTGGTTATATTAGTTGTGTTATTAGTTGTAGTGGGCGTTGGGTTAGAGTGGTTATATTGGTTGTTTTATTAGTTGTAGTGGGCGTTGGGTTAGAGTGGTTATATTGGTTGTTGTATTAGTAGTAGTGGGCGTTGGGTTAGAGTGGTTATATTGGTTGTTTTATTAGTTGTAGTGGGCGTTGGGTTAGAGTGGTTATATTGGTTGTTGTATTAGTTGTAGTGGGCGTTGGGTTAGAGTGGTTATATTAGTTGTGTTATTAGTTGTAGTGGGCGTTGGGTTAGAGTGGTTATATTGGTTGTTTTATTAGTTGTAGTGGGCGTTGGGTTAGAGTGGTTATATTGGTTGTTGTATTAGTAGTAGTGGGCGTTGGGTTAGAGTGGTTATATTGGTTGTTTTATTAGTTGTAGTGGGCGTTGGGTTAGAGTGGTTATATTGGTTGTTTTATTAGTTGTAGTGGGCGTTGGGTTAGAGTGGTTATATTGGTTGTTTTATTAGTTGTAGTGGGCGTTGGGTTAGAGTGGTTATATTGGTTGTTTTATTAGTTGTAGTGGGCGTTGGGTTAGGGTGGTTATATTGGTTGTTTTATTAGTTGTAGTGGGCGTTGGGTTAGAGTGGTTATATTGGTTGTTTTATTAGTTGTAGTGGGCGTTGGGTTAGGGTGGTTATATTGGTTGTTTTATTAGTTGTAGTGGGCGTTGGGTTAGAGTGGTTATATTGGTTGTTTTATTAGTTGTAGTGGGCGTTGGGTTAGAGTGGTTATATTGGTTGTTTTATTAATTGTAGTGGGCGTTGGGTTAGAGTGGTTATATTGGTTGTTTTATTAGTAGTAGTGGGCGTTGGGTTAGGGTGGTTATATTGGTTGTTTTATTAGTTGTAGTGGGCGTTGGGTTAGGGTGGTTATATTGGTTGTTTTATTAGTTGTAGTGGGCGTTGGGTTAGGGTGGCTATATTGGTTGTGTTATTAGTTGTAGTGGGCGTTGGGTTAGAGTGGTTATATTGGTGGTTGTATTAGTTGTAGTGGGCGTTGGGTTAGAGTGGTTATATTGGTTGTTTTATTAGTTGTAGTGGGCGTTGGGTTAGAGTGGTTATATTGGTTGTTTTATTAGTTGTAGTGGGCGTTGGGTTAGAGTGGTTATATTGGTTGTTTTATTAGTAGTAGTGGGCGTTGGGTTAGAGTGGTTATATTGGTTGTATTAGTAGTAGTGGGCGTTGGGTTAGGGTGGTTATATTGGTTGTTGTATTAGTTGTAGTGGGCGTTGGGTTAGAGTGGTTATATTGGTTGTTTTATTAGTAGTATGGTTGTTTTATTAGTTGTCGTGGGCGTATGTAGAGAAACAGTCAGGTCTGCTTGGACAGAGTTCTGAAGTGGAGGGTTGAGATGGGATTTAGTGAATTTATTCATGATGGCTTCTCTCTGTGCTCATAGTTGTCTGTCCTCCATTACAGGGCTAATGACACAGGAGTCCTCTCCTACAAAGAGCACTTACCCGTGAGGGAGGTTGTGATCGGAGATACCAACAGAACGGGCTCGGAAGCCGTCTACAGCGTCGGCCCGCTGCGTTGTTATGGAGACAGTAGGTCGATGCTTCTGTTTTGTAGCTCCGCAGATTCTAGCTTTGTTCATCCCGGTTTTTCAGACTGAATGTAAAAAAAGAAATTCAAGATGGAGAATAAATCAATGCCCTCGTAGGTGTGCTCCTCTCTCTCTCTCTCTGCCTCCACCCCAACATCTGTCTGTCTGACATGTGAGTCCAGACCTGTTGCCAGGGGAGGTCTTCACAGATACATTAATTGTATCCAAACCAAACTGTATCTGTGGCTTTTCTAATTGCATCTGACCCGAATCAATTGTAGGTTTTTAATAAGAGACCCGAACGGTATCCATACCCCACACAGAGAACATTAGAGTATAGTAACAAAGAAATCAAATAAGAGGCATGTCCATTGTTGGAAAGATTTTCTTTCCCTGTTTAAATTATTTTGGATATGGACCGGATCTGGACCGGATCTGGGACAAACAGATGTGGAGTGTGTCCGTGAAGACTTGCTGAACTTGCTGTCTGCTGTGTTGCAGAGTCTGTGTGGAACGCAGCCTCGTTCTACCAGGAGTCGTCCTACCTGCACTTCCCCACCCTGCAGGCGGAGCTCAGCACCGACATCGCCTTCTCCTTCAAGACCAGCGCCCCCTCAGGGGTCTTCCTGGAGAACCTGGGGCTCAAGGACTTCATCAGAGTGGAGCTCAGCTGTGAGTCTGGCTAACACACACACACACACTTTCACACACTCACACACACACAACACAACACACTCACAAACATACACACACACACACACTTTCAGATACTCACATACACTCACACACAAAAACAATATTGATAATAGCTCTCAGTTTCTCTCTGAAAAAATGCATGCTATCCTATAATTTTACTCAAATGACAGCAATATATATCTAATTAGACATTATCAAACTGTCAGTTAAGAGATCTACAGTATAGCTTCAGCAACAACCATGTTAAGTGGAGGAGCGTTGTTGATATGTAGAAAATGACCCTCTGTGCCTGCAGAGAGAGAGAGAGAGAGGGAGAGAGAGGGAGGGAGAGAGAGAGCGAGAGAGGGAGAGAGGAGAGAGAGAGAGAGAGAGAGAGAGAGAGAGAGAGAGAGAGAGAGAGAGAGAGAGAGTGAGAGAGAGAGAGAGAGAGAGAGAGTAAATGGAGACCAGGGTTTTGTGGCTGTGGTGGTGTTAGTGGTGTGTGTGTGTGTGTGTGTGGGGGGGGGGGGGTTCTCACTGAAACCGAGATGTCAAAGTGACAGCCAACATTCCCCGGCCTGTCTGTCACCTCCGTGTCCCTCAGCTCCATCGGTGGTGACGTTCTCCTTCGATGTGGGGAACGGCCCGGCGGTCCTGACCCTCAAATCCCACGTGCCCCTGAACGACCGGCAGTGGCACCAGGTGAGGGCGGAGCGCAGCGTGAAGGAGGCGTGTCTGCAGGTGGACCAGCTGCCCCCGCGCTTCCTAGAGGCTCCGCCCGACGGACACCTCCGCCTGAGACTCAACAGCCAGCTGTTTGTAGGTAGGCCTGACCTATGACCTCACTAGACCCGCCCCTCAGGTAGGCCTGGCCTATCACCTCACTAGACCCGCCCCTCAGGTAGACCTGGCATATCACCTCGCTAGATCCGCCCCTCAGGTAGGCCTGGCCTATCACCTCGCTAGACCCGCCCCTCAGGTAGGCCTGGCCTATCACCTCACTAGACCCGCCCCTCAGGTAGTTATAGACCTACTAGACCCTCCCCTCAGGTAAGCCTGGCCTATCAACTCGCTAGACCCTCTCTTCAAATAGACCAACTATATGAACCCATTTAATTTAATTAAGCAGCATTCAATGATAGCCTATCCCCTCACAAAATTAATTCAACAGCACCCGTAGGCTACGTTGAGATTTACGGCATTCCCAGTCACACAGTAGGTCATGGTATGAATTATAATACTATTAGATCTTTTTTCATATTCATCATCATTACTTCACAGTAACGTTTATGTTATGCGAAAGCATTACACAGTTGAATGCCTTCAGAAATTCCCTATAAGCTTCCCGGAGATGTAATCTTTGGGGACCATAAATCCTGATTTGTCATTCCCGAGTCTATCCTGCTCCCTCTGGTTATAATGACGGGAAAGGTCAGCCCAGCGCTTTAGACTAATAGATATGCTTCTGCATTTGCATATATTTCATTTTAATGAGGCATCTCACTGTTGAATGCTTTCCAGAGTTGCTTTCCAGACTTAAATGCAGTAAATCCTCACTAGCCTCTGAATGGATTGTTGAAAGTATTTATGAACTGATGTAGTTATGGGTCAAATGAGTTATGAATGTTTATCTTTTGAACTTCTGAATAAATGCTGATGTCCGCTAGGGCCGTGTTTCCCACCGTGATAGAAACCAGGTAGTTATAGACCTACTAGACCCTCCCCTCAGGTAGTTAGACCCACTAGACCCTCCCCTCAGGTAGTTATAGACCTACTAGACCCTCCCCTCAGGTAGTTATAGACCCACTAGACCCTCCCCTCAGGTAGTTAGACCTACTAGACCCTCCCCTCAGGTAGTTATAGACCTACTAGACCCTCCCCTCAGGTAGTTATAGACCTACTAGACCCTCCCCTCAGGTAGTTATAGACCTACTAGACCCTCCCCTCAGGTAGTTATAGACCTACTAGACCCTCCCCTCAGGTAGTTAGACCTACTAGACCCTCCCCTCAGGTAGTTATAGACCTACTAGACCCTCCCCTCAGGTAGTTATAGACCTACTAGACCCTCCCCTCAGGTAGTTATAGACCCACTAGACCCTCCCCTCAGGTAGTTATAGACCTACTAGACCCTCCCCTCAGGTAGTTATAGACCTACTAGACCCCCCCTCAGGTAGTTATAGACCTACTAGACCCTCCCCTCAGGTAGTTATAGACCTACTAGACCCCCCCCTCAGGTAGTTATAGACCTACTAGACCCTCCCCTCAGGTAGTTATAGACCTACTAGACCCCCCCTCAGGTAGTTATAGACCTACTAGACCCTCCCCTCAGGTAGTTATAGACCTACTAGACCCCCCCCTCAGGTAGTTATAGACCTACTAGACCCTCCCCTCAGGTAGTTATAGACCTACTAGACCCTCCCCTCAGGTAGTTATAGACCTACTAGACCCTCCCCTCAGGTAGTTATAGACCTACTAGACCCTCCCCTCAGGTAGTTAGACCTACTAGATCCTCCCCTCAGGTAGTTAGACCCACTAGACCCTCCCCTCAGGTAGTTATAGACCTACTAGACCCTCCCCTCAGGTAGTTATAGACCTACTAGACCCTCCCCTCAGGTAGTTATAGACCTACTAGACCCTCCCCTCAGGTAGTTAGACCCACTAGACCCTCCCCTCAGGTAGTTATAGACCTACTAGACCCTCCCCTCAGGTAGTTATAGACCTACTAGACCCTCCCCTCAGGTAGTTATAGACCTACTAGACCCTCCCCTCAGGTAGTTATAGACCTACTAGACCCTCCCCTCAGGTAGTTAGACCTACTAGACCCTCCCCTCAGGTAGTTATATACCTACTAGACCCTCCCCTCAGGTAGTTATAGACCTACTAGACCCTCCCCTCAGGTAGTTATAGACCTACTAGACCCTCCCCTCAGGTAGTTATAGACCTACTAGACCCCCCCCTCAGGTAGTTATAGACCTACTAGACCCTCCCCTCAGGTAGTTAGACCTACTAGACCCTCCCCTCAGGTAGTTATAGACCTACTAGACCCTCCCCTCAGGTAGTTATAGACCCACTAGACCCTCCCCTCAGGTAGTTATAGACCTACTAGACCCTCCCCTCAGGTAGTTATAGACCTACTAGACCCTCCCCTCAGGTAGTTATAGACCTACTAGACTCTCCCCTCAGGTAGTTAGACCTACTAGACCCTCCCCTCAGGTAGTTATAGACCTACTAGACCCTCCCCTCAGGTAGTTATAGACCCACTAGACCCTCCCCTCAGGTAGTTATAGACCCACTAGACCCTCCCCTCAGGTAGTTATAGACCTACTAGACCCTCCCCTCAGGTAGTTAGACCTACTAGACCCTCCCCTCAGGTAGTTATAGACCTACTAGACCCTCCCCTCAGGTAGTTATAGACCTACTAGACCCTCCCCTCAGGTAGTTATAGACCTACTAGACCCTCCCCTCAGGTAGTTATAGACCTACTAGACCCTCCCCTCAGGTAGTTAGACCTACTAGACCCTCCCCTCAGGTAGTTAGACCTACTAGACCCTCCCCTCAGGTAGTTATAGACCTACTAGACCCTCCCCTCAGGTAGTTATAGACCTACTAGACCCTCCCCTCAGGTAGTTATAGACCTACTAGACCCTCCCCTCAGGTAGTTATAGACCTACTAGACCCTCCCCTCAGGTAGTTTGACCTACTAGACCCTCCCCTCAGGTAGTTATAGACCTACTAGACCCTCCCCTCAGGTAGTTATAGACCTACTAGACCCTCCCCTCAGGTAGTTATAGACCTACTAGACCCTCCCCTCAGGTAGTTATAGACCCACTAGACCCTCCCCTCAGGTAGTTATAGACCCACTAGACCCTCCCCTCAGGTAGTTATAGACCTACTAGACCCTCCCCTCAGGTAGTTAGACCTACTAGACCCTCCCCTCAGGTAGTTAGACCCACTAGACCCTCCCCTCAGGTAGTTATAGACCTACTAGACCCCCCCCTCAGGTAGTTATAGACCTACTAGACCCTCCCCTCAGGTAGTTAGACCTACTAGACCCTCCCCTCAGGTAGTTAGACCCACTAGACCCTCCCCTCAGGTAGTTATAGACCTACTAGACCCCCCCCTCAGGTAGTTATAGACCCACTAGACCCTCCCCTCAGGTAGTTATAGACCCACTAGACCCTCCCCTCAGGTAGTTATAGACCTACTAGACCCTCCCCTCAGGTAGTTATAGACCTACTAGACCCTCCCCTCAGGTAGTTATAGACCTACTAGACCCTCCCCTCAGGTAGTTATATACCTACTAGACCCTCCCCTCAGGTAGTAATATACCTACTAGACCCTCCCCTCAGGTAGTTATAGACCCACTAGACCCTCCCCTCAGGTAGTTATAGACCTACTAGACCCCCCCCTCAGGTAGTTATAGACCTACTAGACCCTCCCCTCAGGTAGTAATATACCTACTAGACCCTCCCCTCAGGTAGTTATAGACCCACTAGACCCTCCCCTCAGGTAGTTATAGACCTACTAGACCCTCCCCTCAGGTAGATATATACCTACTAGACCCTCCCCTTAGGTAGTAATATACCTACTAGACCCTCCCCTTAGGTAGTTATAGACCCACTAGACCCTACCCTCAGGTAGTTAGACCTACTAGACCCTCCCCTCAGGTAGTTATAGACCCACTAGACCCTACCCTCAGGTAGTTAGACCTACTAGACCCTCCCCTCAGGTAGTTATAGACCCACTAGACCCTACCCTCAGGTAGTTAGACCTACTAGACCCTCCCCTCAGGTAGTTATAGACCCACTAGACCCTCCCCTCAGGTAGTTATAGACCTACTAGACCCTCCCCTCAGGTAGTTATAGACCTACTAGACCCTCCCCTCAGGTAGTTATAGACCTACTAGACCCTCCCCTCAGGTAGATATATACCTACTAGACCCTCCCCTCAGGTAGTTATAGACCTACTAGACCCTCCCCTCAGGTAGTTATAGACCTACTAGACCCTCCCCTCAGGTAGTTATAGACCTACTAGACGCTCCCCTCAGGTAGTTATAGACCTACTAGACCCTCCCCTCAGGTAGTTATAGACCTACTAGACGCTCCTGTCCGGCTCAGCTGTATCCCTGAGTGTGATTGTCAGACTAGGGCCGTGTTTCCCAGCGTGATAGAAACATGAATAATGTCCTCTCTCTCTCTCCGTACTGCAGGAGGAACACTGTGATAGAAACATGAATAATGTCCTCTCTCTCTCTCCGTACCGCAGGAGGAACAGCGTCCAGGCAGAGGGGCTTCCTGGGCTGCATCAGAACTCTGACCATCAACGGCGCGACCTTTAACCTGGAGGAGCGGGCTAAGATGACCCCGGGGGTCAGCCCCGGTTGCCCCGGCTACTGCAGCGGCCCCAGCAGCCTGTGCCACAACAGAGGGAGGTGTCTGGAGAAGAACAGCGGCTTCGTCTGTGACTGCTCCCAGTCTGCCTACGGAGGGCCCTCCTGCAGGGAAGGTGGGGGTCTGCTGGGGTTTCTGCATCAACAGAACATTCTGGAAACTCCAGGCTGACACATTTCCTCTTTGTAAAGATATATTTAAGGCATTTCTGCTTTATTAAGAAAGGACAGTGTAGGTGACAGACAGGAAAGGTGGGAGAAAGAGAGAGAGAGAGAGAGAGAGAGGAAGACATGTAGCAAAGGGCGTGGGCCGGATTCGAACCCACGCCGCTGCAGAAAGGACTAGCCTTTACATGGTAAGCACCCCAGCCCGTTGAGCTACCGGAGCTAAGGTGGGTGTCTCTATCGTCTCTGTCATCCTGCTGGTTGAGAGTGTTCTGTCATCGAAGGCCCTCGAGTTTGATGTTAGAGGATGTTGGGAAAAATATGGAATGAGTTCACCTTGCCTATTAGCTAGGCATCCCTATAATAAATAAAAAACATCTAAACAATTAATATAGCATAACACACTCCAGAATGAGTTGATAGCATAACTAAATAAAGTCCTTCCTGTGAGTTATGGCATAACAAGTGTTCTGCTAGCCTGGAGCCCCCCGCCTGGTCACCATTCTAACTGATCCACTCGAACCCAGATTGGTTTGTGCCAATCACAACCGTTTATCTAATATGGGGCGGGCTTAATAAGATGACGGAACAGAGGACCGCCGTAGAGGCCTTTTCGCTGATTGGTTGTAGGTCTATCCAATTGCGTCCAGAGGTATTTTGATCTACGCTCGTTGGTAACACCCCTTGGGAATCGGAAAGCAACTGTGAGTTTCCAGATCCTTCGCATTTTTGAGAATTGTGTCTGGCAAAGCCCGGCTAATGTTCTGCCTCTCCTCACTTTTGTTCTCTGGTCAGAGGGGAACGGTGGGATTCTGTCATGGAGCAGCGTTGGTTATCCTGTGTGACAGACCAGCAGCTTTCACCAACTGTTTCATGTTTCAGTTTGCAGCATGAGTGTTGGGACTTTAAAGGGGGCGGCTGTAGCTCAGTTGGTAGAGCGGGTCGTTCAATGATCGAAGGGTCAGTGGTTCGAATCCCAGCTCCGACTGTCCACATGTCGAGGTGTCCTTGAGCAAGACACCTAACCCCAAATTGCACCTTGCATGGCAGCTACCACCATTGGTGTATGAATGTGTGTGTGAATGGGTGAATGAGAGGTCATTGTAAAGCGCTTTGAGTGCCGCTGAGGTGGAAAAGCGCTATATAAGTGTAGTCCATTTACCATTCTCCATATTTCACCCCGTTCGAATCATGGAAAATATTTCTGAGCTACTGTGTCATTTTCAGTGCTTTGCTGCCCAAAGCTCAGGGTAATGCTGATCACAGATTTAAGGAGGTTTCTCTAACCTCTAATTTACCTCGAAGGTCATGACTGATTTTATTGAATGTACTGTACAATAAATGCACCAGCGCCTTTTTTACCTTCCTGCTGTGATGACCTAGTTGATCATTTTAATAGCAAACATGTCACACCCGGCTCGTAATGCTCGTCACAAACAAGGACACGACCAGCGTTTCACCAGAGACGGAACCACCAACCATTCATCTACAAGCGTGCGTCTCAGAAAAACTCTTGTGGGTCAAAACAAGCTTGGATGATTGAAGTCTTATCAGTAACAAGGACAACAGTCTGGGACCCAACTCCATCCTCCAAGATGGCCGCGCTCGCTCCCACGGAGTGGGGTTTATTAGAGACTACCTCCAGAATTTGGGGATACTGTTAGAGGCACAAACCTAAATTAAGAATACAGTATAGCTGAGACAACCAGAACAATTAACAGGTCAGTTCGGCCCTGCTACAGTAGCCTGTAAGCCACAACACACTGGACTGGACTGTCTTGTGCCCAGTATGCCGCTTCAACACCAACGTTTGCACAAGACTATTTCCAGGCCTAATAGCCTACATCCATCAAATGATTTAAATACATAATGTTGCATGCACTGCCATTACATATTTTAATAATATAATAATCATCTTTATTGTGGGCCTATAGTATGCCTAGTAAGTAATAATGCAAATATACCCTATTTTAAATAACACAAATAGCATGGATGAGATGACAAATGACCTTAAGGTCTTGATCTTAAATAAACAGAACGAAAAACAGCATAAGATTTTTTTTTAATATTCCAACAGCAATATCGATTTTCAACTTGTAAGAATGCACTGGACTTTCATCTGGGCTTCTTTCCTTAGGCTATGAAAATGTAATGAAAATGGCAAGTGCCTTCTTATATGTGTGAGAGTGCCTTGTGCCTTCTTATATATTATATCATATATATATATATGATATATAATATCTCACCATACCATATAGGGAAGCAACAAAACAGCCAATTAACCAAAACCAATCCAGACTAGTAATGGTGCTCAGAGAGCCCCCACCTCCGCCCATCAATGCCTTCCGTGGCTCCAGATGAATGGAGGTGATCCGGGCCTAGTTTGGGCGTTGCTTATAGCCTAATGTAGGCTACGTTTCTCAGTTTGACAGGTCTGAATTGCAAACTGCTCTTTTGGATTAGCTACAGCAGAGACAATAGCCTACATACAATTGGTTATTTGAGTCGCTATCATTTTACCAACTGATCAGACTTCATTCATTCTTTAGATTCAAACCCAGAAACTCAGAAATCCCACATTTTCAACTCCTATTTTCAATGATGCAGTCAGAGTACCAACACCTCTCTCTCTCTCTCAACTCTATCCAGCTGGGCTTGAATATTTGATGCAGATTGCCAGGTCAACACTTAAAATCGGTCTAATGGTAGTCTAGTAGAACGAAAAAAAACAGCAGTAGTCTGGTTAGTTTGCTCCAGCTGCAGTGGATGGGGGAGGTTGAGCTGAAAAATAGCTGGCCAGCATAATCAGTTTGTTGGCAATTTGTTTTTCAACTGAACAGTTGATGTTGCACAGTAAATGCAGTACATTCCGTCCATGGCTAGTTGCTATTGAAATCAGGACTGGCCTCTATCAATCAAACTATCAAATCCAGCCCAACACCTGCGGCAGAAAGGCAAAAATATGAAATGGAAAGGAGCAGTCACACCGTCAACAGCACAATTAAGTCGTGGCTGGAACTCGTTAATGTAAGTAGCACCCCCTCCCCCACAATCCATTAGCCCGTTTCAATGCATCCCTTTATCCATCCAAATCCATTTTTATATCAGTGGTGGATACGTGGGAGTGGAGAGCCAGACATATCTTACTTAAAAAGCTGCAATTGCCTCATATTCCAGCAATTATATTTGGCAATTTTAAACACTTCAGCCTTAAATAACCAGTCCAATTTCTGGCATCCCACAATAGTTCAGGTTTTCGCTTTGCATTTCAGTATCTGTTTGAGTATCTTTTGACTGCCGAAGCCATAGCCTATCAGAACTACGTTATGTGGCGTGAATGTTATAGCGTACGGCACATTGGGTCGGCTCACTGGTGCCATTCTACCGTGCTGAGGTTCGCATTGCGATGTGTTCATCTTAAAAGCTAAACCCTAAAATATATGATTGTTTTTTTGTGATAATTGCATCACTAGTGATGGTCTGGTGTTTGCTGAGTCGAGTAAACAGCAGAAACATTCATTCTGTTGGAGGAGAGCACATATCGATCTAATTAAAATAAGCTGCACGGAGAACAAGGAACAAGCGAAAGCGCGTGAGGGGAAGTCGGATTCTGCAGTGCAGTCGTTTTTCGGCACAACACCTGTCGGCGCGTTAAACATCGTCCCGACCCCAGAGAATGACTGACAAGCTGGTAGAAATGATAATGATAATGCAATCCCATATTCCATTTGCATTGAAATAAAGTCAGGAAAACTTAGAGAACAGAAAAATTAGAATATTGACTGAAAGAATGCATACAAAATTGGAAAATGAAAATGCAGTCCCAATTTGCATTAACATTTGAATAAAGTCAACCATATGCTTCCTTAGAGCGAGGCTACCAACGCATGATACACTTATTTGATTGAAGGCACACCAAAACACGGCAGCACCAGTGGCACAACCGTTAGTACACCAGACTTGTAACATTCCCTCGTTTATCCCAACATGTCCATGTTTAGCAGCCTCGCAGTTTCATTTTCTCGGCACATTGGGCTTGTTATGAAAAAGATGCTGATCATGCCGGTTGATTTCCCTCAGACCGAGAGTTGCAACAATTTTGACCAAAAGGCCATTCATTCAGTCAGTCAAATACATGTAGCTACATCAATGAGTGCATAGGACCCTCACCAACCCCAGTGACCGAATCACGTTTATACGCTTTTAAAATACAATCTGAATTGGACAATAACACACAGATGATAGCCAAGAAATTGTTTAAGTGGATTGAGTCGATTATGAGCTATTATGAGCCATTGTGAACTGACTAATTTCAATAGATTGCATCTACAAATCCACCTCTCGTTTCTACACTTCAAAGCTAGATTTCCCAGTCGAAATTAGAACTGGTTCCCACAGATTTTAGATTTTAGAAATTAGAACTGGTTCCCACCTGCAAATGTTTTGTTTTATTAGCAGCTAAATCTGAGGCAAGTTTTTTTTTTTTTTTTTTTATAGCTCCATGTTCACAACACCTGTGGACCAAAGTCGCTTTATGGACTGCGAAGGATGTGGTCACATATCAAGACACAATGTTATGACAAAGTAGTATGTCGCAAATGGATGCGTACTACGTGCAAAGTATGTACTTTCTAGAGGCAGCTGTAGTACAGTACGTACTGGTAGTGAAAAGTAGAAGTATGTGATTGTGAACGCAGCCACACAGAGGGAGAGCAGGCAGAGGAAGGCTGTCACACTTAAGGCAACTATTGAAGCCTTGGCTCAATTATTGTGCTAGATTAGCATTGGAAGCATTGGAACTGAAGTGTCCAGGGGACAAGACCCATCTTAATTTATCAGACATTATTTCATGTCATTTCAATTCACAGCTATTTCAGTGGCATGACTAGCTTCCGTCCTACCAGTCCTGAACAGAAACAAGCCAGCCTCGCACATAAGCCAGGCTTGTCCTGGCCTGGTTTTTTTCTTTTTATGTTTCCACCGTGTGCAGTTGTGTGGGTGGGGTACTTTCCCCACCCACTTCATAAAGCCGTGACTTGTTGTGAAACTTTGTTACACAATCATAGAGAATGACGGAAAGTACTTCCAACCATGCTGCAATTATATAATATGTGTTCTGTGCATACAGTACAGTTGGAGAGAATAGGGGTGGAGATCTATTTTCAATAATTTTTAAGCAATGCTTTTTAAGATGTCGTTCTCAGGCAATTGAAGGGAGGGTGTTAAGATCAGTGAAGTTCAAAGAGCAGATTGGGGAGCAGCGAGAGAGGAAGTGATCAAAGAGGGAGAACAGAGGAGGATGACACATCCTGGCTCCTCTGCTTCCCCTCCTCCATCTGGGAGGATCACTCATCCACAGCTAGGCCTACATCATCCCACTGAGCAGAGGTGTCCAGAACTAGTACCAGCTAGGCCTCCATCATCCACCTGAGCAGAGGTGTCCAGAACTAGTACCAGCTAGGCCTCCATCATCCCACTGAGCAGAGGTGTCCAGAACTAGTACCAGCTAGGCCTCCATCATCCCACTGAGCAGACATGTCCAGAACTAGTACCAGCTAGGCCTCCATCATCCCACTGAGCAGACATGTCCAGAACTAGTACCAGCTAGGCCTACATCATCCCATTGAGTAGAGGTGTCCAGAACTAGTACCAGCTAGGCCTCCATCATCCCACTGAGCAGAGGTGTCCAGAACTAGTACCAGCTAGGCCTACATCATCCCACTGAGCAGACATGTCCAGAACTAGTACCAGCTAGGCCTCCATCATCCCACTGAGCAGAGGTGTCCTGAACTAGTACCAGCTAGGCCTACATCATCCCTCTGAGCAGATGTGTCCAGAACTAGTACCAGCTAGGCCTCCATCATCCCACTGAGCAGAGGTGTCCAGAACTAGTACCAGCTAGGCCTCCATCATCCCACTGAGCAGACGTGTCCAGAACTAGTACCAGCTAGGCCTGCTAACGGGGTTGTGTTTTGGCCCTATGACCCGTGTGTTTGCACTATTACGCAGAGCAATGTGTTATGAATGTGAGATGAGGTTCAAGTTTAACTTAAAAGGTTTATAAAGGTGTATCGGCCTTCTGATTTTCTCTGATATCCATGTGCATGCGATCAAAAAACGGATTATTGGTTTAATCCTCAGCATCTCTCTCTCCTTTCTCTCTCTCTCTCTCTCTCGCCCTCTCCCTCCAGAGGTGTCTGTGACCTTTGACCGAGAGTCCTCGGTGACCTACACTTTCCAGGAGCCTTTCTCGGTCATGCAGAACAGGAGTTCCCAGGCCTCCAGCGTGTCCAGAGAGACCAGCAGGGCCAGAGAGACCAGCAGAGCCAGAGAGAACATGGCCTTCAGCTTCCTGACCTCCCAGAGCCCTGCCATGCTGCTGACCATCAGCACCTTCAACCAGCAGTACATCGCTGTCATCCTGGCGCGCAACGGTACGGCCACATCCTGCTGGCTTTGGTAAACGGGGTTGAGTTAGTGTTCATCCTGGCACGCAACGGTACGGCCACACCCTGCTGGCTTTGGTTAACGGGGTTGAGTTAGTGTTGTTTTTTTTACCATGGTGATGAATACTATGGTACATGAAAACGTGGTAACACTTTAGTGCACGCCAGGGACGTGCTGGGACAAAAAAACGGAATCACCGGCGGCCATTCTGTGATTCTCCAGAACCTACAGATGGCCAGCACGGTGCCCTGGTGCACGCTATGAAGCATCATTATATCACCTGTAGCAAATACTTAATTCATCATTTATAAAACATTCCTATATGAAGATGCATTACACTAGTAAACAATTCATGAACACAGTTCCGCCGTCATGAATGCAGTTTGTGGCTTTGTTCGCACGTGCGTGTGAGCAGGATATGTTTGGTATTGCTGCATTTGTTAGGTTGAGAGCTTCATGCTAATGTGTAACGTGTTTGATGATTGTATTTTCATACTCAACTAGAAATAGTGCTTGCAGAGCGCGGACCTCCCCCCGTAAATGCATTTTGTGGCTTTGTGTGCACGTACCTGTACGTGCGAGCAGGATATGTGACTTTCCCACTTTGAGATACAGTTATGGCCGTTTCAAGATTAAGACCAAAAAATGAATGGAGGTGAATGGGCGGCTCTGTGGTGCCCTCCTCAGGTCGGATCCGCTCCAAAATATAACGGATTCTAATTTGGCTCATGTTACACCCCTCCATCGAGTTTCATGAAGATCGGTCTGGTAGTTTTTACATAATCATGCGAATAAACCAATCCTGCGTTGCCACTCCCATCCGTAACTGCACCCGCCATCTATGCAGACGCACCTCAACTATCAGCACACAGATTGGGGTTAAAACCACACAACACCTAACGGAGCGGCACTGAACGAATGGGCCTCCAACACTGATGCTCTGCTGCTGTCCGACTCTAAGGAGCCTCCAAGTTTCTTCTCTGCACGCTGGAATACCTCCACCAGCCCAGAACTGGCCTTCGCTGTGTGCCACAGCAATGACCCAAAACGGGAGAGACGCGTGCTGGACAGGTCTCCACGCTCACACCACCGACCGTCCATTATTAAAGTCCCATCACAGGTGCCACAGGTAGCAGGGAAACCTGTCAAAAGATGGAATTTCCCAAAGGCCAAATGGGAGTTATTGGCTGAAGAGACAGAAAAAAGGTCAGCAGGTCTGCTGGACCCAGAGCAGCCGATGTGGACGGCGCCTACGCAGCCTACTGCAGGGTCCTCTTGGGGGCAGCAAAGAGGACCATCCCTGATTACAACAGGAACTCCATCCCGGGCTGGGAGGAGGAGTGCAGCCGCCTCCTGCGTGACCACCAGTGGACTATCTCCAGGAAAGAGGTGGACGTGACCACCAGTGGACTAGCTCCAGGGAAGAGGTGGACGTGACCACCAGTGGACTAGCTCCAGGGAAGAGGTGGACGTGACCACCAGTGGACTAGCTCCAGGGAAGAGGTGGACGTGACCACCAGTGGACTAGCTCCAGGGAAGAGGTGGACGTGACCACCAGTGGGCTAGCTCCAGGGAAGAGGTGGACGTGACCACCAGTGGGCTAGCTCCAGGGAAGAGGTGGACGTGACCACCAGTGGACTAGCTCCAGGGAAGAGGTGGACGTGTTTCTGTTTGACCCTATTCTGTTTGCCCTATACATGCTCCCGCTAAGCCACATCATCAGTAATTTCCCCGGTGTCTCCCACCACTGTTATGCGGATGACATCCAGCTCCACTTTGCGTTCAAACCAGAGAACATGCAGAGTCTCAGCACTCTCCTTGAGTGCCTGGCGGCTATTGAGGGCTGGATGGCAAACAACCTCCTCCAGTTAAATGCTGCTAAGACCGAGGTCCTAGTCATTGCCTCTGACAGTGTCACAGCCAGGGTGCAAGAACATCTGGGGCACCTCAAAAACAACGTCCACCCTAATATCAGGAACCTTGGTGTGCACTTTGACCAGTCTATGCACCTGGACAAACATGTCAAGTCTCTGTGTCGCAACTGTTTTTACCATCTGAGAAACATCGCTAAACTCCATTCTATTGTGTCCCACTCAGAGCTAGAAATGTCTGTCCATGCATTTATATCATCCAGGCTTGACTACTGTAATTCATTGTTCACATGTCTCAATCAGTCATCCATTGATCGTCTTCAACTTGTCCAAAATGCAGCTACCAGATTACTTACCAGGTCAAAAAAGTCTTGTCACATGACACCCATACTCGCCACCCTGCACTGGCTACTTGTCTCTTTTAGAATACAGTTCAAGGTGTTGCTCTTCACCTTCAAAGCCATCCAGGGACTAGGCCCCAGTTACATCTGTGACCTCATCCACCACCACACCTCCAGCCGGACCTTGAGATCATCTGACCAGGGTCTCCTAAAGGTGCCTCGGACGCGGCTAAAGACAAAGGGGGATCGGACTTTTGGGGCTGTGGCTCCTAGACTGTGGAACGCGCTGCCACAGGATCTGAGAGCTGCTGTTTCTGTGGACAGTTTTAAAGGGCAGCTTAAGACACACTTATACAGACAAGCCTTTGAGCGCTCGGCCGTCTATCTGCCACACTCTCCTTTCAGCTTGCCTGTTTTCCCCTGACACTGACCTCTTTTATGTCACTATGTTTTTACGTGCACTTTTTCTTTATTGTATTCAGTGCACTTGTTTGTATCTGATTGGACTATGTGGTTTTTAAAGTTCCAACTGTAAAGCACTCTGTGCACTCGTGCTACGAATGGTGCTATATAAATAACATTTTACTTACTTACTTAACCCCAATTTTCCACTTCCATGAACTACAATTCTCGGCACCATGTTTCCATGCCTCATTAGCTCAGAATTTAGAATGTTTTCGGGCAATGTAGTTCATTAATTTAAATTACAATGTCTCTTAAGTTACAGACTTGGTTTAGTTAAGAATCTCATTTTATATTAATTGCACCATTAGATTTAACATATGTAAGTGGTTACTGTTTATACTATGAACAAAGCCCTAAATTTGAAGTTGACCTCTGGTCAGGGTTCAAAGGGCAGCTGAGGAGCTTAGGGTCATTTGAGGATCATCAAATCTACAGACTGTATTGTATAAGCTCAGACCTTTCCACCGATGTCTTCGGATTTATTCTACCACAAAAGGAATAGAATCTGCTAACCCTAACCCTAGTAGGGGCTGTACACTAAAATCTGCCTTTTTTCCGAGATGGTAAGGGCGATTGGGCTGACATTGCAGGACAGTTATGTCATTATATAGTGTAACAAGTGTACCAAGTTTCAGTCGTCTAGCTGCATCCTTTCCAGATTTCCACTTTTCAGCTCAAGGTCCTCTTGCAGGCTAAGAGAGCATCTTTTGAGAAAGTTTGACCTTTTTGGCAAAATCTGTCAAATTTAGTCCAATCACCACCAAACTCTGGAATCTGATAACAGACCCATACAAGAGCCAACAACCCAACCCTTGGACCCCTGCAACCTTTAGAGGCCATACGGGAGGGGTTTAAAGGTCGTTTACAGCCCCTATTAAAATGAATGGGAAATTGTAAAGGCTTATATTTCCAAAGTGTTTTGGAGGAATTGGCTCATGGTTTAACTGAATTATCCCCTCATCATAAGGGATAAGTGCACCAAGCTGCAGCATCTCAGAGATATAGCCAGGTAAACCTTCCTTAAATTAATGGGACAAAATAGTTCAAAGAATAGACATCCAGTACAGGTCAAATTGGTTTCATTTTCACACTGTACATGTTCTACTAACCTTATATAATACAATGAACCAAGTTTAAGCATATTTTAAAGCATTTTTGGGGTCAGACTGTCCAGAAAGATAAGTAGCCTAGGCCTCTAGGCCATGTTAAATTCATGCAAGGGGGTGAGGGGGTAGTTAGCAGAATTATCACTTCAACACCATCGTCTTAGTATACAGTAACCTAAATTAATCAAGACCAATCTACAAGTTCTAAAAAATAGATTATTTCATAAGCACTTGTCATATTGCTCATTCGGTTAATGATGCTCATATTTCAGGCCGGCATAGTGATCACCTTAGTGTTTATTTTATATGTGCATTACATTGGTGTATATCTTGGCCTATTTATACCACTCTTCATATTGTTCATTCTGTTAATGTTCATACTGTATCTTAGTCATAGGTCAGTGATCTCACCTTATGTTTATTCTATGTATTTGCATTGCATTACACATCATAGTCTAATACAGTAAATATCAAACATGCCACCAACTTCTGGGACCACTGCCTCTTGTGGTAGCAACATAGAACTGCAGGTCAACAACGGCACTGACTACTGGGCATTTGCTATTCTAGCTGTGCGGCTGGCCAGCCACGCACAAAGATGATGAAAATACAATCATTAAACACATTATACATTAGCATACAGTATTAATGTAGAACTGTTCATGAATTGCTTACTAATGTAATGTATGAACAATGCTTTATAAATTATGAATAAATCATTCACAGCATGCATTCATTATAAAGTGTTACTGAAAACATTTCCATTTGGTCCCTAATGGCTTGTTCAAACTTATTGCACAGGTACTGCCCCTCACCAAGGCACTCACAGTAACATCAGCTTTAATGTTCTGTTGGATAGTATTGCTCCAAAAAAGAGATTGTTCTCAATACCGTCCCCCAAGTACGAAAGTCTGCCATTAATTACTTTGAACCACTAAAGTATAAAAATAGATTCTCAAATGTTCCTCACTTCAAGTTGAGAGGCATTTGCTTGCCATAATATTCCTTTTACATAACGCAATCCCTTCTCAACGAATGAATCACATTTGAATCTCCATGCACTGCAGGTTAATTTTGATAATGTATTAACAAAATACTGTCCGTCACAAAACGAACAGGAACAAAAGAATTTAGACGCTGACAAATACTACAGGTTCAGCAATGCGCTTAAGCCTGTTCAGCTCACAACTTAACCCCGAGAGCTGCCGATCACTCACCTCAGACCTCTAAGCTGACAGCTTTTGAGCCCAATCCAGAAGCCATAGAGTGTCATGTTGAGTGACACCCCTGTGTTCCTCTAAGTCACTGCTCCTTGCTCTTTTGTGTTGGTTAAGAGTGCAGGACTGAGTGAGGGCTGGGTAAATATTGAAGGATTGGGAGGACACTTCATCCTTGGTAATTTTCATCCTCCATGTCTGTCAGGACTCGCTCTCAGACAGCGAAGAGAAACCCACCTCACTATCGCAGTCTGAATTGCAATATCGACCCAGCTTCTCTTGATAATGCATAGCTCTGTACCTTTCTGATCTGGTGTCGTGTGTGTGTGGGAGGAACACTGAGTGCATATTGACATACAGTATTCAATACAGGGCCAAAGAGCTTTAGGATAAATATTTATATATCTAAGAGCCAACCATTAGGGACTGAGAGAGAGAGAACTCTATTTATATATATATATCTCTATTGCCTTACACTCCTGTCTTTTATTCAGCTACAGTATAAATCCTGCTAGTCTCTTACTTCCCTCAATAGCCATGTCTCTTTATTCATATTGATTGATATGCATGAGTGGGCTGAATTAGAAACAAAGGGTCTAAGTTTAAGATGAGATATAGTTATTCTGCTCAAGTCTTCAGCTCCTCAATCAATAAATGACTAATGGCTTTTCTGTGATGCACAGAGACAAAGGAAGTTTTCAAAGCAGCACGGCACCACATTTTTTATTTTATTTTTTAAAGCATCTGAACAAAGATGTATTACTGATGCTTGGTTGAAGTCCATCAAAAATAATGTTAATCTTGGGGTGCCGCCGGTCGCTCACCGAGTTAAGGTGCATACCGCAAAGGCTTGGGTTCGAATCCGGCCCCGGCCATGTGCTGCATGTCCACCCCCCCTCTCTCTCTCTCCTGCATTCCTGTCTAGAATCTTCACTGTCCCATCTAATAAAGCAGAAATGCCATAAACAAATAAAATAATAATAATAATAACAACAATGTAAATCTTGCTTTGTATTGGTGTGGTCCAGGGAGTCTCCAGATCTGGTACCGTCTCCATGTGAACAGAAGGCCGGATGTGTTCAGCCCCAGAGCGTCCAGCCTGGCCGACGGACATCTCCACCGGGTCAGGATCCACCGAGAGGGGAAGGACGTCTACGTTCAGGTGGGCAAACATCCACAAAGGTTCCCAGGATCTTCAGAATTTGGGGAAATGTTAAGTTGGTCTGTAAAGCGCATTGTGTTGCCTCTGGGTATGAAATGCGCTATACAAATAAAGCTTTGATTGATTGATTGATAGGTATAGTGTAAAACAGGATGATGTCAATAATATGCAATGTCCAAGGTGTTCTCATTTGCATTCACGCCTACTATGACAAAATGCCAAAACGATATGAATAATCCTGAATCTGGTGGGCAAGCACATAACATAATGACTTAGCAGCACAGATTCAGATTCACACATGCAGCGTGAACGCAGTGCGTCAGAAGTCATGTTTGAGTTGTCCTCACTGCAGAATGGAAATACTCAGCCTTCTCAGCCAGCCTCAACCTGACCTCTGCCATGTTGATCATGTGTATCATAACTCCACTGCATTATTCAGGCTCACGTTCCTCATTTCGATCTCTATTGTATTGTGCTTACAATGCTTTACTGTACATCTGAGCACTGTGAATCAGTAAGAGACTGGGGGATCCAACGCGTTACAGCACACTGCACCAGATAGCCGCTTGAATGGATCACTACCGAACATAATACTCAATCCATAACATGTTGAAAACTGAAACGGGTTTGGATTGCTTGAAACTGGCTTATTATTTGATTATCTTCCACTCACCAGCTTGACCAGGACGTCCACCGAAAGTACAGCCTGTCATCTGATGCAGAGCTGATCCTAATCAGATCCTTGACTTTGGGCAAAGTCATTGGTAAGCACCCGTCTAAAATTAAACTTCTATATTGTTGCTCTCTTCAGTCACAGAGTGAGGGACATTTAGTGAAAGCAGACCATAATGTGTATATATATATATATATATATATATATATATATATATATATATATATATATATGAATGAATGAATATTTTATTTAATATTGACATCACAGTTCAGTTACATTGGAACAGTCAGTGGACATACTAAAACTAACTAGTGCTAATTTTCAACACCAGTCCATAAGAGGCTGTTCTAAAAGATAATACATAGAATAAAATATGCAGTACGAAACCAAACAGTATATGTACAAAATACAGAATTAAAATCACAGATCAGATTCTAACAGCACGTAATGAACAGAGCGAGAGGTCCGTGATCACAACTACAGAACCAGTCTGCGTCTACACATGTGATCACTGCTGCTTTGATCTGAACCACACTTTGAGTCCTCTGTTAAAGACGCTGACATTGGACTCCAGTTTTAAGTCAGTAGGCAGAGAGTTCCATACGTTTGCCCTTTTAACTGAGAAGGAAGACTGTCCAAGCGAGCTCGTGCACATGGGAACAGCACAGTCAGCATTATTGGAAGCTCGTGTATTTGCTCTGCTAGAGCTCCAATGTCTAACCACCAGTCCAGAAAATACAGATGAAACATGATTGTATAAACATTTAAAGTCGCAATGAAATGAAAAAAGCATTCTGTCCCATTTTGGTTCACATAATTGGCCATAGTGTTCACCTATTCAACGATGTATGCCAAAAAAAATTAACGTTTCAGTGCGACTTTAAAGACTATTCTGATATTACAAAAATAAGAACATTTTCAAAAGTAAAAAAATTACTCAAAATACCACAGTGATGCCATCACATTGGTTTGCAGTCCATGATTGTTATAGCCTGTTTGTATATTGCAGTTATGGGTTTTAGTATGGTTTGTGACCATGGTGTGATGCATGTATGTATATATGTGTGTGTGTGTGTGTGTGTGTGTGTGTGTGTGTGTGTGGGGGGGCTATATAAAGATCTCTTGACCTCCTAATCCTATAGTAAAAGACTGAAAGACTAAAGATTGATTTATTTGACCATCTATGATGAAGGAAAATAATTTGTAAATCCCTTAATTGCTGCTGTTGCCATAGAAACAATCAATTCAGTTGCCAGGGGGCTGAATCTAATTCAAGGTAAATGACTCACTCATTGACATGGCATAAAAGGGCCACTGGAACAAAGAAAAAGAGGCTTTAGAAATAATAGTAGCAGAATAAAACCTTTTAGTCAGCTTCCGAACAAAAAACAAAAGTTTTATTTTATGTAACGCTTAATTTAATCTAAACGGATGTCTGTGGTTTTGTAGATTGGAAAAGAGCTCTTTGTTGAGTTTAATTGAATGTTACTCTTCCTTGATTATTTTGGATGACAGGAAGAGAGAACTTTGACAGTGAAGTGATGCAGGCGGGATCTAAGGGTTTCATTGGCTGCCTGTCATCGGTCCAGTTCAATCACGTGGCTCCTCTGAAGGCTGCGCTGCTGAACCGAGGCAGCTCATTGGTCAGCGTGCGGGGTCAGCTGGTCGAGTCCAACTGTGGAGCGCTGGCTGAAGCAACAACCTCTCGCCCACTGTCAGGTAGGAGGGTCCAACAGTCTGCTCACTGGTTTCTGGGCGAGTAAAGACTGAGCAGACACGTTCTCCACCACGACGCTTTGTCTTGTGGACTGTGAATCAATAGCTGATGTATCTCAGTCTGGTCTCTAGCTCAAAGAGTCATTATTACATCCCAAACATGAATCAGAAATGAGTAGCAACAACAGTGAGCTGATACCTTGCAGCCTAATGGAAGTTATGTGCATCATTGTTTGTGCAGTTAACAAATGCATTATGTGGCGCCACCAACACAGCCTTGAACAAACATCCTTTGGCTGCGTGGCTCTTTCACTCATTACTGAAAGTTAATGAATCGGCCTGTTTCTCTGTGTCTGTGTTCCACCAGATCAAGTTAATGAATCAGCCTGTTTCTCTGTGTCTGTGCCTCCACCAGATCAAGTTAATGAATCAGCCTGTTTCTCTGTGTCTGTGCCTCCACCAGATCAATTAATGAATCAGCCTGTTTCTCTGTGTCTGTGCTCCACCAGATCAAGTTAATGAATCAGCCTGTTTCTCTGTGTCTGTGCTCCACCAGATCAAGTTAATGAATCAGCCTGTTTCTCTGTGTCTGTGCTCCACCAGATCAATTAATGAATCAGCCTGTTTCTCTGTGTCTGTGCCTCCACCAGATCAATTAATGAATCAGCCTGTTTCTCTGTGTCTGTGCCTCCACCAGATCAAGTTAATGAATCAGCCTGTTTCTCTCTGTCTGTTTCTCCACCAGATCAAGCTGCAAAGGCAAACAAAGATAAGGAGCAGCAGGGAAATGATTCCCGGAATGATTCGGTCGTCATAGGAGGTCAGTTTCAATGTTTTGTGTTCATTTATTGTTCAGTTTCTTAATGTGAAATAAGCCCCGGCTGTGCGTTGTTTGTCCTTTTCTCTCTATCGCTCTATTGCATAAATACAGTTTTATTGTTCAACAAACATGAGACAGAGTCAGGGGCGTCATGCAACCCAAAAAACCGAGGTACACGACAGAGCGAAGCACGCGCAGCATGCGTGCGAGGCGTTAATAGCGCGCGCAATATTTTAGTGTTTTTTTGCAGTTTAAAATCAGGACACAGCACACTACCAGTTGCCACTCAAGCGGTGTGAAATTAAACTTACCGGTAGCGTTCTTTCAAGGACTTTCAAAATAAAAGTAACAGAAAACAAATCTACTTTTGTTTTACTCATTTGGCATTGATCCAAATTATATACTGTATACTGAAGTATGATGTATATTGAATCTGATATACTGAATAGCCTAATATTTGGAGGAGCTGTTCATCAGTTAAGGACAACCTTAATCTAAATGTATGCAAGCAGACCATGAAAACGTGTTTATCTGAGACGAGGCGAGGGGGGGGGGGCTTCCAGGTCCAGTGTTCATTTGGAAGAAACCAAATCCACCGGGAAAGAGGGTGTTTGGCTTTTTGGAAGAGGTTATGGTGGCTTTTCGAGGTGGTCTATGACATAATTAAAATAATACATTCAGCTCAGTAGAGAAAATAATCATAGCTCCGCATTGTAAAATGTAATGGTAAACAAACAATAACAGAAATGTAAAAAAAATAAAAAAATAACACCCCCAAATCTGAGGGGGCACGTGCCCATGAATCACGTCCCATCCTCTTTGATCAATTAAAATGGCCGCCTCTCCCCCTTGGTCCTCAGGTGTGGTGACGGCGGTGGTCTTCATCGCTCTGTGTGTGGTGACGGTGATGACCCGTTTCCTGTACAAGCAGCGCCGGGCCCAGAGGGCCGCCAGCAGCATCACGGAGAAAGAGCAGCACCGGCACAGCCTGGACACAGCCTACCGGACCGAGCTGCACCTCCAAAACTCAGTCAGGGACAACATGAAGGAGTACTACATCTGACGCCGGGGGGTCCAGCCAAACCACCACTTACCTCTCTTCTGTTTTGTCCAGCTGTCTGCGCGGAATGGGCCCCCCAGTCTTGTCCTCCTCCGGGGCGGATGAAGGATCATTTCTCCAGTAGGGAGCTGTAGGAAGAGGGTAGTACCCCCCCCCACTTCTGTGTAGATACTCAGTAGGCCAGGACTTGTAGCTGCAATTATGTTGTGCTGTGGACCTGTGAACGATGATGGCAGTGGCAGAGGGAGACAGCGCTGTAATAGAATACAACATTATGGGAATGATGCAATGGATTTATCCAGCGGGGTAGTGGAGAGGATGGTGGAGGGAGGGCATAGGCAATATCATGGATGAAATGTATAAAAGGTCCCTCGGGTTTACCAAGCCGAGAACAGAGGGGGAGATGTACTCTGATGTACACTCATGCTCTATTGGTGGAATGATGGCCAAGAGGAGAAACCCAATCACATGCCTCTTAGATGAACAAAGTCACCTGTAATGAAAAACCAAGCCTCAATGGAGATACAATGCATTTATTTAAATTACATGAGAAAAGGGGCCGGAGTATACAAGTAACATAAAAAATACAAATAAAGTTGTGTGGTTTAGCTTGCCTTCACTTTATGAAGTGTTGTTTGGTGAACATATCTATAGGCCATTAAGATACAGTTCTCTGAGAAATGGGTCAAAGAGAAATCGGTCAAATTGTGAAGTCATCTTGGTTAGCTAACCCCATGATCTTGTTGAGGGAAGAGGGTTGCACAGACAGAGCATTTGTTGTACCTTATAACAAGTGTTCCATATGATTTAATCAGAATTGAAATGCACCCTCATTACAATGATAGACAAGTTGGCACATTGTATTCATTATTCCTCCCAAACCTTCACATTGTTTACTGTTCTCCCAATGTTCACTTCATAAGATGTAGGCTGGGTCGTTCTGAGGTCAGGCAAGGGAAAGAAAACATAACCCTAGCATCTGCACGCTGTCCCCTAGCTAAAGAACCTATCAAATCCCACTCAAGTGGCTGTTAGCCAAGGTTTACAGCAGCCTTCAAAGGGCTATACAGTACCACTTACAGTACATATCATAGCTTTAATTCTTTTCCAAGTTGAACACCATCTTGAACATTAGTTTTTATTTTACTTTTGTAATTTTGTACTCAGTGGACATGCGTTTCATCCTGATCAGGGTCACATATTATTGTCCTATCGTCTTGAGTTTGCAACAAGTGCTTCAGCACTGATTGAAGTCCATAGATTTACACTTAGAAAGTGGATTAACACTGACTCCAACTGCTGTTGGAGGCCGGATCATATGAGTGGGTTTGTTTCCCTTCCCAGCAAATGGCACCAACAACAGAAAACAAACAATGAATAGCTCAAACACAAAATCCATTCTTAAGAACATATTCATGAATCACAGTTAGTGGGTGATTAAAGAGTATTGCCAGAAAACATTTTTATTTCCAATTAAAGTGTCCTTGACAGCAAGTTGTAATTAACCTCTGAGACTCCAATACCTTTTTTGTACTCATGTTGATATTGTGGTTATTCTGAGGGCCAGTTTTGTATGGCTATAATTGTACAGTTATATTATTAATATATGTTTAATAAAATCAGAAATTCTTTTTTGAAAAGAACCACCTTCTCTTGGACACTTTTGTGCTATTTAAGATTCTTTAACCTTCTCTCTTCTCTGTCTCTCTTTCTCTCTCTGTGAGTGAGTGTATATGCCTGAGCATGCACACTTGCAGTTGAGTAAGCATACACCACTACAAAGAGGAGACATGAATACATTGTCTTTTATAAACTTAGTATGAAAATCTATAAATATGTACAATATGCTGCACATGGAATATGCTATTTCAATTCATCCACGGTGAAATGTGATTAAAATGTAGAATAAAAAGCCAGCCATTATTTTGTCAGAACCTAGCAAGGACTGTAATCCTATATTCCCCTAAACTATGTTATGGTAAACCAATTACAAAATGGAATCTGACCTAATTCAATCACCCAGGCAGTGTATTTAATTGCTTTGAGCCAGTGCCGCAGGTGTGGAAAATTGTATTGTCTCTAAATTAATTGTGCTTACCGCAGTATTTGAACCCTGCAAGGTTAGTCAAATGCAACGTGTAGATACCCCTTACTCATCCAATTACGAGTCCAGTTAAATTCCTTAATTGTGGTTTATGTTTTATAATTGTGGCAGTCTGTTGTCAACAATTTGGTCTACAGTATCTAATAATCTTCCCTCACACAGCTCAAAAGCTCATCACTGATCTACTTAACCTCCATCACTGCTATTTCATCATTTGCCCAGCTCTCGGAGCAAGGACAAGTCACCAATGTCTGCTTTTACCACCAATAGTTTGTATGTTACTAGATAGTTGGGGGATCTACAGTACCAGATGTTATGCAATAAAGAGAATATAGGATGGATGAAAATATAAAAAATGAAAAGACATTCTGTGCTTGGGAAAGATTTTCAAAATGGATTACCTCCACCTGTCTACCCTTCTTGGCGTTCAGTCCAAGACACACCTTGGTACATTCCTTTTTCTCTCTGGTCAGGAGCTCTTGTGCTTGCCTCACATGATTAGATATCAGGCTGATGTTATCAGTGTATCAAGGTCTGTTAGGATACCATCTCGACTTCCTAGGTGTTATAGTGAAGCCGAGATCCTCCTCTCTTCCCTGGATTGCCTGCCTCAGTGTGTAGTCCAGGGCTATTATAAAGAGGAAGCGTGCGAGGGTGTCACCTTGGAACACTCCCGCCATGACGTCAAAATCCTCGCTGTTGCCATCCAGCATCACAACCCTTGCCCCTGTGTTCAAATACATGGTCCCTATGACCCAAAGTAAATTAGGAGGAACACGATAGGCCTTAAGGATTTTCATAATGACCCCTCTGTGTATTGAGTCAAATGCCTTTTCGAAATCAATAAAGCACAGCAGCGCTGTCATGTTGTTCTTCTTCACCTCCTCGATGATCCTCCTTAGGGCCAGGATCTGACTTACTGTGGACCTCCCCTCTTGAAAGCCATTCTGGTTCTCTCTCAAGTGTGGATTGATGGCGCTCCACAGCGTGTTACTGTAAGTATCATATGGTTGTACATCTTTGCATTATATTCTATTGCATTAAGAGTACAATACAGCCATTGTGTAACAAACCAAATCTATCATTGTGTGCGGTCCGGATTGGTTGTCTCTGCAGCCATCATTTGAAAATACTGTCTTCATACTTTGTTGTTTTCAAAGAAAGATGGTGGATCAACCAAAATCATCCAGATGATTCTGCTACAGAACGTCTGGCCGGTTGTAACAGCTCAGTCCACCAAATAAGCTCCCTGCTAAGGATGGCTTTAAGGATGGCTTGTTCAGTTCTCTAAACAACACGCTATGGTCAGTTTGGCTTAGATCATTCACCGCCACCTTCTCCTTCTGCTCCTGGATCAGTATGTTACGACTAAACTACAGTACTTTAAGATTTCCTCACAGTTCAGGGTGGTGTTCACCTGGATGAAGGTATAAAGTCTTTAATTTGGTCTCCTCTTTGATGGCACTGCTTTTCTGTTGGGTTGGAGCAGTTTTATTCAAATAATGGATACTGGGTATAAGATCCTGTTCACCAATGGCAGTACCCTCCACCTCAACACTACAGCCACCCTTGGAGAAGCAAAGTGTGCACATATGTTTATATTTCATTAGTAACGCAACATATATTTTGGCACATAAAGAGGAGGATGGAGGGAACCAGCTGCAGAATGGATGTGGATGGCTGCTATGTGCTTGGTCCAGGCATCTCTCGATGCCTTTAGTTGCATATAGATAATCATGATCATATGCTTGTATGACACAGAGTACTTCAGACATTTTGATCCCGATAACTGTTGTTGATGTAGTTGCCACAGTTCATTATGTTTCTGTCTGGGTCTCTCACAGTCTGTATTCAGACAGAGGGTGGTAGGGGCGGACTTGGAAAACAATTCTGTCCAGCCCCGGGATACAGTACATCGCTCAAAATATAGACCCACTTTTTAAGCGGCAGGACTGGGTCCCCCACCAGGACAGTTTGTTACAAAGACATACTTTTCTGCATTTTAGTGCCTGAGAATCACAAACTAATGAGCCAACAACTGCTTATGTAGCCTACTGTTTTGAAACATTAAGGAGGGACATAACACAAGGGCTAATGTTTAATAAATGTATTAAATAAAAATAAATAAATAACCAATGTACTTACAAAATGGAAAATGAGGTGTTGGTATCATCACGGGTGGGTGCAAGGTGTTCAATGATGTGTATGGGTGTCAAACTAGAGTAACTGTTTGAGATGCAAAAACACTCAAACAAAATTTGAACATAATTATACACAACAGGTGGTATTGCTGCAGGAGGGATAGACAGCTGCTGGTTTAACATAAAACAGAGGTTACAAAGACATTGGTGCACTCCAGAAACACAACACTGCAGGTGCACAAACGTCAATCGTCTAGCCAAGCGCAAGTTATGCTTGAGAGCAGACGGAAAAAGTCAGTCACATGTTGAAGAACAAATATCAGCGCTATCTTACTCTAGCGTTTAGTAACCCAATTCAGAGAACAAGTGGCACAACAAACTTGCACAGCTGCAAGTTAGCTAGCAAGCTAACTAATGATAGAGGCTGTGGTGTAGGTTACTAGCTAGCTTCTAACTAGCCTGTTAGGGGTTGTAACGATAGCTCGGGAGGTAGAGCGGCGACTGAGGATCGCAAGGTCCCTGGTTTGATCCCAGCTCTTGGCTGTGTGCCAAAGTGTCCTTGAGTAAGTGTCCTTGAGTAAGTGTTCTTGAGTAAGACACTGAACCCAAAATTGTTGACATGCAGCACGGTGGCACAGAACTTAGCATTGATGCCTCAAAGCAAGGTCTACCGGGCCTTTCATGCGGAGTTTGCATGTCCTCCCCGTGTTCGCAAGGGGTTCCTCCCAAAGAACCCAATACAAAAAACATGCAGAAGAACAGATGCTCTTCAGTCCTGTCCCTTAGGACCTGGACTGAGCACCTGGACTTGGTGAGCGGTGCCTGGTTTCCTCCAGACATTACGCTTGGCATTCAGGCCAAAAAGTTAAATCTTGGTTTCAGCAGACCAGAGAATCTTGTTTCTCATGGTCCGAGAGTCCTTTAGGCCCTTCTCCCCCGATACCTCGGAGTGGCCATCAGGTTCTGAATAATCGGGGGAGAAGGGCCTTGGTCAGGGAGGTGACCAAGAACCTGATGGTCACTCTGACAGAGCTCCAGTGTTCTTCTGTGGAGATGAGAGAACCTTCCAGAAGGGCAACCATCTCTGCAGCACTCCACCAATCAGGCCTTTATGGTAGAGGGGCCAGACGGAAGCCACTCCTCAGTAGAAGGTGCCTGACACCGTGCAGGGGTGAAGTTGATGTCAATTACTATACTGGGATTTTTGTTTTATTAATCCGTTTTGACATTAGACTGTACTTTAAAATCAAGGGGTCGAATGTTGAATAGTTGCTAGAAAGGTTTGCAGAAACGAATTAAATTAAACTAGTCTAAATAAATAGGTATGTTCGAGATAGAGCAAGTAAAAGAAAAAGGGCCCTTACCTGTTATTATTTTGATGGCATACCTGGACACTGTTAATACTTGTTTAGACTTTCAAAAAGAGATTATTTAAAATATGCCAATATTAATATCTAATATTATTATATATTTCTGATTGTTCCTTCTCCTTCTGCAGAATACTGATAATGCCTGTTAACTAAAAATAATGTTGTTTCTTGTTTCTTAAGAGATTGAGTGAAATCAAGTGGAGAGAGCACCCAAAGATGGTTCAATAAAATATTATTAGCAAGAGACAATTATACAAATAATAACACAGCCTGTGTACTCTGGTCTTTCCATTATAGTTCTTTACATACAGTAACTATTACAAAAATAAAAAATAAAAAATCTCTATTGGTCTGACACCGCAGTGTTTTAGATCAGTCTGTACCTTAAGTTACACATACTGTGTATTTCCCTCTTGGAGCATTTTCAAAAATCAATAAAGATTTATAAAAAAAGAAAAAGAAAATGACAGATTAAGGAAGAAAAAACCTGAATGCTTGGGTTTCATTTCATCATCGTGATCTAAATCAAGGTCATAAACCATGTCACTACACTTGGAGAGCAACAAAATTAAAAAGGAGCACCAGCTGGACAAGATGGATGCACCTCGTCACATCCTCTCCTCTCATCTTATTAGTAAAGGACACACATCACTTGTGAGCCGATGATTATGAAACAGAGCAATAGTGGATTCACCACATTCTCCATACTATACTGATCAGCTATGACTAAATATCCCATATTGAGCCTAAACTTTCATTTTCAGGCAGATTAAAATATATATAATGTATGTTGTTCACTTCCTAAAACCTTAACCTAAAGCCTTAACCTAAAACCATAACCAACAAGTGACAAAATACCTTATAAAGATAAATTAATAAAAAAGGTAAAACATCAATATAAGATAAAGCTGCATTTATTTGTATGAAAGGTGCTATGCAAATAAAGTGCATTATTATTATTATTATTACTGAAACACAGGGAGAACTTTCAAGACTGGGTCTTTTACAAAAGTGCACTGTGATAACACACATGAAAGTCAAAGACCAAAATTATACTTCATGTGATGAAATATGAAGAAAAAATAACATAGGAAAAGAAGGCATATCCATACTTTTACAATAGTTTCTTAAACACTGTCCAGTATGTTGAGTCCTCCCCAAGTATGTCCTCAGGCTCGCTTATGATGCACCACCATTCCAGGAACAATGGATGTGCCGTCTGCTGCAGATGCAGAAACATTGTATGGGTAATGTGGAGACTCTGTGTTCACAATGCGTTACAGAATTCCATATGAATACAGTTATATGATGTCATCTAAACATTTTGAACATCTCTTTCCACACACGTCAAGCTGTTGTAATGTCATGTAATGTCAAGTTTAAGATGACACTAAAAGGGGTTCAGGGATAGTGAGCAGTGAACTAGCGGAGAGTATATATATATATATATATATATATATATATATATATATATATATATATATATATATATATATATATAGATATATATACACTTCTTCAGAAACTGGTGATGGGTCTGAAGACATATGCCTTCCATTATATCCTTGATGCTCCCAACTCCTTCCCATCTCAGCAAGTTCAGTTACACGTATTGGGAGAAATGCAGGGAACAATTTCCACTGGTGACAACTGAAGACGTGTGTGTGTATGTGTGTGTGTTTGTGTGTGTGTGTGTGTGTGTGTGTGTGTGTGTGTGTGTGTTTGTGTGTATGCTGTGTCACCCTTCACTCACGTGTGTTGTTTGTCAGAAAGCTTGAGGATTCTCAAGGTCCAGAAAGTTTTATTCTCTAACAAAGCACCAAGCATCAGTGCAACATGTTCTGAAACTGAATGCTCAGAACCCAAGGGATTTGAGGAGCCTCTCTTTCCCAAAGTGGGGCTGAGCCCAATCCAAGAGGGCTGTTGACCTGGCCGTTATTACTCATTGGTTGCTATTATCAGTCCTGCCAAGGACCTCTGGTGGGCCAGAGCCCGTTGGCATTCATGTATTTCTGCCTCCCTTCAGCCCTTAATAATAGACTGCCGGTAGAGGATATAATGAACCATTAAATGGGATAATTGTTGTTGTAATTACCTGTAAAGGGCTTATTTCTGCACAATTAGAATGGCAAGAGGGACCATTTCGTTGACAGGCACACATTTGGGCAGCATGCCCTGGCAGAAGGGACTTGTTGGCTTCCATTGGGCTCTGTGGGGTGCCACGCCCCTCTGAGTCAGCACTCTTTTTTCTTTTTTTTTATAAATACAATATTTGAAAGTAAAACCTGGTGTTGAGTAAATTCATTCAGTTTAGCAGTAATAATATTTTATGCTACAGTACCTGTACAACCGTTTTCTCAACTGAATTAAATCATATGAGCAGTGATATAAGACCATGGGGCAGATGTACTAACATGTTAGCATTGCATAATACAATTCAATTAACAAAAAACTTAAAAAATGTTTATAAAAAAAACTTAGCATAACAGACTAACTCGTGCCCTTTCTGTGCAGCATTATTACAGAAATTAATCAGACTTTCACTTTTCACACATCTTTTTTTATTCTATGACACAAGTTAATGGAATCGATGCATGGAATTGATGTAGCTGATGGTAGGGAGTGTTGAGCACTCGTGTCTCGATGTGTCCACGCGTTCTACACTGTACGAAAATATGAGAGGCCTCTTCAAAACTACCCATCAAAATATAAGGTTGTGCTCATCATTGTTGTTGTTAACCCAGCGTTCATTATGTCTTATCATTGTTTTTGGTTTTATCATTTATTTATTCATGATTTTATCTCATTGCTTGTGTTGTATGATGATTTTCCTTAATAAAAAAAATATTGAAAGACAATAATCGAATCGTAGACATTTTTTTTTTTTACTGGCACCAATTCAACCCATTCAAATTTGATATCACATTGCCCCAAAAAGGGTTACAAATGCGACCCATTTGGTCTCAGTTTTGAACCTTGTTTATGCCTCAGAGATGTCAAACCTCTCAGCAGGCAAATCTACAATAGAGAACACAGTATGGTAGTAAGAAAAAATAAAAAAGACAATATTGTTACAGTGACTGAGGATCTGTACCAAAGAGATAAAGTAGACTGAAAATCATTCTCTTCTCACATTGGATGTGCTCTATCTGATCAGTGTAGCTGTCTAAATATCACTCACCACCAGAGCAGGGGAGGTGTCTAAATATCCCTCACCACCAGAGCAGGGGAGGTGTCTAAATATCACTCATCACCAGAGCAGGGGAGGTGTCTAAATATCACTCATCACCAGAGCAGGGGAGGTGTCTAAATATCCCTCACCACCAGAGCAGGGGAGGTGTCTAAATATCACTCATCACCAGAGCAGGGGAGGTGTCTAAATATCCCTCACCACCAGAGCAGGGGAGGTGTCTAAATATCACTCACCACCAGAGCAGGGGAGGCCACCTGATGTCACACCTGACTGTCCATGCGCTGCCATGCTATTATAGACATTTCTTGTCATCTGATAGACCAGTCATACAATTCTACTGGCTTGCTGACAGGATCATGAATTTTAAGACATGCGAGTAGATAGCATTAGCATTAGCATTTTTGAAATGGTATTGATGAAGTCAATTGAGAAAATGTATAGTTCAATTTCAATACCTTGAGCAGTGTCTCCACAGCGTAAAACAAACTGTCCCTATCCTTCATTGCATTGTTGCTATTTCTGTATTTTCACTGCATGGTTGAGCTATAAGTGCAGGGGTGCCTGTCCCAAAATATGTCAGTGATTGAAATGATTCATCCTTCATCTTATCTCCATTGAAGGATGACTGTATGTAATTAAAGCCATGTTGTACTCCATGGAGGAGCGGAGAGAAACACAGCAGCTAATTAACCGTGGCAAGTCACAGGAGGGAGATGCAGATCATTCACCTGTAATGTGGTTCTGCTTTTTAATCATTAATTAGCCTTTGGGTCCACTTCCCTTTAATAGGCAATACAATACCTTTTCTTACCATTGCAGCATCAGAGCATTATGAACGACAACAGAGGCAGTTGGATGCACCTACTGTACGTGAGAGGCCTTCTCAGACGTTACCTTCAGGTACAGTAGGTAAAGCATACAGTATGGATGTGTGCCTGATAGTATGGCAGAGAGACACCAAGAAGAGGATGAACGTGTTTAGCTCCGAGCCAATCAAGATCCCATCCCAGCAAGCAAAGGCAAACACACTGACCTTCATCATCCATCCACATACCCATATCAACACAGCATCCACATAAATAGCACGTCAGACAAATGCAGGCGAATCCAAATTGTACACAAATGAAACCATTCTTGTAATTTGGGGCGTGCATCAATCAAAGCGTCCTCCAGGCTCAATGGAAAGCCGATTCTGAGTGAGCGGCTGGAGAACAGATCAATGACATGATGCATGCAGCCTCGTTTGTGGCGTGGGCTTCAGAACAGACTGGCCATGAGGAATTGATTTTTCCCTGAATTAGAGAATTGTTATTGCAAGGATGTGGGATACTCAAAGGGGAAAGTGACATGCATTTCTCATCCATTACGACAAGCAAAATACCTGTTCAATATGCGGAGTGGAACCCAATTATTTTGTCCAGAGTCCTTCGGAGCCAAAGTTATTACTTTGGGCTTAGTCACAGCCTTGGTGGATTTAAAAACAAAATTGAAAATTGCTCTTGTAGTAGTGTTATTAACATTTGTGCATTACCTTGCAGAATCAACATTTGTGGATTACTTTATAATTCATCATTCAGAGAATTGTTGACCATGTCCATTCCTTATAAGATACTGTTTTCTCCAAAATATCGCAAATGTAATTTAGTCACACATCCTAAAGGGAATGGAAGATTATCACTGAAACCAGGGGATAGACTAAATATCTGAATTGAAGAGCTTTCATCCTGAGCCTCATATTTAATTAACAGTAGTCATTTCTTGACACATGAAAGGTAGTCATGTATATCTGTGTAGTAATGTTCAAATTGAATTGCATTATAGAAATAACATTGTAGTGGCATGAAGTAACTGCTTTTCTCGATTTACTTTGTAGATAAATTGCAATAAAGTTGAGTAATTATTGTCATTACAGAAGGTGTTTGAGAAATGATTTGTGTCTTGGCAAAAAGCCTAATTTAATTACCAAAGAACCTACAGTAATACATGGGTGACTCCGTATCCCCTCCTTTATGTTGATTGTTTAATGCATTGCTACTGAAGATCAAGAGGTTTCCTGTACAGTACATTGTACTTTCAGAATTGTGAAATAACAAGAACTAATTTCAGCAATAGCATACATCAAACCTAGACTGAAGCTTGTGTCCTCCCAGCATGGCCCCTGGTGAGAGCATATGCTGGGATCCTGAGTGACAGTCCATCACTCTTTTAATCTTTCCCGACCCAGAGCCAGACAGCAGTGTGAAATGGATGCCGCCGTTACCAGCTTTATCAAGCGTGACACCCTCGCCGGCTTTGTAACTCAGCACAGATGGCCTACCCAGAGACTACCTCGTCCCCAGGGCTAACACCATTGTAGTCCTGTTTTGACTTGAATGGACAAACATCTATCTTCTACTAAATAAACACGAAAACTTTTGTTTTCAAGGTTTGGGTTTCTGCATTACGGAAGCCCTGAAAGGTAACATAAAAAATAAAGCAGAGCTTCTTCTAAGTTTATCTCATTCGAACGACTTAGTAAGTCGTTTGAACGAGATAGCTAAGTAATTCGAACGACATAACCAACTTGTTAGAAATACGTGCTGACAATTTGTTCTACGTGTTAAGTTTTAAAGTGTCTCCAACGCAGTATAGAACAAATTGTTCTGTTTTGAATAGCCTTCGTTCAATATTTGGAAAAGACAGAGCTAATATGCGTCTAGGTAGCTACTCCATGCAGCAGAAATCACATCCACACCCTGTGTGGGAATCAAGGGGAATTGCATATAGCATAGTTATATATTTACACAGACAGTGTATGCAGGAACATATATATCTTGTGCATGTACATATACATATATATATATATATATATATATATATATATATATATGTATTGTGTACTCTTAGGCTGGCTTTACACGGTGCAACTTTCACACAACTAGTTGCAGGTTGCAAGTTGCATTGTCAGTTACACGAAGCAATTAAAAAAAGAATCAGTTTCATGCAACAGGTCACATACGGTTGGTTTTACATGGTGTGCAATTTATATAATAGTTTGTGTAATTAATTTATATATAATAGTTTATAGGCTTTATTAATAGTACAGTTTCACAATGGCTGTCCCAGAGAATAAGAAGAGAGCTATATGTGCATTAATGTTAATAGATGAATACTGGATACATTAATACATTAATACTGGATGAACAAACACCAAAAAAGGTTAAACGTCTGTGGGTGAAGGATTGGCTACTCAAAAGAGAAACCAGTGGATCATTTCACACGCTATTCAAGGAGCTTGATCCAATGAGCCTCCGGTGAGTGAATTCTCCATTTGATTCAAGGAAATAAATAGCTAGCTCTTTGTTCCCACTTTGTGACATCAGTATGAAAATCAGTATGAAAATGTAACTAGCCTATATGATTGAGTTATAACAGGTAGCAGCTACAGCAACATGTTTATATTATTATTGTTGTTGTTGTTGTTATTATTATTATTATCATTATCATTTTGTTTTTATAGATCCTGGCTCCGCATGGATCACAGTACATTCCAGGTTCTACTAAGGATGGTGGCACCTCACATCACCAAAAAGGAAACAGTGATGAGGGAGGCCATCAGCGCTGCAGACAGATTGGCTGTCACTCTCAGATTCCTGGCAACAGGGGAAACATATTCATCATTACAGTTTGCATTTAGAATAAGTGCTCCTGCCATCTCTGCCATGGTGATCGAGACCTGCAAAGCAATCTACAAGGTCCCCCCACCCTAACAATTTTTTAACACATTTTGTGTAATGTTTGTTTGAGTTTATAGTGTTGACCAGGATGACATTCCAGTCTGTCTTTCCATCTATGCAGCTAAATCCTGCAGCCGGATTATCTGAAAGTGCTCAGCAGCAGTCCCCAATGGAGAGCAATTACCCAGGTCTTTGAGGAACAGTGGACATGTCCCAACCGTTTAGGTGCACTGGATGGGAAGCACATTGTTGTGCAGTCACCTAAACACAGCGGCTGTTGGTGCTTCTGGGGTTGTGCTTGAGCTGGAGGCACTTGGACCGTTGTTGGTACTGACGTTGGTACTGACGAGCTGGAGGCACTTGGACCGTTGTTGGTACTGACGTTGGTACTGACGAGCTGGAGGCACTTGGACCGTTGTTGGTACTGACGTCCTCAGGATGTTGATTACAATCCTCCTCCTATAAAATTATAAATACAAATATTAAAAAATATAACATTTGTGTTCTTAATTTTGTTTTTTTATTGCTGTGTCAAGAAAGGGCTTTATTCCTATACTGGTGTCTCTGGATGGATGCCAGAAATGTGGCCCACTTGCATAGCCCTCTCACCAAGCTTGTCTCCAGAACAGGGTGCTCCATGTTGTCCTGGCTTGGCCCTGCCTTAAACACATCTTTGAGGAACTGCATCGTACATCGTCAACAAAAAAAAAAAGTTAGCTGTATAGACTAATACCAGAAAAGGACAGCTAGATGGCTACTGTGAAATCCGGGCGTATTATTTTATTAAGCCTATGAGAATGATTGAGGTCTGTCATGTTTTTATCTGTCCTTTGTTTAGCATAGGATGCACATTATTGCCCTAATCAAAACTATCCCAAGGGAAAAAATGTGGATGGCTATGTAGCCTATACTTCATATAATGTTTTAGATCAATGTTAATTCACCAAGGCTTAGCTAAGAAGTTACCTTTGATTAGGCTCCTTTATCACAAACATGTTTAAGTAGCCACTTACGGTTGTAGTTGATGCCCCTCTCATCCTGTCCAAGTTGAGCAGCAAGCTCATCCAGGACTGCATCCCTGTCTCCCGTTCTGTCGTATGTTGCATCCTTGGGGTCCCAAACGAATCTTCGCTCTGTAAAATTATACAGGTGTTTAGGAATTTATGTTGGCAGCAGTTTTCGGTTATCTAGTACAATTATGTTCAAACAACCACCGACAACTGGCCTAGCCTATCTCTACCGCAAGCGAGTCCAGCTAGCTAGCTAGTGCTACAGTATCTAGCTAGCCCACTAGCTAACGTCCGTTAGTAATGTTAGCTAGCAAGCTTACGTTAGCTGACATAGATTAGCCTCAGATGTTTGACAAATTGAAAAACGTACAGATGAATTACTAACCTTGCATCATGTCAATGAGGAGGATCTCCACTGTCCAAGATATCATTCTTCTTTCTCTGCTAGCTAAACGTAACGTTAAACTGTCAGCTGTCGCATCAACTTGTGGGTTGACGTCATCATCTGATAAGTTGTATCAGTATTTTGATTGGCTGTTGCATGAAACTAGTTGCACAAGGTTGAGATCTCTGCAACAGTTGCAGCCGAGTTTCAGACACGTTTCAAGTGAGTTGCCGGGTGCTTTACACCATGCAACTCATTTGCAACATAGTTTCACCTAAGTTTCAAGCAACTTAAGTTGCGTGAAAGTTGTACCGTGTAAAGCCCGCCTTAGACTTGCATACTTGTAAAGTTATATGTATATAGTTACCCTTCAAGGCTTCCATACTGAATAGTTTTAGAAATCAGAAAAAAAGTTTATTGCCAAGTTTTCACGCAAGGAATTTGCTTTGGTCTGATGGTTCATAACAATAAAAAGAGAGGACAAGAAAGGCCAGTGCAAAATAAAGTAAACAGTACAATACAATATGCAATATAACAATTTACAGTGGTAGTCAACGTCAAAATTGACTATATGAAATATGATATTAAAGTAATATATGCAAAGCAACATTGAACCAAAGTTTATATGAGTTTAAATTTTCATTGTCCCTTCCAATCCATTAAGAAAGTATTGCTAGCATGACTCAAAAAAAGATAATTGTACAGCAGGAAGTATTGTATACATTTCCATACCTAAGTAAGTTGTTAGACTTTACAAACAGAACATAAATCAATGGTATTTCCAACCAAATAGTCAGTGCTAGAGAAGCACAGCAGTAATTACTAACTGAATTAGACCGAATGAATTATCCAATTAAAAACAATTACATGGTTGATTACAAACCAGTGACGGAATGAAAGCCTGTGGCTTAGCTAAAACTCTATTCCTTTAGCTGGCAGAATGAGAAATTTAAGTTATTCCAAATAAATGTATTCAATACCGCAAATGTACAGTATCAACTCTGCCACTAATTCATCATTCTACTACAGGTGTAGTTCAAACTCCATTCAAACATGCAAACTACTGTAGGAACAGGGTTTATTGTTACCGAAACATGTTCAGCAACACTCTTTCAAGACATGAAACAGACAGTTTACAATGGCACAAGGGCCCTGTGAAACTAACTAAACAATAACTAAACAGTTGAGACATTTAAGCGCATTGTGTTGCCTCTGGGTATGAAATGCGCTATACAAATAAAGCTTTGATTGCTTGATTGATTGATTGAGAGGAGACAAGTTGGCCCAAGGTGGAAGTTGATCTTGTAAGAGAGATCCCCTTGGAGATGGGGGGGGGGGGGGGGGGGAAGGTATTCAAAAACAATGATTTCCACAGCAAAGGCATTGGTTTGTAGGTAATATTCGCTCTGAAACCAAATCAAAGTAAAAACGGATAATGATCTTGTTTTTTTCTGCACGGTGACCCATGATAAACCCCTCCCAAGCCTGTTTTAATTACTTTTAGTGAGATAGGGAGAAGAGAAATTGATTGCAGCTTACAGTATGTAAGCCAATTGGTTTTCTGACCAAATTCTCATTTGAAATGGAATAGCCTTCTTGTATGGTATTAAGAAACCATTACTATGCTTCACCTTAAGGTTTTCTTCTCAATGGTGTGAAACGATGGTTACAAATATTACATATTCTGAAAAATGTGTAACCTCTAATTCGTGACCTTTCTTATGTTTTGAACACAGGAAAGAAATGCCTCAACTTTTTCATTTATTGAGAAAGCATCAGTGAGTAACCTTTATTACATACAAACTATAACTGGACAGGGTTTAGCATGACTACTATAACAACTGGGTTTAGCATGACTACCAGCGCCGTTGTTTAGCGGTGAAAGGTGATGATGATTATAAGGGCCCACAAGCAAGCAAGGCCCACAAAAAAAACAAGAGGTCCCTCTTTCTATGACAAAATTATTCTGCATGTAGATCAGTCACACTAATGCTGCATCAGAATTCAAATTAAGACCACAAATAATGCAATACAGATGAAAAAAGTTTTACTTTTCTGAGCAATATCCACCTTCTTAAATGGTTTGGTCCATGCCATGGTTCATGCTGGCAAGTCTCACCTCTTTTGACATTAACGTCACTATACGGCTGGCTGTCAAATACTAGCACTAATAGCCTAACGTTAAATCATAAACATCAAGCCCATACATAAATCCTGGCACCAGAAAAGAGTGGAGAGAGAGGCCAGGAGAAAAGGCAGCAGAGCGGGAGCCCATAAGCATTTTTTTCCACAAGAAAGGTGAGAGTAGCTATGTTAAGACGGTCGGTCAGTTGCCCGCGGTCTCACATTTACCATGACAACGAGAGCCGTTAGCCTAGTGTGTGAAGAAAGTGCTAAGCTAACGTTAGCTAGTTAGCCCTTCTCAGTCCCGTTGTCGCATTACACTCGCTCATGCCAGACAACAGTCCTTTGCTGGTCCATTCACTTTGCCGTCAAAATAAATCGGTGTCGGCCTATTTAGGAGAGGCGCTCATATTTACAAGTGTCAGATAAACATGAAACTTCACTTACCTAAGCAAAAGGGTCTATTTTAACAAATGCTGGGTTTTGAAGCCTCGGCGCTACCATTAAATAACTTATTTTGACGCGTTCTGTAAGAGTGAAATTATTTTTCCGAGGTAGTCTTCTTCTGTGGTGGTGGCGGTAAGTTATTTAATGGTAGCGCCGAGACTTCAAAAGTGTTAAGTTAATTAATAGAAATTCATATAGAGTTGATTTCTTTTGAAAACCTTTAAGTCCTGCTACTCACATAATGAAACAGTTACATTACATAAAGGAGTTCATGGTTAATAAATAAATAAATAAATAGTGTTGTTAATTCATAGAAATTCATATAGAGTTGATTTCAGTTTAAATGCTGATTTGTTCAGTTAATTTTTTGTTATTTTAGAGGGTATTTGCTCTTGAAATAAGAGAGGTGTTTATTAGCCAATCAACAGCCGCCTAGCCAGCTTCCTGTAAACTCTACAGTGCTACATAGATTTATTCCCAAGTCTTAAGAGACACTGTTCTGTTCTTACTGTCTACAAAGCCAGGTCCTAGCCAGTCAGAAACAGAGAGTGAAGGGAGTGAAGAGGCTCATAGTAGTTCCAGTCATGAAACTGCTACAGGAAGTACACAAGTAAATGTGTATGGATAGGTTAATTGGAATTCTACACTGAAAGTTTTGATACTTGATTCTGATTGGCTAGCTATGCGACCGCATAACAATTAGTATTAATGCGCCGTCAATCTCATTTACGAGGCCATTGATAAAATCAAGCGGTAGGCTATGCTTTGCGTAGCAACCACTCGCAGCAACATCGCCTTTTTTGTATCCTATTACAAAAACGCACTCATCAGTCCGACTCCAAAACTTCCACACCCCTACCAGCAAACGAGTGCTCTGGAGAACTATTTTAATAACTGCACCATAGCTGGAAATATTCAAATAAACGTGAACCAAATTATGCCTTATGGTTTATGTGAACAAGGCCAACCGAGGCCCACAGCAATATTCTTTAAGGGGGCCCAAAATTCATAGCAACGGCCCTGATGACTACTATAACTACTGGACAGGGTTTAGCATGACTACTATAACAACTGGACAGGGTTTAGCATGACTACTATAACAACTGGACAGGGTTTAGCATGACTACTATAACAACTGGATAGGGTTTAGCATGACTACTATAACAACTGGATAGGGTTTAGCATGACTACTATAACAACTGGACAGGGTTTAGCATGACTACTATAACAACTGGACAGGGTTTAGCATGACTACTATAACAACTGGATAGGGTTTAGCATGACTACTATAACAACTGGACAGGGTTGAGCATGACTACTATAACAACTGGACAGGGTTTAGCATGACTACTATAACAACTGGACAGGGTTTAGCATGACTACTATAACAACTGGGTTTAGCATGAATGTATCTCATGGAGCATCACAGCTCTTACAGTATGTCTTCTCTTTACGCTCCCAGAATGCATGCTGTGTACGGTAGAAACGAACCCCTGGAGGCCTGAGCAAGGAAGGTGCTTCTGAGGACTTATCAGAATAAATGTTTTCACACATTTACAGAGAGCTGTTGAGAGACCTACAGTTATCCTCTCAGTTTTGCCATTCTCGCAGAGTAGCTGTCCAAACGGGACGAGGTCAGTGGAGGATGCTGAAGGAGTGCACAGGGATGGCGGGATGATTTCTCTCCTCGTTTTTTTTGTGTGTTGGCTGTAAGCCAGCGCACCATGAAAAGGGAATGCCGATTTCTGCCTCCGTCGGGTTGTTGACCTGTAGTTCTATGTTGCTACCACAAGAGGCAGTGGTCCCAGAACATCAAAACAAAAAGACTCCACAGATTTCCCAGGTCAGCGGTGGCTGAGTGGATAGTGCTCTGCCTAGCACCGCGAAGATTGTGAGAAAGACTAGTATTTAATATACCATCGCTCTAGTGGCAAACTTTATTCGTTTCAAGAGGAAACCGGCCTTTTACGTAGATATTTGTACCCTTTTGTACTTGTGTACCTGCAAGATCTCCACAGTATATAACATATATTATTATACTGTATATTGTGCCTTTTTGCATTTTTAGTACATTTCCATGTCACTGTGCCTTTTGATATGTTATTGTATTGCATTGAGTTTTCATGTGCTATTTATACCTTTTGCTGAAACAACGTGAATCTCCCTCGGATTCATATCTATCCATCCATCCATCCATCCATCCATCTATCTAAAATGTGGCATGCATTATGGGCACACATTTCAGCCAGGCCAATAAACCTGGTTGATTGGCAAAAATGGATCAGTTGATTTGAAGGACTGATGACAAAGTGATTAAAGTATGGTAAAAGTACAAAAATAAATCAGGGAAGAAGCGAATGAAGAATTCTGAGATTAAATGCTAAAATAACTCTGTTATTAATATCTAGAACATACTCGTCAAAGGGTTAGTGCCATAAATTGTCTTTATCTAATCTTTCTTTCTTTCTTTCTTTTTCTTTTTTTTTCTCTTTCTTTTTCTTTCTCTCTTTCTTTCTCTCTTTCTTTCTTTCTTTCTTTCTCTCTTTCTCTCTTTCTCTCGCTCTCAAATCAACATCCTCTGATGTGTTTTCCATGGAGAGAGTTCCAGAGAATCCCATGCTCAATCGATTCAGCTTCACTGACATGCTGTGCGGCTTTCTCTCCAAAGCTCCGGGTTATTCTTTAGGGTCTATTTATATAGCTTGCTCTGCGCTGGAAGTAGAAAATACAGCTAAGTCCAGACTCTTGCTTTTTTATCCTGACTTAATTGGACGGACAAACTAAATATCTTGTAGCAATCAATGGGTATTGATCACCCTCCTCCAATGCTTTTATTTCATTGACCCCCCCAGTGCTTTTATTTCACATTATATGGATGAAGTTGAACAGCTTTGTTGGTCTGTAAAGTGCGGTAAAGAGAGAAAGTGGGATATTGCATTCTAGTCTGGGTATTGTATTCTGATATGCCTTTCACATGACCTCCAAGTTCATGTCACATCAGCTCGATAGCTCTAGCAAGGGACTTCATAAGTCCCCAAAACCATTGTGGCTGCCAGGGAGGCAAACTCATCTGTGGGATCTTGGCTCCCTCAGACGCTGACTGCAGTATTCTGCACTAGCCTATTACACTAAGGACACTGCAGCTAGTCTGCGCTTATACAGGAAGTATTGTCTCCATGTAAATTTGAGTGTCTGTTATTTGAGTAAATTCAGAGTACTTGATGAGAAGAGTTTGAAAAGCCCTGCTACACCCTGTGCTGCACGACAAAACAAAAAGAGAATGTGTTGCGTGGCACAGGTAGAGTACAATGGCTGCAAGAGTAAATAAACAAGTTATTGTAGCTCGCCTTAGATAAAAGCGTCAATTACTGTAATGTAATGTAGCTTAACACAGTTATGTAATTGAAAGTAAATTATAGCAACAACATTGGGTCATTACAAACATAACTGGTACCCTACATGAAGCAATCTAGAGGCTGAGATATCAGATTAACACATTGTACAGAGGAGGTGGCATGGTGAAACCACCATGAAATTAGATTTCAGTGGGGCGGGTCCAGTGAAATTGACTGGCTTTTGACACCCATGCTGGAGTCAGCGCCACTGGCCCTCATATTCCTCATCTGCCATTCACCTGGCGTTGAAGCGTAGCGTGTCTTTCAGGGCCATAACAACCAAAATCCACTGTCTCAAAATATCGTAACATCATGTACTGCCACACCAAAGACACAGGGTTCAGAGAGAGTGTTCTGACTGCTCTTGTGTTGAAGACAGCACAGTATCCTGTGAGAAACTGCTGATGTGGCATTTGTGTAAACAGTCAGGCAGATATTCATAGCATACCCTTTGAGGAGGCACTGCAAAAATGTCATCCTCCCATGGTAACGGATACATGTGCCCCCTCTCACAGGTATAGAACAACGGCTGCAGGAATAAATAAATCATTGTAGCCTTCTGTCACATATATGTGTGATATTGTAATGTGCAATGTTCTCAGTCAGCATTCTGGGACGGATGTGTTGGAGGCAAAATGTTTATAAATGTCAACATTAATATTTTGAAAAAGGTCATTATGTCTTGTAAGAATTCAATGGTCTCAGCTCCACCAAGGTGAATAAAATATTTTCAAAAACCAGTAGATTACCAATCATGCCTCAATTAACTTTTATAACAAACGTGGATGTGGTGCAATAGCATAGCTGGATGAGGTTCCCCTGGGTGAATCTAATGAATATGTATGTAAATATGTAAATCACCAGGGACAGTACTGTAAGAGATGCTCAATGTTCATTTCCTGCTTTGATTGAACCATGATGTCAATGGATTTTCCCATTCACCTTATGACCATAAAGGAAGTCTACGTTCACACCGGGCGCGACGAGAAAATTTGTGCCGCCCTGTTCGCCCCAATCCGCCGCAGAAAGTTCAAAAAATGTAACTTTTGCGAATGTCGTCGCGCAGCGAATTCTGGCCGCCGCACCGCCGGGTTCGCCTGATTCGCGCCGCCCGTGCCGCCCGCCGCCCAGTTCACGCGAATTGTATTGACTTTCTATGTAAACTCGCTGCGCGGCCGGAAGAATTAGCGCCCGGTGTGAACACAGCTTAAGGATGACCCTTTGAGATGAAGGTCTGGACATCGTCTCAAATATGCTTACCAAAGCAGAACTGGAGTTTATGGCACAACTGAATTACTTGTCTCTGTTGGGAAGAGAATATTAAAGGTGCATTCCAGGAAATAGATTCTCATTTCAGGGGGTGGCATAACTGTCAACTACAGTATGGCCAGTATTGCCTGAGGCCATGCTGAAATTCAATCTTCTCACAGTCAGAGTGGAATTCATATACTCCAGACAACAAGTAAGAAAATTGCATGGCCCTGTTGTTTTTACAGCCAATTCAACCCAAAATGGAAAACAAATATGCAGATTTCTAAAAACAAACAACAAAAGCAAAAGCACAAGCCATTTGAATGGACGTTCACACATTCATTGTCTATTTTAGTAAAACAAAACAAATAAAAACCTTCTGTGGTGATGGACCATATGAGCTCATCAGTCACTAAATAACTTTCAAACGATTTAAAATGCATTCATGCAATTATATAAAATCTCTGTTGTTGTTTCATGTTAATTGGGGGATCGACAAGCCGCCAACTTGCATAGATTGAATTGCTCACACAAACACCGGCCATGCCAAAAAGCAAATTGAAGTAACGTCATTGATTTTTGTTTGTTATGTCAGGAGTCATTAATTTGCTGCCTACTTAATACGGTTGTTAATGGAAACCTTGTAAGAGAAATAAAGAGAGAGAAGACAGGACCTTAAAAAAAAATAAACAAACTCAACTAATTCCATATCTGCTTTGTGTCTTTAAGTCTTACAGCAGATCTAGAAAAATAATTTGTAAGATCTCAGTGGCATAAGGTGTGTGTGTGTGCATGTGTGTGTGTGTGTGTGTGTGTGCGCGTGCGTGCAATGCATGAAGCTCATATTGAATTAATGTTTAAACCTAAAAAAAATAATAGGCATATTGCCATGGCCATTAAATAGAAGGGCATTCCTTCCTACAAGAGATGGCTGTCCATTGTGGGAGAGACTGGTTGTGTTATCAAAGGTTATTCTTCATATCTGTACCATAAGTTCATAGTAATTGTCCCTTTTGTCAGTGCGAGTCTACACACCACGCCGAGTCCGGCTAGTGAACGCTTTGACACTGCCAGACAGGCCTTTGGGGAATTGATTGGATGAATATAGCATAACACGCCAGTGCATGAGAAGAGGAGATAGAATATCAGACGGTTTGATGAGCTAACTTATTTTCACGATGCCGTAGGGAGATGGAGAGCTCGCGTGAAGAACGCCGTGTCCGTGTCCATGAGATCATTAAAGGAAGGAAGACGTCTCCCAGAGAGACTCTCTGATTGGCTGATGGATCGATGAGAAACATGCTTCACACGGAGCGAGAGGGAGGAGGCCTGGAGTTGTTAGTTTGCTCCCAAGGGGGGTTAAATCAATGAAACACTGGCAACCCCTCAGGCAACATGTATCACTAAGAGAGTGTCACTACTTACTTACTGTACGTGTGTAGCATTGCTTGAAGGCATGTCAGGTTGTCAGGTAAAAAAGTGTGCTAGAAAATAATAGTACAGTGTCGTTCTTCAATTTGTTGGAGTTGAAACCTCATGTTGTCAAATCTGGATCCCTTATATGGCAACAATGCCAAAATGTCAAAGACCAAAATGACATGAAACAGACAGCTTACACACACAGACACACACACATTTATCCAGGCAAGAGGACATTTTGGATTCAATTACAGCTCTAGCAAACCAGTTCAACTCTCATGAGAGATTTTTCTTCCATTGCTCTGATAAGTGTTGAGATCGGGGCGTCATCTACAGTATGGAACACATCAGGGCCCTATGATTCACTAATGAACGTTTTCCCCACAAACCAGCTCTGTCCTCAAGAATCCTGTTCTTTTTCACCTCTTCAATAAGAGCAGTGTTCTATTATTGGCAGGTGCGATTGTTCTACAGTGCAAAACAATCAGATTAAGGCGCGAAGGCCTTCAGATCTTCTGAAATAAATTGGAGGCATTTTTTTTTTCTTCCTCTCAAAATGGATTTGTAGCCTACGAGTCAGAAATGTACAGAGGCAATTTGTTTGTCCTATTTATGGGCAGTGTTTAGGAGTTCTCCCCGGTCACTACCTTTCCCCGCCAGCTCAAGTTTTCCTCAACGACTCATGTTTCTCCTGCCGATTTGAGGGAATTTCCATCTCAGTGATTAGCACACCTGGTTTGGCTCAGACCCGCTCAAGGGGTGTTTCTACAAGGTCAGATCCATGCAACCAAAGCATGCTGGGAAGAGTAAACACACAGGTTAATTGATTTAACCAGGATGTGCACGGCTGAGACGAAGCTCACTGAGTGGCTGATTCATCTGGTGTTTGATCCTGACCCGTGAGCTCCTGCTAACTGGAGAATGGACAGAAACATTCAGGATGGATGTAAACATGATGGTTGTATAGACATGAGTTGATACACACACACACAATCGCATATTGTACATGAACACACACCCATTCATTGTTTCTCTCTTTCACACAAACACGCGCGCACACACACCTTTGTCTCTCGTGCACACACACACACACATACAGTCACACACTCATTGAGGGGCATGGCTTTGCAGCAGTGACTTGTCATACTCTACATATTATAAATGGTGATAAACTGGCCCTGTGGATAGGAGAGGATTTGCATGGTGGCAGTGTAAATGTACAGTTCTGTGCAAAGGTCTGAGGCCCCCTAAGAAAATTGTTAAAAGCTATTTATCTGGACAGTACGTGTTTATTTGCTTTTAAAACTATATAGCATTACAGTCAATACAAATAAACAATAATAATAATAATAATAACAATAATAATAATACAATCTGTAATCCTGCAAGCAGCTTGTGAAGCATTTACCACAGGACTACTAAAATGACACAGCAGTGCACCAAAGAGAATTGTGTGTTCTGAGAGGGGCCACACAAAATACCAACCTCTTTTAAAAACAAGACATTCATATTTTGCTCCATGATTCAACAAAGGCTATTTTTTTAGTGCTCCAGATTCTCTTCAGACTGCCAACCTTCACCATGACCATGTACTGTTCTTTTTTATTCATAACATATCTGTATTACTTTTTGTATTCATGTTTATTTACATTTATTCCAATATTTTATATTGTGTTTTACAAGCAAATAAACACTTACTGCCCAGATAAATAGCTTTTGTTTGATGGCCTAAGACTTTTTCACAGTACTGTAAGTGTGGAGAAACGTATGTGGGTAATACAAACAGACACACACGTAGACACACACACAAACAGACACACACGTAGACACACACACAAACAGACACACACGTAGACACACACACAAACAGACACACACGTAGACACACACACAAACAGACACACACGTAGACACACACACAAACAGACACACACGTAGACACACACACAAACAGACACACACGTAGACACACACACAAACAGACACACACGTAGACACACACACAAACAGACACACACGTAGACACACACACAAACAGACACACACGTAGACACACACAGACCAGCACAATCACCCTTTTTTCTGTTTATTGACCCTGAGCAAAATCATCTGTATGCCGCCCCCCTCGGGCTCTCGCTCTCTCTCTTCTCACACAGACACACACACACACACACACACACACACACCGACACACACACACACACCAACACACACACCAACACACAGCTATTTCCCAGCCAGCCTCTCACGGGAGGGTGTCCAGCGGTTGGCAGGGAGCCCTGTGGGATGTGTTGGTTGCATGGCTGACCTGTTGCATGGCCTGCCCACCCCCACATGCACGCACTCTGTGATACCTGCTTTAGTTCGCCATGTCTCTCCCACCAGGAAGTGTCTCCAGACGTGGGCTGTATTGGCATCTGTGTGGCCGATGTCGCCCACCCCCTGCGCCAAACCAAGCAGCATAGATTTCCAGTCGTCTGGCATTAGCCTCTGACTCCCGCCGCAACCCCCCCCCGCCAGCCCCCCCCCCCCCCCCCCTCTCATTCACGCTTATCTGAGCCCTGCGTTGGAGAGAGGGAGAGGAGAGAGAGGAGATAGGGAGGAGGAAGGGGAGGAGGAGGAAGGGAAGGAGGAGAGGGATGTAGAGGGGGAAGAAGTGCTAGACGGAATAAGCGATAAGGAGAGTGGGAGTGGGGTAAAGGAGGCGAGGGAGGAGAGGAGTGAGAGAGTGGGTGGTGAAAGAGGCAGAGCAGAGAGGGAGGAGAGGAGTGTGAGAGTGGGTGGTGAAAGAGGCAGAGCAGAGAGGGAGGAGAGGAGTGAAAGAGTGGGTGGTGAAAGAGGCAGAGCAGAGAGGGAGGAGAGGAGTGAGAGAGTGGGTGGTGAAAGAGGCAGAGCAGAGGGGGAGGAGTGTGAGGGGGAGTGTGGGTGGTGAAAGAGGCAGAGCAGAGGGGGAGGAGAGGAGTGAGAGAGTGGGTGGTGAAAGAGGCAGAGCAGAGAGGGAGGAGAGGAGTGAGAGAGTGGGTGGTGAAAGAGGCAGAGCAGAGGGGGAGGAGAGGAGTGAGAGAGTGGGTGGTGAAAGAGGCAGAGCAGAGAGGGAGGAGAGGAGTGAGAGAGTGGGTGGTGAAAGAGGCAGAGCAGAGAGGGAGGAGAGGAGTGAGAGAGTGGGTGGTGAAAGAGGCAGAGCAGAGGGGGAGGAGAGGAGTGAGAGAGTGGGTGGTGAAAGACAGGCAGAGCAGAGGGGGAGGATGGAGAGAGAGGGATTGAGAAGGGGGTCATAAAGGGGGGACGGTGAACGAGAGAAAGGCACAGGAAACATACTGCGCATGGAGGACGTCAGAGACATAGTTAATATCTAATGGGGAAACGTTAATACTGCATACATGAGTTCCGTTGTTAATAATCGATATAGGGACATATTGTGAGATGGCGCCGTGTGTTCATTAAAAGTAGAGTTCTTTCACAGCTCCAACTGAAGGAATAACCTCCGCGGTCCTCAAAAACCGTCTGTGGTCACATGGACACATCAGAGAACAGGCAGGAGCCAGAGCTCCTCTTATTGGTGAGTTTAGGTACTGCAAGATCACACACCCACTGTTCTCAGCAGGAGGACCAATCATGATTATATGTTGCATGATAAGAACATAAGGTGTGGGATGGTATCATGTGCACAGCCCAAGTACTACTGTGTGTGTGTGTGTGTGTGTGTGTGTGTGTGTGTGTGTGTGTGTGTTTATTCCTTGCGGCATCTGACACTTTCCACAGTCTGTGATTACTGAACACCCTCTCTACACTAATGGTGCGTTCGTTTATAACTGGGAGGTGGCAAATTGCGACTTGCTACTAGGAATGATTAAATAAAACACTGCATGAACTCGCACTTCCTCGTCGCAAATTCGGATGTTTCTCAGCCCCCAGTTGCTCGAATGCACTAGATATAACTAGGTAACTGTGATATAATGGTATATAGATATAACTAGGTAACTGTGATATAATGGTATATAGATATAACTAGGTAACTGTGATATAATGGTATATAGATATAACTAGGTAACTGTGATATAATGGTATATAGATATAACTAGGTAACTGGGATATAATGGTATATAGCTCGAATGCACACAGGTCGGAGGTAGGTATTTTGCCACTTGCGACTTGCCACCTCTGACCTGTCTTCACTTAGATGTTTTGACTTCCATTTTCCTTGCATGTCAAACAAAGACAGTATAATGCCAATGTCTTCTGACCCCCCTGGCCAATACAGATTCAGACTCAAACATGGCCGACTCTATCTTCTGCTGCATTGGCGCCGCTAGGGAAGACTGGGCTCTGCTACTTCCGGCGAGTGTCTCCAGCTCACTCCAGAATAACGCTCCAATAAGGCGCACAGCACGGAGCCACAGCGACGGCGATGAGCAGGCGCCTCTGGTGAAAAAGACAGTGATACTGTAAGTGTACTTTGACATGGTGACCATGGTGATCACATTGGCTGAGGCTCATATTATGTAAAAAATAGAAATGGTGCTCGAAGAGCATTCATGCACCTCTGTATGAATGCATGCTGTGGCTCTGTGTGCACACGTGTGTGCAAGCAGGATATGTTTGGTATTTCTACATTCGTTAGGTCGAGAGCTTTATGCCAGTCCAAATCCTGTCTCTGTGACCTTTCCACGTCGAGATATGGCCATTTCAAGACCCCCCCATTGACACTGAATTGAGGTGAATGGGCGGCCGCGGATCTGCCCCGTGATTCGGATCCACTCCAGAATGTAATGGGTTCTAAGGTGGCGAATGCTACACCCCTCCACCGAGTTTCATTCAAATCAGTATAACAGTTTTTGCATAATCCTAGTCCAAAAAATGAATGGAGGTGAATGGCCGGCCTGGCCATGTTTTGGCGGGCTCGTGGACCCGCCCTGTGATTTGGATCCACTCCAGAATTGAATGGGTTCTAAGTTGACCCATGCTACACCCCTCCACCGGGTTTCATGAAAATCAGTCTGGTAGTTTTTGCGTAATCCTGCTGACAGACGAACAAACAAACAAACCAACACACGCCACGAAAACATTACCTCTGGCCCTGTGCTGTCGCTGGGGCAGAGGTAACAACATCCAAAGATGTTTAGTAGTAGTGGTGTAGTACTCACCAACTTTGAGAAAAAACAGAACGGGGACAGTGCCTCAATTTCACCAGTTAATGTTGGCCATCCAAACCATTCTGCTATCGTTTCAGCCTATTGAGCTTCATCAGAGCATGAATGGAATCAGTGTCAAATGATACTGTAGCATAGTACAGTCAATGATCACCTATGACTAGAGGGGCGGTCAATAACAAGTTTTAAAGAGACAGTATGGTAAAAGAGGGCATGATATAGATCAGCCTTTCTCAAACCTTTTTGTCCCAGGGCCCAGTAATCCATGGCCCTCAACCTCTGCGGACCACTTACATAATTTTTCGGGGAAAGAAAGACTTTTTTTCATTCAATGTATTAAAAACATTTGGTAACGCTTTATAATACAGCCCCATTTTAATATAACATTAACATTTAAATGTGTATCTCTCTTGTTTGCACCACCTCATGTCTATGTGTCTCTGTTGTCTGTCTGTCTGTCTGTCTGTCTGTCTGTCTGTCTGTCTGTCTGTCTGTCTGTCTGTCTGTCTGTCTGTCTCTATTGGCTGAGTTGTCTGTCTCGGCATCGGAGTCTTTTGCACATACAGCTAAAACGGACCAACATCATTGAATTGAATACAGTTATTTTCATTGAATATACAGTTCTTTTATTTTGGGGTGTGTTTCGCGGCCCAGCAGGGATTCCTCTGCGGCCCGGTGCCGGTCCACGACCCGTAGTTTGAGAAAGGCTGATCTAGATCATTAAATTCACAGAGAGCCCAGCACAAAACTCCCTAAGACATGCAGTTGTATTGCAGTATTATGTGAAGGAGTCGGGTGTCCAGTTGGTTATTTTTGGTCGATAAAATGCCTTTTGTCCGAGTCCCAAATAAAGGATACTTGTTTTGTTTATTGGTCCCTTGGTAATGGTCGACCATCTTTCACTTTCTTGCTCTCTCCCTCTTTTACACACACTCTCCTTTTCTCTCTCTGCTCCTCACTGAAACCATGAGTGTCACATATGCCTTGTTGATTTCTGTCTCACAAAATTTCAACCAGCTCGTATCCTTCGTCGACAGCTGGCACTTCATCATGCTTGAGAAAACACCAGCTGATCCGGCTGCACAACCCTTATTCTAAATATTGAATTAGCGTCCGCGTGGTGCAGAGGGACGTTTATTCAGATGTATGTAGATGTCGCTGCCTGCTCTGTCAGCTACCCTTTGTCTTCGTCCTGCATCCAGTCTGACATTTCCCTCTGGCACCTGATGAGACACACGTAGTAAAAGACCCAAATGCCCCAGAAAATCCCCACCAGGGCTGATGACACCCATCGTAAACCCCGTCTGAAAAACAGTCTTCAATAAATGGAGAAAAAGGAGTGAGTGTGATGAATGTGCTTTCTATCTCTTTCGTCTGTTGGAGTAAATCTCTCCATTTTCCAACCATATTCCACCATTACTGGCAATGCTAACCGCTGGCAATGCTAACACCTGCCCCCCCCGATAAGTCCATATCATTAGTGCAAGTATTTGTGCAATTACACACAATGATTTCAAATAAGATGCAGATGCAGTCCATTATGCCGCGTTCCAGATAGGATTTTGAGCCCGTTAGTTACGACTTCAAGTCATGACTCACAACTTCATAGCGTTCCAGGCAAACTGTCCGAGTGCCTGGAATTCAGGATAAATGTAAACAAGCCAATATGGCAAAAGCTTGAGATTTGGCACGCTGTCAGAGCTGGCAAGCTAAACATTGTATGCCTAATTTCACTATGCTAAGAAATCGTACGTTATGTAATTTTATTAATTGACATCATCGACTTTTTGGCGTTTGCATGGTCAAGTTCAGGTTTACCTTAACGTTAGCTAGCTAGCACTTGCTAGAACTAGCTATATCTTGTCGTCAACATATTTGGGCATCATTACATACACATAGCAGATTGTAGTGCATAATCATTTGTATTATTTTGACTACAACGTAAAAATTTACTTTACGTTGCCTTAAAGTTATCTTTATCGTTGGACCCATGTGGGCTATCTTGTTTAGAGGGCTGTGTGACGTCAGAGAGCGCAACTGGGAGTACATCGATCTGGTACGAGTTCACGGGTGGGAAGTCACAGGTTTGACTGCCATTCCGGTGCATTTTCACATGTAGAAGGTTGGAAAAACACGGGTTACGGGTTGCCTGGAAAGCGCCATTAGATTAGGCATATCTAACAATGTGCAGTTGTATCATTAATTGGACAGAGGAAATAGCCCCCCAAGCTACAGGGTTCACTCCATCGTAGCGCTGCGGACCTCCTTGTCCCCCCGTGCCAAATCAAATCTACTCAAACTTTATTTGTATAGCGCATTTCATACACAGAGGCAACACAATGCGCTTTACAGAGAGCAATGGGAGGTTGGGCATAGGTCCCACTCCTACATATTCCAGAGGGAAGCAAAAAAAGTTTCACCCGGGCCAGAAAAGTGAGCAGTAAAAATTCTTCCCTGAATTTTTCACTCTCAACGAGACGATCGAGAAAGCTCCTGGAAAATGTTAGTCTATTGGCTGAGAACTGGCTGGGCTGCAGCAGGTCTTCCACAAACGACCCGTCCTCTGTGTTGGTAAGGCACGTTTATTCCCTTACATAGCATCCACAATAGAACAGGACCTCACTCACCCACTCAACCACCTCCTCACCCCACTACCACTCAACCACCTCCTCACCCCACTACCACTCAACCACCTCCTCACCCCACTACCACTCAACCACCTCCTCACCCCACTACCACTCAACCACCTCCTCACCCCACTACCACTCAACCACCTCCTCACCCCACTACCACTCACCCACCTCCTCACCCCACTACCACTCACCCACCTCCTCACCCCACTACCACTCAACCACCTCCTCACCCCACTACCACTCAACCACCTCCTCACCCCACTACCCTCTGGACGCAGATACAGGATATTCAAGTGTGGGAGGGCCCGCTTTGGGAAGAGCCTGATCCCTACAGCCATCGCTGCCCTGAACAGCAGACCACGCTGAAGGAGGTCTGTTCATGTTGATGGTGATGGGTGTAACTTTGTAGTGTCTGTCCATGGGCGGTGGAGTCTGTTACTGTACTGTACTGTCAATATCTATGCAATGTTGCATGCGGACATGTTGCAATGTCCACCTACAATGTCTATGTAAAATGTTGTTCGTTGTTAAATGTATTGTGCTGCAGTCCTGTGAAAATGAATTTCCCCTTGAGGGACAATAAAGTCTAATCTAATCTAAATGATATCTGAATCTTAAATTGCTCTGCATCAATCTGGACCAAGGGCTTAGTATATATATAGCATATAGCAATTCATTAAATTATATTCAACTGTAAATTGATATATCTTTCTATTAGGGATGTCACAATACCAGACATTTAGTAGTCAATACCAATAGTGAAATTCCACGATCCTCGATACCCAATTCGATACCATAGTTGAAAAAAAAAAAAATCCCATCATGTGCTTCAACATACACTACTTTATTAAAAACACCCTCCAGCCGATACCGTGGAAAAAATAAATAAATAAATAAACTGTTAGCAAGTATAGCTAATAACTGTCATTAAACAGGTTACACAGGGACAAGCTTTTATCAAAATAAACAGACGTGAGGCCTCATTAGGAGGCCATTACTCTGATACATTAGTCTAACTAGAGGGGCTTGCTAGAGGGCAGACCTCCGCCCCTGTCCCCCCCCCCCCCACCTTCCCTCTACCATTCCTCCCACCTCCCACCACCACCTCTCATGTGCTGTGCTCTCCTACTGGCTTTTTGAATTGGTTACTGTAGCACCACCTGTACTTTCCTCTTTCTAGTAGTGTCATTATCTTTCCTCTCCAATTTCCAAAACGTTGCTAGTTTTGTGAAGACTTCCCGTTCACATTCATTAATAGCCAAGCAGAGCAGTAGTGGAGGGAGGAGTGGGCTGGTTCAGAGTCTGCAGACAGTAGTTTACAAGATGTACGTTTGAGATGGAAGTTATACAGCCAATGACATGTTAAATCTATAGTCTATAGGCAAGATAAAGTTTCAATCATTTTAATGTGCAGCACTTTATTTTCATCCACCTGAAAGTGTCTGCAGTTTACTTTGAATGCTTGAAGTTTACATTATCGTTTAAATGCAAGTTGAGACACTAGTCTATATAACCGGTGTCACTATGTTGTAGTATTGCCTTTACGCTCACTTGCCCATGCTGGGTTCCATCTTGGCTGTACAGAAATCATCACAACTGAGGGCACTAAATCATCACAACTGAGGGCACTAATTGTTGAAGTTTTGTAGGTGGAATTCTTTACCATTCTTTTCTACTTGATGTACGACTTCAGTTGCTCAACAGTCTGGGGTCTCCGTTGGCATATTTTGCGCTTCTTAATGCACTACACATTTTCAATGGGAGACATGTCTGGACTGAAGGCAGGCCAGTCTAGTACCCGGACTCTTTTACTACGAAGCCACGTCGTTGTAACACGTGCAGAATGTGGCTGGACATCGTCTTGCTGAAATAAGCAGTGACGCCCCTAAAAGGTGTTTGTTCAGGCCGGACTGGGGAAATAATTCAGGCCGGGAAATGAAGCCCCAGTCAGGCCACTTTTTAGGCCGGATCTGACCAGTGATCTTGCAATGCGCCAACGCGGTGAAATAGAACACTTTCAGTTTCGCCAATCGTTGTGTAAACTTGAAATGAGTGGGCCCCGTCACTCCTTAGCACTCCAGGCCACCAGGAAAACTGCCGGTGCTCCCGATGGTCACCCCGCCTCTGCATATGTTGCTCCAAAACCAGCCTGTACTTTTCAGCGTTAATGGTGCCTTAACAGATGTGCAACTTCCCCACACCATGGGCACTAACACCCCCCCATACCATCACAGATGCTGGCTTTTAAACTGCGCTGATAACAATCTGGATGGTCCCTCTCCTCTTTAGCCCGAAGGACACAACATCCATGATTTACAAAAACAGATTGAAATGTGGACTCGTCAGACCACAGCCCACTTTTACACTTTCCATCTCAGATGAGCTCGGGCCCAGAGAAGCCGGCAGCCTTTCTGGGTGTTGTTGATGTATGGCTTTCGCTTTGCATGGTAGAGTTTTAACTTGCACTTGTAGATGTAGCGACAAACTGTGTCAACTGACAATGGTTTTCCGAAGTGTTCCTGAGCCCACGTGGTAATATCCTTTACAGAAGGATGACGGTTTGTAATGCAGTGCAGCCAGAGGGGTCGAAGGTCACTGGCAGTAAATGTTGTTTTTCGCCCTTGCTTTACGTTTTGAGATTTCTCTGGATTCTCTGCATCTTTTGATATTATTACTGTAGATGATGAAATCCCTAAATTCCTTGCAATTGTACGTTGTGAACCATTCTTTGGAATGTTTCACAAATGTTTCACAAAATTATTTGGACTATTTGCTCACACAGTTGTTCACAAACTGGTGTTTTTTTTACCCAATCATGACTCTCACCTGTTTTCAATTAACCTGTTCACCTGTGGAATTGTCCAAACAGGTGGTTTTTTTTAGCATTCCTCAACTTTCCCCAACTTTTCCTTTTGTTGCCTCTCTCCCAATTATTTTGAAATGTGTTGTTGGCATCAAATTCAAAATAAGCATATATTTACAATATTTACATTATGTTTTATGTGCAATATGTGGGATATGTGTTTTCTGTTTCTGTATAGAGGCAATCTATGTATGCGCAGTATTGAGTCCAAGACAAATTTCCCTAAGTATATTATATCGTATTTTATTTACGTTTTATACAACGTCCCAACTTCTTTGGAATTGTATCAACAGCATAGAGCCACCTAATCTCCCTGCTCTCTCTCTGGGTTCTGACCACGCCTCCTCTGTTCACACAACCCCTGAGAACCCTGGGAAATAAAGCCCATTGTTTAGTCAATATCACTACGGCAACATCATGTGATTAGAAAGTATTCCATGTAATTCATAGAGCATAACTAATGAAATACTACCTGGCCACACATGCTGGCCAATCATGGCTGCTCGCTGACTTGAGCTGAAAGATCTTGTCCACATCCTGCAGCACAGCAGCACGAGGAATCAAAGCAGTTGTTCCAGAAACAATCTACATCACTTTGAAGTAAAAATGGTCATGGGTTTTGTGCGTGAGTGTGTGTGTGTGTGTGTGTGTGAGTGCGTGAGTGTTTGTGTGTGTGTGTGTGTGTGTGTGTGTGCGTGTGTGTGTGTGTGTGTGTGTGTGTGTGTGTGAGTGAATTAGAGACCATCACCAGGGCCTGTCTAAGCTTGCTGGGCTGTGGGAAGGTTGTTGTTTTCAGTAATTACTACAAACAGCCATCTCACTAATGGATGGGAAGGCAGGGTCCCACTACACATCCCAGCCAGCACCTTGGGCTCCTAAGGGAGTGTACAGTTGATAGAATAATATCTGCTTTAGCACCCCAGCCCTGCTCTGGAGCTCGTCTCTTTTAGCACCCCAGCCCTCCCCATCTCCTCTCTCTGCTACGCAGGTACCATGCGGGGGTCTGCTGAGCCCTTGGGAGCTGAGAGACTCATCTGGGGAGAATTCAGTACTCATGTACTCAGTAGTTCAGTACTCATGTACTCAGTAGTTCAGTACTCATGTACTCAGTAGTTCAGTACTCATGTACTCAATACTCATGTACTGAATTCTGATCCTGACCAATAAGCACTCTGTTAGACATCACTATTAAAAGCCATTGAGGGAACTCCCATACAGAGTGGAAGCTAGGGACACTTACAGGTAGGTCTATGTACAGTAGAACTGATGCATGAACACCTCAATCACTGCATATATTCATGCGAGTGGGTGAATCGAATGAGCGTCATAACGAGCTACGGTATCTCCCACTTGTCCAGAGCGGTATATGCAGCGAGACGATGCATTGTCTAGGTAATTAATGTAATAGCTGGAAATGACAGGGAAGCATCTGGTGGCAGTGGGGAGGGGGGGGAGGGGGGGTATGACAACAGTTTGGCTGGCATCTGTAGTCTCTGACAGCCACCAGTCAGCCCAATTTTAAAAGAAAATGGCGGCAATTAAAAAGCGATTGTGTTCCAGATAGCCAAGTTTTATTTACACAGCATTCCATCACTGTGTGGAGGAAGCCTGTGGTGTTGGGGCGCAGTGTCAAGTGTGTTTGGAGTAAGAGGGGGCTATAACCTCTTTATTTATGGCAAATTTCACTTTCAAAATTTACGGTAAGTGGCTTCTTAATCCCTACATTATCCATCATATAAATGAAGTGTAATGTGTTTTGTTGCATCCTAGGCAAGTATCTCAGACTGCACATGTGCGAAGTAGAGCCAAAACATTTAAACAGCCCTTATGCCACATTTAATTCCAAATGGCTTTTTAAATACAATGTCTGTTGAGATTTACCTTACAGTCATTTAGTTTTATCTCACTTCTCTATTCGCTGTACAGTATGTGTCTGCTCTTGCTAAACTAAAATGTTTTGACAGGAGTGCTGCTGTTTAGTATGGGAGAGGAGTGGAAACCAGACGCAGTAAGTACCCCAGGTCGTGATTTGGAATTATGCCTGCCATCAAACAGAGTTTACTCAAATGGTGCCTGTGAGTGGGAGAGAGAGGGAGGGAGAGAGAGAGAGAGAGAGGGAGAGAGAGAGAGAGAGAGAGGGAGAGAGAGAGTATGAGAGAGACTAAGGGCGGAGAGAGAGAGAGAGATTATGAGAGCAGCAGACCAAGAAAACCTAGATAAATAGTAATGTTGTGAGAAATCCCACTGCATGCATCTGTCTGACAGAATATATACAGTTTGAAGGGATATATATTTATATATATATATACAGTTTGAAGGGATATATTTATTTATCTTACTTGTTTAGAAATGGCTGAGCTAGGCTACTGGCGACGCCCTGGAAAGTTAAAGAAGATGAAAATGTAAAAGGTAAAACATCTTCTTTCAACACTGAATATCTAAGAACATACAGAATGTGTGGCATACTCCTTTCAAAACAATGACTGTAGGTAACTATCATTACATTACATTAGTAATTTACTGTATATGCTTTTATCCAAAGCGACTTTGCTTTGCATTTAATAAAGGTAGTCAGTTTACCACTACTCGCCAGAATTGTGCATCACCTTTCTAAACACGTGAGTAAGAGCATAATCTAATGAAAGTGCAAGTCTGTTTACAGTGGTAAACTCAAAGTGCAAGAGCAGCAAAATGCAAGAGGAGTGTTATTACTGTGCTTATTAAGGGCAGCCACTCTGCTGCCTGTGTTCCACACAGCTGGCTGACTGAGGAAGGCTGACTTTGGTTTGCAAAGAGCAAAACCTGGAAACCCTTCAAACCTGGAACATGGACTGAAATAAAAATAGCTTTCTAGGTTGTACTTTGTGCAGAAGTCAGGCTTACTCAGTGCCAGTTTTGTGAAATACTGGTGTCAGTGGGCAGTTTGTTCCACCACTGTGGGGCCAGAACAGAAAAGAGCTGTGACCGGGTCGATTGACTACAGGGGCCTCGGAGTGACGGGGCAACCAATCACTTCGATGTACAGTAGCAGAGCGTAGTGATGGAGGGGGTGTGTGAGGCTTGACCACGGCCATACCATCCTGCTCATTTCCCACTGACTGTAGGGTTGGACCTTCAAGATGGTTTTCTTCAGACACACAGAGGTCATGTGATGTAAATATGGAGGAGCAGCTGCCAGACCGCTGGCTCGCTGGACGCACGCTGCAGAGGGCTCACATTCCCCTCACATCTGAAAAAATACTACCATCTTCCTGTCTCTCTACCACCAGTCAGGGAAAAATGAACAACTCCTTGGTCCTTTGTGCCGTGCAGAGCATGAATACAGAAAGCCAGATATGAGGATTGTTGCATCACCCTGAACCTGGCTTGAGGATAATGGAAAGCAAGTGGGACATATTGATCAAATAGAAATTGCCTGCTTTGTCATTCTTTTTATAAATTACACCCCAAAAAATGACTCCAGTCAAGGTAAAGGTCCAGGATGTGTAATGAGTTCTCCACGGTCAATAAAAATGATTCTGCTATATTACATGTTTGGAGCTAAATGTTCTAGATATCCTGGTCATATTGCTGTTTTAGTTTAAATCATATAAATTATTCATACTGTATTAACTCACTATGTTAAAAAAACAACCCGTAATGAATTAGGCTTTTTAAAAATGAAGTCTATCTCTCACAAACATGTGGTGATTGCATCCGCTGATAGTCAGGGTAGGCTGTGGTCCAGAGAGAATGAACATGGCCTTTGGTTGCACACCGCCCAAACATTATGCAGCTGTTCAAATTCCACCCCCATCCCCTCATCACTCAGCTCCCCACACAATGATTTCATCACTAACTACACCAAGAATACTCTATGAAGTTTGAGATAATCATTAGGAAACATGTCAGTATATAGTCTGAAAGTCCATGATACAATATGTTACTACAGTACATTATTCACACACCCAGACGAACTACAGTCAACAACCCCTTACAAAACTATATTTTGTCCTGAGGGTGACGCCGCCCTCCCCTTCCCCCTCCTCCTGCTTCCTGTCCCTCCCTCTAGGCCCTGACTAAAGTGAAACTCAGCCCTGCAACAGCTGTGGGCCATTTGCATGGTGCAGGGAGGGGCCTCACAGGCCATTGGTGGAGGGGAACGGATCATTAGCAGGGGAATAAGTTTACAGGAGAGAAGAGAAACAACGGTTACAGTATATAGCTCACATGCAGCCCACCCGGGTCAGGTCCAACGCTCCTGGGGGCTTGGGGAAGTGCTATTAAGGAGGTGAATCTTCATTCGACAAGCGAAAGGAGGTCTTCTACATACTCTGCTGCTCTGAGTAACGGTTTCCCTCAGGAGAGTGGACTAAGAGCGGACAGGGGAACACGCAGGGCGGCCCGGGGCTTTCTCAGACGTGTCGCTGGGCAGCTCAGGGAACTTGGTGAGTGCTCCTTTTTGGGTGGTGAAACCTGCACTCTGCGCTGTGATTTTACAGTTGAAGGAGGTTAGGCCCTCTTCTGCAGGGATGGTTAAGAGTTAGGTTAGGCCCTCTTCTACAGGGATGGTTAAGAGTGATCAGACTGTGGAGCTGGATTAGGAGTAGTATTACTGTAAGCGTCACATAACAGTTCTCACAATAAAGATTCACTGAGGCAGAACTCACAGAGTCTCTGTATTACCACTGAGCTGTTGTGTATATTAAAATATCCTAAGACATAATGCTTGGGCGATATGTTTACTTGTTATAAGTAACGTATATGTCACGGTTGTGTCTCTCTTCAAATGCTTGACAACTGACTCCATGTCATCATGAGAAACTAAAGAAGATTGTCACATCATCTTAGCTGCTCTGGGCATGTTTGGTTATGTCATGTGATAGTTGATGTAAGGGTCCAGAGCAGTTTTGTAAGGTTATGATGCTGTGTAATCTGATTGGAATGACTGCTATGAAAGCTGAACACAAGCTGCCTATTCAGCCCTTGTGATGAAGCAGCTGTGAATGACATCTGCCCCATTCGGTCAGCAATTAGACACCAAACAGTGAAGACGTTGTTCTACAGTAACTGTCTCGGGTTCATTAGATTCAGGGTTCAGTCTGTGCTTGTAGGCCACGCAGGCCTTGTAGTGTAGGCTGCAACCAAAAACACACACACTGTATTTGTTGTGAACAGTTTTTAACGCTAGGTGCCAAGCCATCTACAAGCCATAGCACTGACCCACAGGAAGTGGAATCCCTCTCAATACAATGAGACTGATATGTCTGAAGATGATGCATTAATAATAAAAAATATAAAAAAATAAAAATAAAAACCTGACTGGCTGCCATGGCTTTTGTGACACTGATGTTTATATTGCAGTCTTAATATTATTCTTTATAACATGCTGGGCATGACAAAGCCAGTGAGTTGGCTACCAAGCAGCATGGCCTGGTTATGCTCGAGGACAGTTGGACAGAGAGTAACTCAGGTCTCGAGAGAGAAGCACATATCTGAGTGTCTGACTGTGATAAGGCAGCTGGCCAAGCTCCCCTCCAAGCCCCACTTCCACTGTTGTTGGAGAGCAGTGGGGTCAGTAGGCTACAGACACCGACTATAGGAGGCCAAGAGACGGCTTATGGAGCTCCTCCAAAGGGGATAGGATGGGCACGCTCTCAGCAAGAGTTTGTTCCTCCGATAGTGTCTGTTTGGAAGGGAATAGAAGCATTTACTGGTCTGTTTGTGAAGAGGTCAACAAAAACAAACTGCACTGAAGCCCGTAAATGTCTTGTTGTGAATCTTTAAACCTACATTATACTTTAATTCAAGCACTGGCACCCGGAAGCCACACTGATGGTTTTGTGAAAGGAAGCATAGGCTACATGCTCTGTTGCTCTGATGTTCTGGGGTTATTCTGAAGACCAGTGCTTCCATGCGGGGCTGTGCCATCGTGCAGAGCAGGACAGAGAGGGGATATTAATGCCGTGTTTCCTCTCACTTCCTACCCCATAGAGAGCTGGTCGCTTCCTACCCCATAGAGAGCTGGTCACTTCCTACCCCATAGAGACCTGGTCACTTCCTACCCCATAGAGACCTGGTCACTTCCTACCCCATAGAGACCTGGTGGCTTCCTACCCCATAGAGACCTGGTCACTTCCTACCCCATAGAGACCTGGTCACTTCCTACCCCATAGAGACCTGGTCACTTCCTACCCCATAGAGACCTGGTCACTTCCTACCCCATAGAGACCTGGTCACTTCCTACCCCATAGAGACCTGGTCACTTCCTACCCCATAGAGACCTGGTTGCTTCCTACCCCATAGAGACTGGTAACCAGAGAGCTGCTCTTCCAGCTACAGTACCTCACAGTCCCCTCTCTCTCTCTCTCTCTCTCTCTCTCTCTCTCTCTCTTCCTCTCTCTCTCTCTCTCTCTCCCTCCGTCAGCTGCCCTCCTCAATATATCTTCCGGACGACCTCACGACCTCACGGCCTATCGGCATGGAGAACTCCATGGTTGTGCCATTTACTTCGACCGCTGCTCCGGCGAAAACAGAAGCCATGACACAGCCCGTGCCAACCAGTGAGTATCCCACGCTCTACTGCAAGTCAAACCAAACACCCACACACACACACACACACACACACACACCTATACCTTAACATGTCTGGGATTTCTCTCTTGAAACAGAAAATACCAGTGTCTAGCATGCACCCTACTGTACAATCCCACCCTCGGTTACACCTCCTGATTGATTGTGTTGGGGGAGGTGGGGGTTCGTGTGACCGACTAGTGAATGAACTGTATGCGACAGGCCTGAGAAAAACAATCCACACTCACACAGGACTGACAACACAGATGGTTTTTTAACTTGCATTGTGTTTGTATTCTGTCAGACTCTACGTCTGTGTTGGTTGTTGATGGTAGTCCTTCAGGACAAGAGAGAGATGTTGAAGAGCTGGGAGAGACGTTATAGTGTCCCCTGAAAATTGTAAATATTTCCTGCAAGCTGGCGGCTTTGTGTGCTCAGTGCACAGTGAACATGTGGTCCCCCACCCATGATGCTGTGGTGATATTTTTTTTATTCAATGCTCTGCTTCATTTCTCTTAATAATGCACAGTGCATCTGGAAGGTACTCACACCCCTTCACTTTTTACACATTTTGCTTCATTAGAGGCTTATTCCAAATTCCAAATCAAAATTCCAGATTTCCTCATCTACACACAATACCCCATAATGACAAAGTGAAAAAGTGTATTAGAAAATTTTGAAAGTTTATTTAACATAAATCACAGAAATATCACATGTACATATGTTTTCACACCCTTTACTTAATACTTTGTTGAAGCACTTTTGGCCGCAATTATAGCCTCAAATCTTGAGTATGATGCAAGACACCTATTTTTGGGGCAGTTTCTCCCATTCTCCTCTGCAGATCCTCTCAAGCTCCATCAGGTTGGTTAGGTCAAGTCTGGGCTCTGGCTGGGCCACTCAAGGACATTCACAGACTCCTTTGTTATCGTGGCTGTGTGCTTCGGGTCGTTGTCCTGTTGGAAGATGAACCTTCGCCCCAGTCTGAGTTCCAGAGCGCTCTGGAGCAGGTTTTCATCCAGGATCTCTTTGTACATTGCTGCATTCATCTTTCCCTTTATCTGGACTAGTCACCCAGTTCTTGCTGCTGAAAAACATCCCCACAGCATGATGCTGCCACCACCATGCTTCACTGTAGGGATGGTATTGGCTAGGAGATGAATGGTGCCTGGTTTCCTCCAGATGTGACTATTGGCATTCAGGCTAAATAGTTCAATCTTGGTTTCATCAGCCCAGAGAATTTTGTTTCTCATGGTCTGAGAGTCCTTTAGGTGTCTTTTGGCAAACTTCAAGCAGGCTGTCATGTGCCTTTTACTGAGGAGAGGCTTCCGTCTGGCCACTCCACCATAAAGGCCTGATTGGTGGAGTACTACAGAGATGGTTGTCCTTCTGGAAGATTCTCCCATCTCCACAGAGTAACTATGGAGCTCTGTCATAGTGACCATCGGGACAGTCAGCTGTAAGCTACGCGGGCGAATACAGAATATAGTCACTAGTGATCACTTTTCAATAATGTGTAGTATCCTAAATGAAATGAATAGTGAAATTAAAGTCCTACGTTGCAAAACAAATGTGCATTTATAACTTGTGGCCATCCACACGCACAAACACACAAACGAACGCACAAACACAAACGAACGCACAAACACACACGCACTAACATACAGGGATCACGTTAAAATCCCCCCCTTCATTTTCATTGAGTGGGGGGCAACGAAGGCAAGCTGAGGGTGTCATAAAGAGCTGAAGGGCACGCTGGTGAATTATGCACTAGGGGAACAGTTTGCCAGGGCTTCAGCAGCCTACACACAAAGGGAAGTGCATGTATTTTTATCAACAAGCGCCTTCAATGTTGATGTTCTGGGCAGGCTGAGTCCTGTTGTATTGCGGGTGTGTGGTTGTAGCCAGGCGTCAGAGAGAGAGAAGCCCAGCTGAATGACAGGTGTGAATCTACCTGCGCCGGACCCAACAGGAGGAGGTGTCAGAGGAGTGGCAGAGATGAGGAGATGACAGATCACCGGCTCTGCCAAACGCTGGCTGCTCCAGTCTCTGTGGCATTTGTTCCACCCTGCCACTCCTCGTCACACTGGAAAATCTCATCAACACCTGTTCTCAATGAGCTGCAGCAAGGCCTGGTAGTGAACCTCGCTAAATTAAAAACCCCCTGTACATGGTGTGTTCTATGAGCGCCACAGAACC